>NC_080067.1:48441071-48753604 GCF_949987535.1 Balaenoptera acutorostrata | reverse complement strand
GTCCAATAATTCTCTGTATATAAAAAAATATGAGTTCCCTATCTAGACTGTTACCTGTCGTTGACTTAGAAAGTCTATTTTTAAAACTTGGTCAAATAGAAATGCAAATAAATTGAACTTTTCTTTAAAAAAAAAAATCATGGACTAGATTTACATTTGAACTGGAAGTGGAAAAGATATATGACAGTAGGAAAAGTAATACGGAGGTTTATTTGACAATTTTGATGTAGTTGACAAGTAAATGACTAATGAGTTTAAGTAAAATCTTGAACAACAAAAATATTCATGTATATATACATGTATAAAATGGTTGAATAATGAAAATTCTGGAAAAATAGTTTGTCCTATTTGAGGGTTAAAAATAAACTAGGTTTAACCCTTAACTTTTGATTATCCATGACATCATTACTCATAGTTAAGATGCATCAGGGAACTGTAACTAGAGTTGTACCTAAAAAAAGTGACTGATTATCTGTAAATGTTTATTTTTTATGGAGGAATTTTTCAAGAGTGTATAAACAAGTCCTTCTCAAATAATTAAGAGGAAGCAATTGAATTCCATTGATAAAATGTAACCAGAGTGGTAAAGAAGAATGTCCGGAGACACATAGGTTCTGGTGTTCTTTACCTATTCCAAGATATCATTCCAAAATCTTTGTTCTCACTTCCCTAATCTAATCCAGGAATTAAAGTAATACCATCATACAGCTCAAGAATAAATTATTGGGTAAATTTTAATCTATATACTAAGCGCTAATTAGCTAACTTTTATTATATACAATTCAGGAAAACATACCCCAGGGTTTGTTAGCATCCAAATGGCATTAAACAGAAGAGCACATGCTAAAGGTAACTATAGGACATATTTTAACTATCACTATTTAATATGTACTACAGAGCTCATTAACTACAATAATTTTTCAGTGTTAAAACAAGTGATGTTTATGATATGTAGCTGGTTAGAATTTTACAGGCACTTCATTCTTGATAGGAATGGGAGTGTCCAACACTGTTAGAGTAGCACTCCAGGTCAAGAAAACCACTTGTGTCCTCCTAAAAAAAAGGTGGATTCTGTTTCCTAATGTGACAGGAGAATTAGCTCATCTGACATGAAGTAATTTCATTTGTTTTCAAACATGTCGTTTGTGCAATGGAAAGTGGAAGTTCTCTAAATTTACAAGAACACTTGTATGAAAGATTCTATGCCTTCCTGCTAAAATAACAATAATAATAATTTACCCTTGTGTAATAATTTCTACGTAAGTAGTGAAACTTGCTCTCACTGTTGTAAACTACTTGGTAACATGGATATAAAAGAAGATACAGCTTAAATCAACCTCTATTTATCTGAGGTTACAGATATTATTTTTCAAAAAGAACATGACAATAATTTAAAGAACAGATGGGCTTATTTAGTATGATCTCAAGCATCCTGTTTTTATTCTGAATTATATATTGAGGAATGCACCCACGTGAAGATCACAGACTTCCATATGTTGTAACCAGTTCCATTCTGCAAGAATCTAACTTTCTTTCTTCAGGTTTAAGCAGCCTCAGACTTCAAGGACACATTAAACATAGATTTTATTGTATGACTTTGCCCAATACTTAATGAAAAAAAAAAGATAATTGTGAATCATGCTACTTATCCTACATTAAAATGAGATGACACACACTTGTCAAATATAAAATTGCTGCATTTTTCCATTTTAGCTGATATGAATAGATTCTCAAGAATAAAATGAATAAAGTATAAAAACTATACCTCAACCCAAATCAACACTGAATTTAAGAACATTGTGTATGTATAGACAAAAATCTACACTGCCTATGTTACTTTTTAAAAAAATCATAGCTAAACCACATGATATCATAAGTACCATGAGTCTAAGCAATGCATTACTTTTATATTTTTATTTAAAAAGTTTACTAACTTCCAATGTAAATGTTACATAACGGGACAAATAATGTACACCTAGCTGTGGAAATACTTAATTATAAAGTGCAAACTTAACCATGTTCCATGATTTTATATCTCATGATGAATCTTACCATTCATGCTTCATAATTTACAAAATAATGTAAATACCAAAAAGATTTTCTAATCTACTATGCAAAAAAGGCAACTCCAAAATCACTAAACACATTTCAAAACCTAATCCTCTTAGTCAGTTATTAAAAAAACTATAATCTGATGTTGTAAGTCATTTTAACAGGAACTGACCTCTTTTAGTTTTGTTTAATTACAACCCATCAGAAAATGATTTATCAAAATATATGGGTCAACCTTGTACGATCTGCCACATTCCAGCTTCATTACAAATGCATGTCTATAGTCAGTCACCCTTTGTCTGGACCTCGAATTACAAAGGCTTCTAAGCACCACAGCTGGAATAAATGGAGTACTTGTTCCTTGGCCCCAGCTCCATTAAAAGAGAAATGTTGCAATGTATTATGAGAAGACAATGTGATGGGTATTTTATAAACCAAGTCTGTCCTCGCAGTAATCCAGGCCATAGATAATTAAGCAGATCTGGTCCTATTAGTTCTCTCCTCTAGGATTTTTTCCAAAGAAGACATACAGATGGCCAACAGGCACATGAAAAGATGCTTAACATTGTTCATCATCAGAAAAATGCACATCACAACCATCAGAATGACTATCATCAAAGAACACAAATAACAAATGTTGGTGAAGATGTGGAGTAAAGGGAACCCTCATACACTGTTGGTGGGAATGTAAATTGGTGCAGCGACTGTGGAGAACAGTATGGAGGCTTCTCAAATACTACAAACAGAACTACTATATGACGCAGCAATTGTACTCCTGGGTCTATAGCTGAAAAAAAAAAAAAAAGAAAAACACTAATTCAAAAAGATACATGTACCTCAATATCCACAGCAGCATTATTTACATTTGCCAAGATATGGAAGCAACCTAAGTGTCCACTGACAAATGAATGGATAAAGATGTGGTACACACACACACACACACACACACACAGTGGAATTCTACTCAGCCATATATAAAAGAATGAAATTTTACCATTTGCCACAACATGGGTGGACTTGGAGGGCATTATGCTAAGTAAAGTAAGTCAGACAGAGGAAGACACATACTGTATGATATCACTTATTTGTGAAATCTAAAAAAAATAAACTAGTGAATATAACAAAAAAGAAACAGACTCACAGATATAGAGAACAAACTAGTGGTTACCAGTGGGGAGAGGGAAGGGGGAAGGTATTAAGAGGTACAAACTACTAAATATACAATAAATAAACTACAAGGATATATTTCACAACACAGGGAATATACCTAATATTTTATAATAACTATAAATGGAGTATAACCTTTAAAAATTGGGAATCACTATGTTGTATACCTGAAACCTATATAATATTGTGCATCAACTATACCTCAATAAAAAATAAAGACTAAGAGGAAACAAACAAAAAGATTATCCTTCCTTTTAATTTTCTTTGCAACTTCATCAAAGATCCACTAATTATATTTGTTTGGATTTAATTCTGGACTCTATTTTGTTCCATTGGTTTACGAATCTATACTTTCATCCATACCACACTGTCTTGATTACTATAGTTTTATAATAAATCTTGAATCAGATATTATGAATCTTCCAAATTTGTTTTTATTTGTTTGTCTCTTTGTTTTGAGTCATTTTGACTATTCCAGTTCCTTTAACATATAATCTAAATTTCAGAATAAAATTTAAAACCATAATTTATTAGCCTAAGTAAGAGTAAATTTCAGGAGGAGAACCAAATTCAAATATGATTTGACCTAATGTATTATAAAGAATTCTGATTCTCTAGAATACTCCTCCTGGATCTGCCCTTCTCCATGTGTGGATCTGGCCTGAGGAGAACTTTCCAGAAATGACAGAAGTGCTTGCAGACATCATATCAAATATCCTTACTTTCAAAAGGAAGAGCTTTTCTTCCCCAACACTGAAAATATATCCTGGGCTTTACTCTGAACCAATTCAGCTGAATTTCCTATAAGGATGAAGGGGTTACAGTGATTTTCTTGGTCAATCAAAGTCCATCTATATAGTTGAGGGTAGTATCAAGATACATCAAAACTTCAGGCAACATTACAGTAGGATAGAAGTGAAACGATGTTATGAGGTGGGGTAAAAAAGTAAAAAAAAAAAAAAACTATGTCTATTATGAGTGGTCAGACTAGATTGTTTTCACATTTACAGATTGTGAATCTGCAATACTAGGGTACTGTGATGTCATTGATGGGGGGGTGGAGGGGAAGAGGAAATTTAAACTTTTGTAAAAACAAGAATACACAGGGAGACTAAACTGGGATATTATGAAACACTGAAAGACCATTCTGAAATTTAAGTTAGCATAATATGGAGGGTGGTAGACTTAGAAATAATATACATATATAAAAACACATTTCAACACATTACTGATCTCCAAAGTGTATGAGGCAATAAGATTTTGTAAATAAATTAATGTTACCACTATTATACAGGGGTATTTATCACTTGGGGCTTGATGTGAGGATTTAAATTTAAATACTCGAAAAGTCTTTAATGTATAAAATAGTTAAGCCGATAATTTAAAATAAGATTATAATTTTAGCTCTCAAATATTTAAACCAAAGACAAGTACAGACAGCCAGTAATTATCTTCATCTCATAAATTTTTGTTGACACAATTTAATAGGATGTGTCTTCCTTTGCTTTGTTTTCGAAGTTATGTGTTTGGGAAATATGCTAAACATTGGGTTCTATTCATGTCAAACTTTTGAATAAATAGTTGCCTTCTAAAAACTGCCAAACACAGGAAGTGTTTATATATTTTTACTTCTGGGATTCTGAAAACCATCTGACATATACATATTTAATTGCAACTGCATATTGTTGGAGCCTTGGGAGCAAAAATATATGTTAATTGCATAAAAAGCTGGCATAAAAACTGGATATAAAATGAAAATCCTGAAGGTCTAAGATGCTGTCAAGAACCTAGAGAAATTTTGAGAGTTAGCAGCATGGACATAGTTATTATTCTGTGCAATCATTATTTCCAAGCTATGCTTAAATTAGTTTATGTGGTAAATAAGTACTGATATAATAGAAAAATTACCCAGACAAAGATAAAGAAGAAAAATCTAAGAACTCTAGATATCTTTGAATTCAGTTATATTCTTCAGTAATGATGGGATTTATTGTTCATTTATATTTCTTTTCTAAATGTTCATTTATATTTCTTTTCTAAATGTACAACAGATCTACAAATGCAAAGAAAAATATTCAGGAAAAGGAAAGGGGAAGAAAAAACTTGTATAATGGGAAAATCTTTTAGTCTGTTAATAGTAGGTCACTAAATATTTACTGGAAAACAAAGTGCTAGAAGTATAGAAGGGATGATAAGATACCATCTCTTTACTCCTAGGCACAAAATAGGACAGAAGTACTTTGATTTCATATATAGGATTGTGGGAAGTCCAGGAAAAGGCAGAGGGAATATACTTGCAAATTGATTCAGTTCTTCTGCCCTGGAGTTGAAATTGATGAAGTTCTCTGGGTCCTTGCTAGGAATCCAATGTATATATACAGTATTTACAAATATAAAGGAAAAATCTCAAGGTTGAAATTCAGAGTTGATTTTTTCTGATGTTTTATTCAATTCTGAATATTTTATTTGCCTGATTAAATTAGCAAAGTTAGAAATGATCTCCAGAACTGATATATAATTTCCAATATAAGTCCTCTTGCTAGGTAAGATCATTTTAAGTTGTTGTGATACATCTGTTGTGTAAACACTGTGAGCTGACAGTGGGAACACTGTGTCATTTAGTGAAATGAGTAATCCACAGCAAGATGTCAATGTCTATGTAAGACTAGTACTGTTAGTAATTATTGTCTGGCTATAATGCCTTGAAAACATGAAATGTGTTATATCCAACCATAATTGAAAATTTCATATTCATTTACAGAATCATTTGAACATTTTCAACTGGTATTACAACAGATACCAGAGGGGAAAAATAACAACAAAAAAATCCTTTGAAACCTTCTAAATGCAAAGCTCATCTGATCATGCTTAAGAAATTGTTTTCTTTTCTTTCCTTGGTAGGATTAATCTGAGCAGCATTGCGGAACTTCTTGTATAGCATATATTTTCTACAAAAAAAGGAAAATATGAAGAACTTGCCCATTTTTTATCTGCATATTCACTCAACACATATTTATTTCACACCTACTTTATGCCAAGTGTCTTTACCTGCTATTAATCTGAGATGAAATAACACAGTATCTACCTTCAAATGACTCAAAATTTAGTGGAACCAACACTGTGGTAAATTTCAATTATAACAGCATATTATCAAACTTTCTTCGACAGGTAAAGGATATACCCAAAGCCCAGAGTATGACTATCTTGAAGAATTTTCGGAGGATTACTACTAACTGAAAGATTAGTAAGAGTAGGAAATAGCCTAAATAAGAGTGATGAGAAAAGACATATCATTTCTCTGGTCTGAACACTAACAATTGGAGGAAAGAGATAACGTGAACCATGGAACATTTAGATATTTGAAAGTTACCATATTGATCTGGAATGTAAAAGGCTTTGAGAAGGATGAAAAATACTACACAGGAATTCTTGCCACTTAATCAGAGATTATCACATAAAAAGTATTCTTACAAAGTGTTCTAGGAAACTAAAGCTGTGCGTTAAGGGCACGGAGATCTAGTGAAGTATTATGAACTAATATTTGCAATTTAGAATAAGAAGAGTGTTAATGGAGAAATAATTGGAGGGGGTAAATGTGTTGTAAAACTTAGGAGAATAAGTCATGATTTGGGTGCAGAATGATAGTTTGAATTGAGTTGGTTTTTATGTGGATACAGAGAACTGGATAATTTAGAGAGGAATAAAATGAATATGGTTATTCACTGAGATAACCAAAAAAGGAAAAAAAGGACAACATTTGGGGATGAAGATAAAGAAGTCACCTTCATCAGCTGTGCTTCTCTCAAATTCACAACTATATGAAGATCCTTTTGACATATTCTCCCTTCTCCATTTTCTCTTTTCTTCTTCCAGAACTCTTATTACTTGAATGTTATCTTTCTTGGTTAATTTTTTAAATTTAATATTTTATCTACTATTTATCTTATGTTACCTTTTGATGATTATACAACCTATTGGAAATAATAAAACAACAGTTATTAGATTGATGCTTCTGAAAAATATTAGAATATCATGACTGTTTACTGTATATAAAGCTATCACATTCAGGCAGAAATATGCCTTGTTAGAAGCACCGGTCAAAGATTACTTACTGTCCGTTATATTTACCTAGATATTAAAGTGCCCCCCAAAGTGTTAAACACTGCATATAGCAATGACAAGTAAAACGCTTAAAAAATTATTTCCTGGACACCTATTTGCAGTTACATCTTTCCTTACATTGAAATAATTTTCTGATTCTTCACTTCATTCTCCATATACTTAGCAAAACTTTACAAAATTTTAGAGGTCCATTTTTATAACACCAAACAAAATCAAGAGCAAAACATGAACATACTTAAACTAAAGAAACATATGCAGATCAAGCATGCAGTTGCGGAGAATGGTTCACACTGAGAAGGAGGCTCTGAAGGCTTTTTCAATTTCAGGAAATAATTAAGACATGCATCCCTATTGTTGACATTTGACATATTTTTTCAAAATATCACCTTGTAAGCCTGATATTCTACAGTTATATTTGACATGTAACTCAAATTTTCTTACTAGTTTTTGTTTGTTTAAAATGTTAGTAATTTGGAGAAAATTATTGTAAAAATTTTCTATGTAATCTCTGGTTAAAACCATTATATTGTGCAATACTTAAGATTCTATAATGTCACCATACTGAGAATATCTTATCTGTGGAAAGTGTCCATAGGGAGCAAGGGTTTGACAGGTGGATGCAATGGATTAATAAATAGGCAGAACTCCATGTTGCATATTACAGATTGGGAGACAAGCAGTTTCTCAGAAAATATTTCAACAAGAATCCAATGCAGAGGTTTGAGCCTGCTGTCTAGAAGAGTAAATTCCCCATACTTTGCTACTGCCCAACACATACACACACACACAATTGCAAAAATAAACAAGAAAAACTACTGATACATGCAGTGACATGAATTTATCCCAAAGCATTATCCTGAGTCAAAGAGGCCAGACATATTTTTAAATTTCATTGATAAAATGTTCCAGAAAAGGAAAAAATAATCTATAGTGATAGAAATAAAATAAATGATAGCCTGGGGGACAGAGTAAGAGGGATGCCAGCCATGAGGTCCTGGAAGAAGTTTTAAAGGAAATGGAAATATTCTATACCTAACTGGGGCTATGTTTATAAGAATGAATAAATATGCTAAATCTCCTCAAAAATATAAATGAATGTCTCTTATTCACATAAATTATACCTCAATAAAGTCTTTTAGAAAAAAAATCACAGATATCAATTGTTCCATTCCTCCTTAATGGAAAATTAAATTATAATTGTATCTAGAGAAATAAGGGGTGAGGGCAGACATTGCAATCAGATTTTCTTGGGAGAAACACATTAAGAACCACTGTTGAAAGTGTAAGCCCACTGGGACCATCTGAGGAACAATAAATGGCCCAGCTCTAAATTTACTTATGTATATAAGTAAGTGTATTTATTTGGTGATTGGTTGTGACTTCTTTAGTAGCAAGTGCATCTGTGGTACTGGTGTACTTTATGAACCACACATTACTTTCTTTATACTTCCATGCCTTTTTCCTGTAAAGAAAAGCTTTTTACAAATTATGATTATCCTTCTTTTATTAGAAATATAATGAAGACTTAAGAAATGTTCATAAAAATGGGTAGGGGGAATTTAATCTAGGAATGTTAGGCTGAAATTTATAACTCTTAAATACTCTTTCACACACACACACAAACGTGAGCCCAGTAGCCTGTATTTGTTTTAATTGTTATATTACAGTCAAGGACTATATAGTCATTTTCTATGGAATTAAGAACTTGCTATATTAGATAATAGCTTGTCTAGATTTATATTTAGTCTAGATTATGTCTTTTCAGACACTCCTTGCTATAGAGTTCACAGATAATAATATAAAACAGTAAAAAAACTGTTAGAGTGATTATATTATTTAGGAGTTCAAAACTATGCTAAGTACACATATATGTGCATATTTGTATATATAAATATATGTTTGTGTATGTGGTGTTTGTGTGTGTGTAGAAATGGACACCGTCTAAAAATCTATACAGGATTTTGCTTTAATGAATTCATGTCTATCATGATGCTTTCATGGGAAATTTGTAAAATGCCCACACATGTTAATAATTTTTAGTTCAGCCAAGCCTCTAAACCTACCATCTCACAGGAATATAAGTTTAAAGCCATGTCATCAGAGCATAATTAGGTACAATCACATGCAGAACAGGTGGGAATTTTGGAAATGTTTCCTTTCCTTAGTACGTGTGACGGAAAAAATGAATGATGATTTTATGTACATATTTGTGTGTGTATGTGTGTGTGTGTCAGTGTATACTGCAAGTTCTAAGTAGAATGTAAGTATGTTATAAAATATACTTAATTTAACATTTAACAAAGTGTTTAAATCACTTATTAAACTCTGAATATGTAGTGATTTTGTCCCCCATACCAGTCCCTGATAGCTAAAGGATCCTTTCCTTGCTTTATATCTGTGTTTGTTTCAAAAGCACCTGGTATGTGACAGAGATGTTTTGCAGCAGTGATTTAAAAGATATGCAGTGGTCAGCCACCCTGAACCGGCTCTGACTTTACCACAGGAAGAAGCCTGTGCAGATGAGACTTGGAGGTGTCCAAAAGTTATCTTTGCTTCATTACCATGTTAAAATCTCTGCCCACAGTGGGGGAGAGGGGATTTGTACTCTGCTAGGCACAATTTATGCCCAGTGCAAAGAAGCGTAGAAGGCTGTGCATGGCCCAGCTGCCCCCGGAAATTTCCACCCTTTTCTTAGAGCCCTGATGACATGTCTGCCTCTTATCTCTTAAAATTCCCTTATTCCCTACCCCTCGGGGAGAATGTGTTTTTAGAGCACAAGTTCTCCCTTCTCCATGCCTTGATCAATGAGTAAAGTTTCTGCTCTGCTGTACTGAACCTGGTTTCATTTGATTGGCATTTGCAACTCCAGGCAAAGGACCCATTGAGGGGTCGTGGACCCTTTGGGGATCAGTAATAGTTACCTAAACTTCCTTAGACCACCCTCAAAATCAATGTCATTGGAGGAGATAAATACAGGTAAGCACATTTTATTATTATGATGGCTACTTTTCTCTAGCATTTTTTATAGACACAGGAAAGTATTTCAAAACCTTAGAACAAACACCATTCCACGGTTCCAGGCTAATAAATATTAAATAGCAATACACTCCCTCATTCTTTAATAAACTGGGAATTGTCTTAATTGAGTGCTTCATATTTCTACTGATCCCACAGATATGCATCATGTCATGGAAAGGACAAGTGATTTGCTGTCAGAAACTCTACATTTGAGTTTCATCTTCAAAATCTGTTAGAGGTATGGTCTTGGGATATCATTAGCTGAGGCTGTTACTTCATCTGAGAAATGAAGACAATAAATTCTCAACTTTTCACAAAGATTAAAATAAAAATGAGATATTTTAAAAAGGCAAATCTCTAATTAGTGAAAATATAAATTAAATCATATGTATAGTTTATAGATTTATTTTTATTTATAACAGAACTGCACATGTAGAAAATTCTCCCCAAGCCTTATTCTTCCTTGGAAATTTAAATAAGTAAAAATTTGCATAGATTGGCACATCTCAATGATATTTAATATGTGCTGCCATCTTCATTATTTCTGCCTCAATCAAGTAGAAGGTAAAATAATATGTGTTTAAAGCGGTTTAATAAGACTTGAATAAGATTTGAGAGCAACTATCTCCACATTTTTAGGTAGTATCTTATGTGGCCATTAGCGTTAGTAGGCACTTTTACCTTTAATTTATTTGCATCACAATAAAAATGAATATCCTTAATAGAACTAAATTTGTATGGCTTCAAAAATTCTAAAATTATATCATTGAAATTAATTTTTAATTTTTAAAATCAGGGGTATAGTTAACAAATATAAGAACTAATGTAGGATAACTGTTTCTAAATGTTTTAATCAAATATAAAGAAAGAGTTCCTTCAACAAATAAGGTACCTTTAAATATGCTTTTACAGAAGAAAAAATAAGCAATTCCATTTTTTACTTAAATTTGAATTAGAATTTCTGAAAAATAATGAAATCCAATATGTATACTTATTATAGTTAAGATCAAGCTGCAATAAGTATTAAAGATTTTGACAGGGTGTTCATGTTGATGAATATTTTGCTCTTTTCCCCAGGATAGAAAGTATCAATTAATTATAATTTGGCAGATGGTTTAATTGTAGGGTCTTTGGCTAGAGAGCAAACTATAGTAGAAGTCATATACAATATTCATTGATAGCAAAAGTAAAGGGCAGTTTTGAGGAGCTTCAGAAGCACATTCCCAAAATATCTACATAGTCCTCATCTTCTGGAAATTTTTTCAGAAGTTCAGTTTGTAAAATTATGCAATTATTTCAAGTTCCCCATATGAGTGGATTTTTTATTTCTATAAACAATTTTCAAAGTTTTAACCAACAATTCAAAAATTCAAATAATTTTTAAAGTAATGACATTCACAATGAAACAGATTTTGAAACTGAGCAGGACCCTGCAAGGTCCTCCTGGATACAAAACCCCTCTGTGGCCCCCATTTCTCATCTATAGAAAAAGGCTTTAGTCTCTTAGGCCTTCCCTGAGTTCCAAAGAGCAGGCACAGGCAGTTATTAAATAGGGAAGTGAGGGAATGCAGAAACAAAGGAAACATAATTTAGAAAGGTAATGACAATAGTTCAGCAACAAAACAGAGTCCTAGTTCCTTCTTATGTGATATACATAACAATCTGATGTATATCTTTGAATTGTTCTGTAGGAACTAAGACAACCCATGAAGAATGAGGATGGTGACTACATGCTGAGCACAAGCATATGGACCCCAGACTGGCTTGAACCAGAAGGTTGATGATTGAGATTCCTGAAACACCACCCTATTACTTCACCACCAACCAATCAGAAGAAAGTCATACACCCTGCAGCTCTCACCCCAAATGTTGCATTTAAAAATGCTTCCCTGGGGGCTTCCCTAGTGGCACAGTGGTTGAGAATCTGCCTGCCAATGCAGGGGACACGGGTTCGAACCCTGGTCCGGGAAGATCCCACATGCCGTGGAGCAACTGGGCCCGTGAGCCACAGCTACTGAGCCTGCGCGTCTGGAGCCTGTGCTCCGCAACGAGAGGCCGTGACAGTGACAGGCCCGCGCACCGCGATGAAGAGTGGCCCCCGCTCGCCGCAACTGGAGAAAGCCCTCGCACAGAAACGAAGACCCAACACAGCCAAAAATAAATAAATAAATAAATTTATTAAAAAAAAAAAAAAAAAAAAAAAAGAACAAGCACAATATTAAACTCTTAAAAAAATAAAATAAAATAAAAAAAAATAAAAAAAAATAAAAATGCTTCCCTGAAAGCCATCAGGGAGTTTGGGTCTTTTGAGCATGAGATGACTGTTCTCCTTGCTTGTCACCTGCAATAAAAAGCCGTACTTTCCTTCACCACAAGCCAGTGTCAGTAAATCAGCTTTGCTGTGCTACTGGCAAGCAGACCCAAGTTCAGTTCAGTACCAATTTGATTATCTACATAATATATAAATAATAAGAGACTCACTTTGCTTTCTCTGATAAAATAAGATTTTTACTGTTTTTAACTTTAATGGAATTTGTGAGCTGTCCATAAATTATGTTCCCCAAACTTCTTAGGAGAAGCACTTATGAATATACAAATAAAATGTAAAAAACTTACATTTAAGTGTTCCATGAAGAAGACAGAGAGACAACTTAGTGCTGGTGTCTGAGCAGATTCTCAACTCTAAGGCTGATGAAACTGTATTGAGACTCAATAGGTGTCACTTGATAGATAAGATGTCTTAGCTAACAAGGGAAGCCCTGTCCACCAAAAAAATGGATGGAGACATTTTGCCATGTCCCACTCTCTGTTGCCTAGATCAGACACTCATTGAAGGAGAATTCAATGGCAGGAGTGCTGCTCTTAAGATTATCAAGGCAATGTCTTTCCTTTTATTTGTTGTTCAAACTAATAACAGAAAACAATACAGTAGAAAGATAGAGGGTGTACATTTTAGTGCAATGTCTATATCCTGGAAAGGGTAGCCCTACAAGGAAAAATCAACTATTCATAGAAAAGTGAATAGAATACAAATCTGACTGTAAATTAAAATTATGCTGACCACCCCCCCACCCTCTCCATTTTTTAAATACCAAGGCCTGGACCCACTCTACATCAACTTAGTCACAGTCTCCAATGTAGAAGAAAATTCTGAATTGTCTAAAACTAATACTTCAGGACTGTCAGGCAGATGTTTTAACATAGCCTAAAATGCTGTTCCTGACACTTTATTACCAGGTAACTGCTGAGAGAGACACAAAATATATAGCCTAAGGTTGTACTTTTAATTACCCTGGACTTGCATCTGATGATTGTGCTTAAGCTTTGTTATAAATGAAGGGTCTTTGCTCTATTGGCTTTCTCCTGTTTAGGGACTGAAAGAGTTTTTGGCTTCTTGCCTGTTTTGATTCCTAATCTTTCTAGTCTTACAAAAAAAAGAAAAAAAGAAAAAAACTTCCTGCTTATACTGGGCCTTCCTCTCCTTCTCCACTTTTCCCCTCCACCTCTCTCCTCCACCCCCTTTTTTTTGTAGGCTGCTAAAGTTCTTTTTTAACGTTTCATTTTGAATTTATTTTAGACTAATAAAAAAGTTGCAAAAATTAGGGAGTCGCCTCACCCTGCTTCCCCTAATATTAATATATATAACCATATTACAATTATAAAGAACAAAAATTACCAGTACATTATTACTTACTAAACTACACACACTATACAAAATTTACCATTTTTTTCTCTAATATCATTTTCCTGTTTTGGGGTCCTAACCAGAATCCCACACTAGTTGTTATTTAGTCTCTTCCAGATTGTAACAATTTCATATCCTTTCCTTATCTTTCACAACTTTGACACTTTTCATGAGTGCTGATGAGTTATTTTGTAAAATGTCCCTCAATTTATAAACATCTGATGTTTCATGATTGGAATTAAGTTAGGCATGTTTGGCAATAATAGTACAACAGAGATGTTTGTCTTTCTCAGTGCATCATATACAGGGGTCCATGATTTTAAAATGTCGTTACTGGTGATGTTAAGATTCATCACGTGGCTCAGCTGATGTTTTCTGAGTTTCTCCCTGTAAGGTTACTATTTTTCATTTTGTAGTTAATATCTTGAAGGAGAAACTCTGAGACTTAGTCAAGTCCTGTTTCTCTTCAAACGTTCAATTAGGCATTCTTGATTTCAGTAGTACTATACATTTAATATTTAAAATAAGAGATACTTTTCTATAATTTTAATGAAATTTTGCAACGGGGAAGTGAAGGCAAATGTGCTCAAATTTCCCATTCGAACAGGTATGAGGCATCACAATTTTTAAAATGTTTTAATTTTGGTGGTGAGGAGGAAAGGTAAGGATTTCTAAAAATTCATTCCATATTGCTCTTTTAGATAGTGAAAATGATTTGGCTTAAAATAAACAAAAATCAAGAGAATTTCATAGTCAGTACAAACTGGCTGAAGCAAAGTTTTATTTCTACTTGTAATCAAGTTTTGTCTCCTTATATAGTATAGTAATTAGAATTTCTCAGTGAGTCTTAGAGGAAAATAAAAAGGTCAAACCACTATTTCAGATATAAAAGTCTGGGCAAAACAGACCAGTCCAATGTGGTCCAGCTTCCAATGAGCTGTTGTATTTCCTATATTTTCTAGATGTTTTATAGTGAGCCTAAAGTACTTTTTTTTTTTTTTTTTTTTAATTTTATTTATTATTTATTTATTTATTTATTTATTTATTTATTTTTGGCTGTGCTGGGTCTTCGGTTCGTGCGAGGGCTTTCTCTAGTTGCGGCAAGTGGGGGCCACTCTTCATCGCGGTGCGGGGACCGCTCTTCATCGCGGTGCGCGGGCCTTTCACTATCGCGGCCCCTCCCGTTGCGGGGCACAGGCTCCAGACGCGCAGGCTCAGCAGCTGTGGCTCACAGGCCCAGCTGCTCCGTGGCATGTGGGATCTTCCCAGACCAGGGCTCGAACCCGTGTCCCCTGCATTAGCAGGCAGATTCTCAACCACTGCGCCACCAGGGAAGCCCTAAAGTACTTTTAAAGTGCAGAAATATTTTTAAAGTAGTTGGTGTTGAACAGCAAAAGTAAACATCCCCTAATCACGAAACACTATACACAGCCTGGTATGAAATGTATGGTAGGCAAAGCTGTGACCATTTCTCAAATGTGAGCTTCTTGAAATAAATAAGTGGATTTATTTATCTATGTCTCATTCTAGAAACTAAAGTCTCCATTTAAAAACAAATAATCCATTTCAAATTCTACTTTATACATTGAAGTTTCTACCACTGACTTTCACCTTTTATCTATTTTCTGTATTTCTTAATATTTTAATGTATTTTATCACATAAATTGGCATGTGAATGTATTTTGTCCCCAGTTTCTAGCTATTTGTTCTAGATATCTGTTTTGTCCCTTCTACATTTCAAGTCTGATGTAAAAAATCCAATATATTTTAGATTCTTAATATCCCTGAGATAATTTAGCTGCTTAGGTATTAGTTGACTGGACGTTTTATGTTGATAATAAGAAAAGTCGGAAAAAATATAAAATATTTTACTTGGTTTTCCTATTTCACACTTATTCTTTAATAGAATCTATTATGTGTAAATCATATAAATCACTGGCATTGCAAGTACCTTCTTTCCAGATCATTCACATTTTAACATTAATCTATTAAGAATAAATTTATAGACCAAAGTTAAACAAATGGGATACATAAATTTTAGGTATAACCTTATGAAATGGTCAAATGTAGACCAAAAATAGTTTATTATAGGCAATTTCATGTGATTCAATGTAAAACTTATTAGGTTAAAATCACATTAATTTCAAATAGAGTATGATTTATATTTGAATAATATGATTAGATAGAACGGCAGAAATATTTAGACTTCATCAAATGTCACTTTAGCCAGAAATAGGGAAACGCACTAGGTTCTCTCTATACACCTATTATCCTAGCCCACACTTTTTGTCTGTTTTATGTGTGAGTTAAAAAAACAAAGATATTTATTTATGGTAGAAAGTAGTATCATGTATTATTCTTCAATTTAGCAACCTATCCAAAACTAAATCTGAGTGGATTACAGAAAGAATACAAATGCAATATAACAATTAAAAATCCAGTATAGTGTTGTAAACATGGGAATTTGAATTTGGGGGTTAAAAAAGCTAATTCAAAAAGGCAAAAGCAGAGTAGACACTGTGGTAGATTTAGAGATGGGGAAAGTAATAGTGGTTCAGTTTTTTGTTGGTTTGTTTTGTTCTTACCATAGCTCTAAAACCAAATTATTCTATGGATTTTTTAAAAATTTTGAGGTCTCATATAATGACTTATAATTTCTAAACAAAAAGAGTTTTCTTATGAAAATATACTTTGTGCAAAAATACGTAAATTATAAGACACATAATTTAATGAGGCTTATTTTCTTTATGAAACATACAGATTCAGTGTTACATATCTAGAGCTACCCCCTGATCTAAGTACATACAACTGTGAAAAATCTTACTATATAGCCAACTTTCTTTGACACCATAATTTTAAAAAGCTATTTGCATAAAACTGAACAACCAAACAAGCAAGAAAGAACATCAAATGTAAAAACAATGTTATTTTCTTAGTTGGCTGGCCAGCTCACTGTTTCTCATAATTAATTTAAAACATTGTTACTTTGGGATGTCTTCTCTCTTTCCACATTCGTTGTTGTCTTTACTTAGTGTCAGACCAAAAGTGTCTCATCATCAATACTAAAAGCCTTAGAGGATGCATTTTAAATTAAAGGAACTAATTACTGCTGAAATTTAAGTGACTTCTTCACTTCTGCCACATACAATATTTTTGAACAAAAGCTCATTGGCCTCATTCTCTTTGATTATATTTTGAACCAGAAATACAGTCTCAAAGGAGTATACAAATGTAAACTGGATGCCACATTGGATTTTGAACCTATTCAAGACATTGAAAGCTTGAAGGTTACTAAAGTTTTTTTTGTTTTTTTTTTAATCTTTAAAATTTTAAGATGCTATTTCTATTACTCCAAAGAGGAAATATGATAGAGATGATTTTTCTTTGCCCTTTGCCCTATATAGATGTTCCATTTTATCTTTAGCTTGCAGGATATAGTTTGCCAAAGCCTGTCTTAGAGGACATTAGGATGTCATTTTTATTTAGCAGTGGTGACTGATTGAAAGACAAATCATGCAGCTGTTTTATTATGGGAATGATGTTGGTGAATTTTTAAAAATTTGCTATCCACATGAATTAAATTTTTCTTGGTTTTATACTTAGGCCATATGCTAAATTCCCATTCATCTTCACTTCCACCCCCTCATAAGAGAAAAGACCTGATTAATAAATATTTGAAACAATGGATTTGTTATTTATATTCTGATGTATTCTCAGGTAGGACAAGATTTAATCATGTGGTCTGTCAATAGTAGCATAAATTTAGTTTTTGAAAACCAGGTGTATTTTTTTTTCTCAGAATAAATGTTTCCTTTTTATAAGTCTGTTTTTATAAATCTACATAACCAAGTGCTCCTAAAATTATAATATATGACTGGCTTCCATTTTCTTTATGAATAACCCTATTTACTCAGTGATCACAATGGAATGCCTTTAAAAACATTGGTTAAAAGGAGGTATGAAGACTATGATTTCTAAGGTTTCTAAAGCCATTTCCACTCTTTGTGGAGAACAAAGTCAAATATCCTTCAATCAAAAAGCAAAAAACAAAAAAGCTGAATTTAATAACAAATTTAGTATTTATTTAGTTATTATGCAACATTGAGCAAGCTACTTTTCTTTTTCTTAAATAAGATGAATCATTGTGCATAACTCATTGGGATATCATGATGATTAAAACACATAGTACAGTTATCAGGATTCTAAACACATGTTAAATCACTTAATAAACTATAGCTAATTATAGAAAAATATGCAGAACTCACTATAAAGGCTAGATCAACATTATAAACAGGCAAGTTAAATATAGGAAGCAACAGGCAAACTGATGTCTGTGTGAGTGACAGATTCTAATTTGTGCTTTGTGGGATGGGCAGGACTTGTATAGATGGAGATAAAAATGATAGGAGAGAATGCAAGGTTAGAGTTCAATACAAAATTCACACCACAATGTTCATTGCAGCTCTATTTACAATAGCCAGGACATGGAAGCAACCTAAGTGCCCATCGACAGATGAATGGATAAAGAAGATGTGGCACATATATACAATGGAATATTACTCAGCCATAAAATGAAACAAAATTGAGTTATTTGTAGTGAGGTGGATGGACCTAGAGACTGTCATACAGCGTGAGGTAAGTCAGTAAGAGGAAAACAAACACCGTATGCTAACACATATATATGGAATCTAAAAAAAAAACACAAATGATCTGAAGAATCTAGAGGCAGGACAGGAATAAAGACGCAGATGTAGAGAATGGACTTGAGGACGTAAGGAGGGGGAAGGGTAAGCTGGGACAAAGTGAGAGAGTGGCATGGACATATATACACTACCAAATGTAAAATAGCTAGTGGGAAGCAACCACATAGCACAGGGAGATCAGCTCGGTGTTTTGTGATGACCTAGAGAGGTGGGATAGGGAGGGTGGGAGGGAGACGCAAGAGGGAGAAGATATGGGGATATATGTATATATATAGCTGATTCACTTTGTTATACAGCAGAAACTAAGACACCATTGTAAGGCAATTATACTCCAATAAAGATATTTTTTTAAAAAAAGTCAGTTAGCAGAGATCCAAAAAAAAAAAGAAAAGAAAAAATCACACTAGTCATAGTGGCCTACTTGTCCTGCTGACAGCAATAAAAGTAGTATGAGATACCTAATATTTGTTGACCTTAGAAAAAAAGTCAGTTCTTTTATCAGCAAAAATGGGTTTATTCTAAAAGAGCAGAGAATTGCAATCAAGCCATGGCAAAAACGATAGGCCAGTCCAACAAACAAAGGAGAGAGTCATTATTTTACAGAGAAAAAGGAAGAAGCTGAGAGGGGTTGTTTGGAACAAAAGTTCATTGGAGAAAAGTGAGAGTTCTGGGTGATGACGGCTTCTCACTGGCCGAGTTGCTGGGGTAGTCAGTTTCTTGTAGGGGATGGAATATATACCTTTCCCTTTTGGGGCCTATAATTAATGATTCTTTTCTGTTGATGATTTTTGTTTTGGGGTCTATAATTGGCAATTCTTCCTGTAACTGACATGGAGTGGTACTGCATGAGAGTTCCCCACCCTGGCCTCCCAACCTCATTTTAGTGAGGTTCCCCTTTATTAATTTTTACACATCTAAGAGTAATAAAAATGAGAAATGTATTTAATAAGAAATAGAACAAAATTAAGAAAGGCTTTGAAAGTAAACATCAAATTTCATGCTTTACGGCATTATACTAAGAAAATGCAGTTTTTAGACCTAAGGGATTTTAGCTGGCAGTGGAAAGCAGAATGGAAGAATGGATGAGGGTCGAAGTAGGGAGGTGAGCTTGGATCAGGTTTGGAAGCAAATAAAGTGTGAACTGTCAGGACTCTGGATCTGGGTCCATGAAGTACAAATGGAAAAGAAAAGTGAATCCAAGTCATATTAGAATAAAACAAAATATAATTTTATGACATTTTCAAAGTTTAAATATAAGGAATGGAAACAATACAATACAGTGAAAAGAAATGGTTCAAGTTTCAGCTCTGGCTTTTACTTGTTTTGTGCCTTGATAGGACAAGATAAATAACCAAAGTGCAGTTTCCTTTTCTATAAAATATAGATGGCATACTATGGGCAAGATAATACTGGGATGATAATTACTAAATTTGTTATTAGATCAAGCTTTTGTTTTAATTTTAACCATTTATTTATTTTTTGGTCTTTGATTGCCAATACAAAGATAGTATGTGTAGTACTTAGCCCACAACTTCGGTAACATATAGATTAATAAATGGTATTAGCATTGTGAACATTAAGGAAAGGACATAATGAAAGATAAATGTATGCCTCATTGCTTCATGAATTGGAAGACTGTATTATAATTTTAATTCATAAGAACATAGAGGACATCCAGTCTGGGGCTAGGGTAGGTGGAGCGGAATTATAGTACAATATATTACGTATCAATACCTGGTTTGAAGGGGATGTTCTCCATCAAGTGGAATTAGAGTAAAACGACTAGGAGCGCACGATTCCTACTAAAGAAATAGTTTTCGTCTCCTTTTAGTTATTAAAATTAAAATGCCATTATTCCATTTTGTCTTACCTAGTTTTGTTTTTCCCCAGTGGTAATGACAGTCTAACACAACACAACCAATTTAAATCCAAGCCAACTGATAAAACAGATCATGTTATACCACAAGAGATTCTGACCAAATTCTCTAACTATGCTTGCCCGCAGAGATTATATTCATAAACGTTTCCTTAGCCATTATCCAAATTACAAATCAGAAGTAAACTTTTATATAGTTTCAAAACAGGTGGTGTTTTGATTAATTGCATCTGAACATTCTAATGAAGCCAGGAGATATGAATAGATGGTTAATTTATTGAAAGAAATGAAAAGGGAGTTTTTAGATGAAACCTCAGGGTAAGAAGAATGCTTCATGAAATCACCAAGTATGAAATTTAAATTCTCCTGCTGAGTTAAATATGCCTTGACAATGTCAATGAACTTGGAGAAAAATGACAAATTGCTATTATATGCTCAAGTTTCCAAAAGTCAAGCTGTTAGCTATTGTAAATATTACAGTATGCTACTGAAAAGAATGCTTTACATTTATACTCATATTTTGTACAAAATATTTTGCCTTTTACATTGCTACAAACTACAGCTGAGTTCAGAAAATATGTAATGAAGATTTATGAAACGTTTTCCCCTCTTAAAAAAAACAAATGGCAGTACATAGTTGACTTCTGACTTCAAATTTTATTACATTTTTTTTTTACATATTTATTGGAGCAAATTGCTTTAAAATGGTGTGTTAGTTTGTGCTTTATAGCAAAGTGAATCAGTTATATATATACATATATCCCCATATCTCTTCCCTCTTGCGTCTCCTCCCTCCCACCCCCCCATCCCACCCCTCTAGGTGGTCACAAAGCACCGAGCTGATCTCCCTGTGCTATGCGGCTGCTTCCCACTAGCTACCTATTTTACGTTTCGTAGTGTATATATGTCCATTCCATTCTCCCACTTTGTCACAGCTTACCCTTCCCCATCCCCATATCCTCAAGTCCATTCTCTAGTAGGTCTGTGTCTTTGTGCCCATCTTGCCCCTATGTTCTTCAGGACTTTTTTTTTTTTTTTTTTTTTTTTAGATTCCATATATATGTGTTAGCATACAGTATTTGTTTTTCTCTTTCTGACTTACTTCACTCTGTATGACAGACTCTAGGTCCATCCATCTCACTACAAATAACCCAATTTCCTTTCTTTTTATGGCTGAGTAATATTCCATTGTATATTATGTGCCACATCTTCTTTATCCATTCATCTGTTGATGGACACTTAGGTTGCTTCCATGTCCTGGCTATTGTAAATAGAGTTGCAATGAACATTTTGGTACATGATTCTTTTTGAATTATGGTTTTCTCAGGGTATATGCCCAGTAGTGGGATTGCTGAGTTGTATGGTAGTTCTATTTTTAGTTTTTACGGAACTTCCATACTGTTCTCCATAGTGGCTGTATCAATTTACATTCCCACCAAAAGCGCAAGAGGGTTACCTTTTCTCCACACCCTCTCTAGCATTTATTGTTTGTAGATTTTTTGATGATGGCTATTCTGACCGGTGTGACATGATATGGGTTGTTTGTTTTTTTGATATTGAGCTGCATGAGCTGCTTGTAAATTTTGGAGATTAATCCTTTGTCAGTTGCTTCATTTGCAAATATTTTCTCCCATTCTGAGGGTTGTCTTTTCGTCTTGTTTATGGTTTCCTTTGCTGTGCAAAAGCTTCTAAGTTTCACTAGGTCCCATTTATTTATTTTTGTTTTTATTTCCATTTCTCTAGGAGGTGGGTCAAAAAGGATCTTGCTGTGATTTATGTCAGAGAGTGTTCTGCCTATGTATTCCTCTAAGAGTTTGATAGTGTCTGGCTTTACATTTAGGTCTTTAATCCATTTTGAGTTTATTTTTCTGTGTGCTGTTAGGGAGTGTTCTAATTTCATACTTTTACATGTACCTGTCCAGTTTTCCCAGCACCACTTATTGAAGAGGCTGTCTTTTCTCCACTGTATATGCTTGCCTCCTTTATCAAAGATAAGGTGACCATATGTGTGTGGGTTTATCTCTGGGCTTACTATCCTCTTCCACTGATCTATATTTCTGTTTTTGTGCCAGAACCATACTGTCTTCATTACTGTAGCTTTGTAGTAAAGTCTAAAGTCAGGGAGCCTGATTCCTCCAGCTCTGTTTTACTTTCTCAAGATTGCTTTGGATATTCGGGGTCTTTTGTGTTTCCATACAAATTGTGAAATTTTTTGTTCTAGTTCCATAAAAAATGCCAATGGTAGCTTGATAGGGATTGCACTGAATCTGTAGATTGCTTTGGGTATGAGAGTCATTTTCACAATGTTGATTCTTCCAATCCAAGAACATGGTATATCTCTCCATCTATTTGTATCACCTGTAATTTCTTTAATCAGTGTCTTAAAATTTTCTGCATACAGGTCTTTTGTCTCCTTAGGTAGGTTTATTCTGACATATTTTATTCTTTTTGTTGCAATGATAAATGGGAATGTTTTCTTAATTTCACTTTCAGATTTTTCATCATTAGTGTATAGGAATGCAAGAGATTTCTGTGCATTAATTTTGTATCCTGCTACTTTACCAAATGCATTAATTAGCTCTAGTAGTTTTCTGGTAGCATCTTTAGGATTCTCTGTGTATAGTATCATGTCATCTGCAAACAGTGACAGCTTTACTTCTTTTCCTATTGGGATTTCTTTTATTTCTTTTTCTTCTCTGATTGCTGAACTTCCAAAACTATGTTGAATAATAGTGATGACAGTGGGCAACCTTGTCTTGTTCCTGATTTTAGTGGAAACGGTTTCAGTTTTTCACCATTGAGGACGATGTTGGCTGTGGGTTTGTCATATATGGCCTTTATTATGTTGAGGAAAGTTCCCTCTATGCCTACTTTCTGGAGGGTTTTTATCATAAATCGGTGTTGAATTTTGTCAAAAGCTTTCTCTGCATCTATTGAGATGATCATATGTTTTTTCTCCTTCTATTTGTTAATATGGTGTATCACGTTGATTGATTTGCATATATTGAAGAATCCTTGCATTCTTGGGATAAACCCCACTTGATCATGGTGTATGATCCTTTTAATGTGCTGTTGGATTCTGTTTGCTAGTATTTTGTTGAAAATTTTTGCATCTATGTTCATCAGTGATATTGCCCTGTAGTTTTTTTCCTTTGTGACATCTTTGCCTGATTTTCGTATCAGGGTGATGGTGGCCTCGTAGAATGAGTTTGGGAGTGTTCCTCCCTCTGCTATATTTTGGCAGAGTTTGAGAAGGATATGTGTTAGCTCTTCTCTAAATGTTTGATAGAATTTGCCTGTGAAGCCATCTGGTCCTGGGCTTTTGTTTGTTGGGAGATTTTTAATCACAGTTTCAATTTCACTGCTTGTTATTGGTCTGTTCATATTTTCTGTTTCTTCCTGGTTCAGTCTTGGAAGGTTGTTCATTTCTAAGAATTTGTCCATTTCTTCCAGGTTGTCCATTTTATTGGCATTGAGTTGCTTGCAGTAATCTCTCATGATCGTTTGTATTTCTGCAGTGCCAGTGTTACTTCTCCTTTTTCATTTCTAATTCTATTGATTTGAGTCTTCTCCCTTTATTTGTTGTTTTTCCCTTGCTGCTTTTAATATTTTGTCTTTGTATTTAATTTTTGACAGTTTGATTAATATGTGTCTTGGCATGTTTCTCCTTGGATTTATCCTGTATGGGACTCTCTGTGATACCTGGACTTGATTAACTATTTCCTTTCCCATATTAGGGAAGTTTTCAACTGTAATCTCTTCAAATATTTTCTCAGTCCCTTTCTTTTTCTCTTCTTCTTCTGGGACCCCTATAATTCAAGTATTGGTGGCGTTTAATGTTGTCCCAGAGGTCTCTGAGACTGTCCTCAATTCTTTTCATTCTTTTTTCTTTATTCTGCTCTGCAGTAGTTATTTCCACTATTTTATCTTCCAGGTCACTTAGCCGTTCTTCTGCCTCAGTTATTCTGCTATTGATCCCTTCTAGAGGATTTTTAATTTCATTTATTGTGTTGTCCATCTCTTGTTTGTTTGCTCTTTAGTTCTTCTAGATCCTTGTTAAACGTTTCTTGTATTTTCTCTGTTCTATTTCCAAGATTTTGGATCATCTTTACTATCATTATTTTGAATTCTTCTTCAGGTAGACTGCCTACTTCCTCTTCATTTGTTAGGTCTGGTGGGTTTTTGCCTTGCTCCTTCATCTCCTGTGTGTTTTTCTGTCTTCTCATTTTGCTTAACTTACTGTGTTTGGGGTCTCCTTTTGCAGGCTGCAAGTTCCTAATTCCCGTTGTTTTTGTTGTCTGTCCCCAGTGGCTAAGGTTGGTTCAGTGGGTTGTGTAGGCTTCCTGGTGGAGGAGACTAGTGCCTGTGTTCTGGTGGATGAGGCTGCATCTTGTCTTTCTGGTGGGAAGGTCCACGTCTTGAGGTGTGTTCTGGGGTGTCTGTGGCCTTATAATGATTTCAGGCAGCCTCTCTGCTAATGGATGGGGGTGTGTTCCTGGCTTGCTAGTTGTTTGGCCTAGGATGTTCAGCACTGTAGCTTGCCGGTCGTTGAGTGAAGCTGAGTCTTGGTGTTGAGATGGAGATGTCTGGGCGATTTTCGTCTTTTGATATTACATGGAGCTGGGAGGTCTCTTGTGGACCAGTGTCCTTAACTTGGCTGTCCCACCTCAGAGGCACAGCCCTGACACATGGCTGGAGCACCAAGAGCCTTACATCCACACGGCTCAGAATAAAAGGGAAAAAAGAAAGAAAGAAAGAAGATAAAATAAAGTTATTAAAATAAAAAAATTATTAAGAAAACATTTTTAAAAAGTAATTAAAAACAAACAAATAAACAAAAAAAAAACCGGACAGACAGAACCCTAGGACAAATGGTAAAAGCAAAGCTATACAGACAAATTCACACACAGAAGCATACACATACACAATCACAAAAAGAGAAAAAGGTAAAAATATATATATATCTTTCCTCCCAAAGTCCACCTCCTCAATTTGGGATGATTTGTTGTCTATTCAGGTATTCCACAGATGCAGGGTACATCAAGTTGATTGTGGAGATTTAATCCACTGCTTCTGAGGCTGCTGGGAGAGATTTCCCTTTCTCTTCTTTGTTCGCACAGCTCCCGGGGTTCAACTTTGGATTTGGACCTGCCTCTGCGTGTAGGTCCCCTGAGGCCGTCTGTTCTTCGCTCAGACAGGACGGGGTTAAAAGAGCAGCTGATTCGGGGGCTCTGGCTCCCTCAGGCCGGGGGAGGGAGGGGTACGGATGCGGGGTGAGCCTGCGGTGGCAGAGGCCGGCATGACGTTGCACCAGCCTGAGGCGCGCCGTGCGTTCTCCCGGGGAAGTTGTCCCTGGATCACGGGACCCTGGCAGTGGTGGGCTGCACAGGCTCCCAGGAGGGGAGGTGTGGAGAGTGACCTGTGCTCGCACACAGGCTTCTTGGTGGCTGCAGCAGCAGCCTTAGCATCCTATGCCTGTCTCTGGGGTCCGCGCTGATAGCCATGGCTCACGCCCGACTCTGGAGCTCCTTTAAGCGGCGCTGTTAATCTCCTCTCCTCGTGCACCAGGAAACAAAGAGGCAAGAAAAAGTCTCTTGCCTCTTCGGCAGCTCCAGACTTTTTCCAGGACTCTCTCCCAGCTAGCTGTGGCACACTAGCCCCCTTCACGCAGCCAACCCCAGTCCTCTCCCTGTGATCTGACCGAAGCCCGAGCCTCAGCTCCCAGCCACGCCCGCCCAGGCGGGTGAGCAGACAAGCCTCTCGGGCTGGTGAGTGCTGCTCGGCGCCGAGCCTCTGTGTGGGACTCTCTCCGCTTTGCCCTCCGCACCCCTGTGGCTGTGCTCTCCTCCGTGGCTCCGAAGCTCCCCCCCTCCGCCACCTGCAGTCTCCACCCGCGAAGAGGCTTCCTAGTGTGTGGAAACCTTTCCTCCTTCACAGCTCCCTCCCGCTGGTGCAGGTCCTGTCCCTCTTCTTCTGTCTCTGTTTTTTCTTTTTTCTTATGCCCTACCCAGGTACGTGGGGAGTTTCTTGCCTTTTGGGAGGTCTGACGTCTTCTGCCAGCGTTCACTAGGTGTTCTGTAGGAGTTGTTCTACACGTAGATGTATTTGTGACGTATTTGTGGAGGGGAAGGTGATCTCCGAGTCTTACTCTTCCACCATCTTGACGCTCCTCCCCTTGTTACATATTTTTAATCTTAGTTATTATCTACAAAAACCAAAAACCCCCTTATCTTCCATATGCCTACAACTGTGTATGTTAACTTTTTGGTAATATTTTCACTCTCATTGCTGAACATGCAGTTACAGAGTCCAGTAAAAGTAGAAATGGTCCAATTATATCAGAAAATTATTCTTTTTTAAATTGAAAATAAAACTACCAAAGGCCCAGGAGAAAAATAAATGAATAGTAACATGCAAAATAAAACAATACAATTTAAAATATTCTTCTTTTTAATTATCACACTGAAGAAAATGGGCTTGTTTAAAATTCTGAGGCCTATGGAAATCATTTCTATTTTTAAACATAAAAATATTTTGATCAGCATGATGTTAAAAAAATGAAGATTCGTACTATGTGAATTGGTAATTATTATCTATTAACTTTAACAACATAGAGATAGAATAATTACTGAGTTTATGGGTAGTGGTAGCTGTATTTTACAAAAATTTTGACATATGATCATTTTTAATGCTGTCATCATTTAATCCTGTCTCCTTAAATAGAAAATGTTGTATCATACTTTATTGCTCCATGTTTCTGATCCCCATACCAAATCAGTCACCAGTTACTATTAAAACTCAGTAATATCTGTTAAAATTGGCTACTTTTCATTCCTCACACTTCTGCCTTAATGTAGACCATTATTTTCTTCATTTGAACTATTTTAAAAGTCTTCTATCTTGTTTCACTGTCACCAGACTTTCTAGCTTAATGCATTCTGAAAATGACTTTCAAAATTATTTTTAAAAGAAAACAATAATTTTACTCTACTGTAAACCTTTTTTGTTTATGCAAATTATAAGGGATAAAAGCTGTTTGTTAATTTGGTCCTTACCATTTTGTCCAAACTACTCTCCCAGTATCCTTCTAGCTCATCAGTTCCCACAGACACATCTATGCTCATTCCACACTGAATATGACACTGTTCCAGACTTTTTCATGAGTCATTGTCTATATATATTATTCCTTCTGCCATAACTGACAGTAATAATTAATAATTTGATTAGCAATGTTCTATACGTCCTCTCAGACTGAGTTCAACTGTTATCAGCACAATGAAACCTTCCCTAATACCCCCTAGAAAGATTTGGTTTCCCAGTCTTTGATATGTTCTTAACACTTAATTCTCTACAATAACAAAACTTACCATATTTATGCTCATTAATTTTTAAGACCTTTGTGTCATCAAATGGACTATAGGAGCCTATAGGACTTTGATACAACAAAGAGAGGTTGGTGGACCAACATGGGACCTTATATCAAATGCAGAATCTCCTGCTCCACCATGTAACTCCTGAATCAAACTCTGAATTTTTAAAGAGATCCTCATGTGATTAGTTTTAAAAAATCCTGCTGCAGAATATATATATATATATATATATATATATATATATATATATATATATATATATATATATTCACCCATTCTTTGGGCCAAGTATAGAACTCAGTTTAAATTCACCAAATGAAGAAAATGTTAAGTTTGAACTTAGTACTATGAATTTCACTGATGAAGTATATAATTTAAACTCTTGAGATTTTATTATACATTTGATAATAGTAAGCCATATTAATTCACAATTCTTTTTTCCTATTTTAAACTTTTATGTTGGTGATAATAAGAGGAATAGTCAATCATGAGCATTCCATTTTAAACATTAAAATCAGGAATTAGTTTGTCACCTGTTTCTCTTCCTTACACGGTCATTAATGGTAAGTTTAGGACTCTTACTAAATTAACTCTCAAATGCGTATGGATTATATACATATTATTCTACCTAATTTACTTGCCTGCAATAGAATGCTCTTGAGAAAATTAATATTTGTGCAATTAAAACACCTGATTTTTTTGTTTTAACTTTCACTGTGTTTCCTGTTAGCAGATAACTTACTTATTCAGGACCTATAAAACAATAAGGCTAGATCTAACATGAATTCCTGCTGCTCAAGGGGAAAATAAGTCTCTGAAAATTCATCCAGGGATGACTGAAGGTCATCCATGCAGGACTGTGTTTCTTTAAACTGAGTTGCTGGATATAAGCTAACCACTGAATTCTTGGCTGTAAGTCTCTCTCTCCTTTGCCTAAATGTATTGAAGAGAAACTCAGAAAAACTCAAGAAGCTCTCCTGTTTTCCTCTGAGAATGCAATAGTGGGGTCTATTGCAGGAGGATATATAGAACATGGTTTCATAATCAATGAGCGCTCATTTCATTTAAGAGAATTCTATTCCTCAATAGTTGATAATAGAAACTCATTTTACATCACCCTCTTATAAGACTGAAGAAACATGTCCATGTGGATGCACATTAAAATGAAATTATGATTGAGAAAAATCACTCTGTACACTCTCTGAAAAATAACCATAATGATTAAATACAAATATTACCATGGAAAAAATGCTGTTTTAATTCCCAAACTACATTTTTTAGAGCTAGGTTCATATGAGAAAGTTGTATCCTATGAGGTCACATGACTGTATAAAACAATTTCTACTGGTTTCCTGTTTAGTGAAACCAGAAAAAAGTAACCATTATTAGCTTAAAAAAGTCTGTTAAAAATATCAATAGTTAAAAACTCCAATATGTTAATTATTTATTTGTTTAATTGTAGGCATCAATGCTAAATGCTGTTCTCTCCACTGATTAGCCTGCTTTAAAAGTTGGATCCTTAGCACTGCAGACTATTAATTATTAATTTTAAAAATCCATAGCTCAATATATTTGTTTTCTAAGTGGAAGTCTGAATAAAAACTTCATGAGTTGAAACTTTTCCACTCTTGGATCATGGATATATTACTGAGAAGAAATGTTTTCTTTGGTTTTGGCTTTTTATTTACATCATTATATATATAGAAATATAAAATTGAAATCATGTTCTTTGATACTGACGCCATTTACATTTGTATCTCCTAACACAATGAAAATATTGAACAATTAAAACTTCTTGAATCTGTCTCATTGTGAATTGGCCAAGAGACAGAATCTGCCAAAAAGAAGTAGAACAGCTGTGACGGTACCAACACAATTGAGTACTCCACATCTACATATTTCTAAATATTGAGATATATTGGACACTTATGGGCACGGAATGACAATGGGGTCAATTCAACCATAAGGCAATGCTGAGACCCTTTCATTGTGACCTTTTCCTTTGGCATAAGTTACCTCTCAATGAATGTATGTCTAGTCACAGACTGTATGTGCAGATGGGAAAAAAAAAGAAAGCATAAAACATGATGTCCACCTATGAAATAATAATTCCAAAATGCTATTTAATCAATTAACTGAAAATAGGCAAACAATATTTCATTTTATTTGAGAAATAGTATATTGGATGTCGTTTATGTGTAAATAATCAAATGTAAAATATGAATATTCCAAATTAAAAATTAAAACCCAACAAATTAGATTTAGTTTTTTCCTCACATTTTCTTTATCAGTGTAGAATCTTACTTCATTACTTTTATGTCCCAAATTCAGACAAATTCAAGGTATCCAAATTCACCTGTCTTTAGGCACAGTGACCATGTGGCAAAAAGACATCCATAATGTTACAGAGATCTTCTTGGTATCTAATTTCCAACATTACTCTCCAAATTTTTCCTTCAATGATAAAATGTTGATGTAGTCTTTTCTATAAGATTTTTCTGAGACCTTTTTTAAATTGTTAGGTCTGTTCAAATATTCCATATCCCAAAGTGAATTTTATAACAGAGTGAGACAATTATTGGGTTGTGCTCCAAAAAGTCATATGTAAGTCAGAAACAACAATGTACACTTTTATTCATTGATACATTCAATATTATGAATTGAGTACTACACACCAAGCACTATGCCAGGATCTGAATAATTCCTTCCCGCACAAATCAAAAACCATATTACGTATGGTCATGAGCGTTTCAATACTCGCCCAGAAAAGGTTATTCTTCCCAAAATGAAGTTGTAGCATTATTTCATTGAGGGTTCCTAATTGTAGTTTGAAAATTTTTTCCATTTATGGAATGGTTAGTCATGTGATTAAGAGAGGTAAAAGAAAATATATTGTTTTCCACATGAACTTGAGATTGCTAAATCACACTAGCACTTACATATTAAGGAAGATTACCATGTTATCATTTGCACTGTTCATTTTCTCTCTTCCTTTATATAAAAGATTATTTTAGTTTCTAGAACTATTATAGAAACTAGACAAATGTATGATAAATTAATAGACAAACTGGAACATTATATAACATCAGAGAACTTGAAGTTACAAGTACAATGAGAAATAAAGAAAACTGCAGCTTTCATCAATACACAATAATTTATAATTTGATTTTTTGTTTTATTAATCAAAATTCCCAATTAAAAATAAAAATAATTAATATTGACTAACTAGATGTCATATACTAAGTTATTTAATTATGGCAAGCCACTTACCTGTACTCCGAACATTTTCCAAAATTAAGTACTGTGTGTATTCATTTTTTATACTAGGCTCTACTGACCTACCTCTGCTCTCAGTAAATCCTTTTAAATTCAAAAGAAACATTTCCTTTGTTAATTTTGAGTACTTGGAATAATTTAAGAACAAAGCAACACCTTTAATTTTGAGAAAGATAAATATGGAAATAATAGTATTTCCAAAACCTCAATTGGTTGGACTTCTGTTTAATTTCTAAACCTATTGACATGTTAGTGCTCATAAAACAAGAAAGGAGCTTAAATCTTACTGTTTCTATACTCAGTTCTATAATTAAAAGCATCTATGTAAGTAAAATGAAAGAGAAAAAGAAAGGAAGGAAGGAAGGATGAGAGAGAGAGAGGGAGAGAGGGAGGGAAATAATGCATTTCATGCTTTTCAGATAAATCTGAGGAAAAAGTAGAGCATTCATTCACTAAACAGAATATTTTTCACTATACATCATTTCAAACATCTGTATGTTACTTACTATTCAGCCAGGTATTTTAGTATAACATAGATGCACAGTATAATTATTAGCATATACAAAATATTTAAAGTAAGTTTTATTAATATATCAAGAAAACTAGCTAAGGATTTCGTGCCATATTGCAATAACATAAATATCATTGTAAATGATAAAAAAAAAGAGTGATGAAGAATAAATTTTAATTTTCCAAGTTCTCTTTCAACAATTTACTGAGATAGATTTTTTAAAAAAACAAATAACATTATATCCAATCTCTGGCACTGATTTCAGAAGCATACCATAAACTACATATACCTAAATCATTCTGCAATTCAAAACTGTAATACTTCTTCCATTATGCAAATAAGCAAACGACATTAGAATACAATCAAATTTCCTCAAGGTTAAATCATCTATAGTTTGACATTTCTATTGCATAATTGCCTTCAAGTTATATTTCCACAGTTCCCTACAAAGTTTAAGTGTTTTGAAGTACAAGTTTATTATTATTTCAGGCAAATCAAAATTAGATGGTAAGACCATCCTTGGTAACCTTGATAAAATCCACCATATAGCTAAAAGGAAATATTGCAGTTTATTTTAACTCTCACCTATATTCTGTTTTGTCAAAGGGTGTTGAAAGAGCTCAAAGGAAATATGAAGCCTGGTGTATTTTAAATATCTTGTTTTTAAGTATGCTGAAAAAGGGGAATGATAATACAAAATATATGTGGTTTTTGATCAGAAGAGGATTGAGAGCGAATTTTTATGAAGGCTTACAACATATTCAATTAATGTGCATTTGACCTAGGCTAACAGAAAAAACAATATCACAGTATAAGTATTTTAAAGTATTTTGCAACTGTCTATTTGACAATGTTCAAGCAGTTAATTATATTAACCATTATACCTTAGTAATACTGATGAGGAAATTAAGTATTTGCCCATATTCATTTTCTTAATAACAAGCAGAGAAAACAAAATGTAAAGTCTCCTTACATTAAATATCACATTCTTTCTATTTTTCAATGTGATTCAGAACTTAGATAAAAGGGAGATATCTCTCACCCTTAACACACACACACACACACACACACACACACACACACACACACAGAAGGTATGGATATAGTTGGATTTCTTTCCTCTCTTAGCTACAAACATTTCAGGTCTAGGGGTAGGAACAAAAATATTACTATAAAGTGTTGCTAAACTGTGAGTTCTAGAGTGGCAATGGGGTGTTTACAACTATGTGTGCCAAGGACTGAGAGGTCCATCTAGAATTAGACAAAGGATTTCAGCAGGAATTGAAATGCTGCCTACATAAGGCTTATTGTAGCCCATACACTGAGAGATGATATAGAGCTCAGTTCAGTGGAATATTAATTAATGAAGATTGCACAACTTTCTGAAGCTTCCCTTGTGCTGTACAATTGGGAACATGAGTGTGGAAGCCATATAAATGGTGAGAAATGACAACATCATTCAAGGAGATCAAAGATGTGATTAGAAAATGAAAAAAAATTTTAAAAACACCACATTTTCAGCGATTGCTCAGAGTTGAAAAAAAATAACCACAATATGTTCTACATAAACTGATCACTAATCCCTTACCACCATTGCCAAAAACAAAAACAAACAACAAACCTCAACAAACAAAAAATGAATGTTGATATAGGAAAACAGCCAATAATTCTGTTTTATATAGATTGAGCTCATACACATGGTTATCTATGAACTTGGTATATATGAAATTAAGCAAAAAAAGGGAGTTGAATGGTACTAGAATTTTCAACTGGAAGTTCTATAACTGAGACCAAACACATGAAGATTTTAAAAAATAATTACAAAAACAGTAGTAAAGAGAATAATGCAACTGAAGCAGGAGCAAACAAGCCTAATCCTGGTTAAAAACTGAAGCTACCATAGTTTGTAGAGATATTCAAGTTAATGCAATAACAATTTTTATTTCCATCTTACAAAATTCAGATTGGTTTATGATTATTAAACCAAACACACATACACACACACACACACACACACCTCCCAAAACAAACTGTACTATCCAGCCAGAATTTATAACTCAATTTGAAAAGAGAGAGAAACCATTAAAGTTGTAACCAAAAAATATGTGAGCAAATCCAGGACAAAAGTTCTCTGGTTTAATTACCAGAGAATTTCAAATACAGCAATTGGTTAAGTCATGGTGAGAGTTACAAAAGAGATGGGAGTTTGATTTGAAATCACTTAAGCTCTTATGAAAGATGAAGCAAACTTAGAAAAGAGAAAGGGTAAAGATTATACACAGTAGAAATGCTTTATTTTGTACCTCATTTCTTAGGTTAAGTCATAAATCTCTCCATTTGAGTTTCCAGATCTAAACAGAAAGTGAACTACAAATGTTTAAATAGCTTATCAGCTTTATTTGGTATGGATTAGTGTAACTCTTGTCCAACTCTACCAATTAGCTCAGTAATCAAATGTGTTTTCATTTCATTTAGTGTCCTAATTAAATGATTCTGGGATCCTTGTCTATAAATTACAGAAAGCTTGTATTTTATGTCTAGCAACACCTGCCTGCTCAGACTACCACACCTCGAAAATCCCAGGTACTCCAAGGAATAACACAGATCAGTCAGGTCAGGTCTTGAGTGCCTTGTTTCATTAAGCAAAAAACGGAAAGGCTGAATATTGAGCTAAGTAGCCTCATTTATGGTTATTCCTTGCTTTATAGAGTTCATTTGACTACATCAATACCCTGAAAGGTCCTATTTCCCATTTTACTAAATGCTTCCACCACTCAGTGATGTTGTCCTCAGAATTATGATATTCAACTGGATAAGGCAAAGACTTTCCCTTGTACCAAGTGTTGTGACAGCTGAAGTTTACAGCCTGGCCATGTGGGCCCTGGTCTCTGCAGAGTACTGTAGCCAACAAGGTCTGCTCTTCTCCATCACGGGGAGCCTTCAACAGGATATAACTATTGTTACAGCTAATGTGGAAACTAATGATTGATTACACCTTCAGGTTTACCAGTAATTCTTTATGCTATTTGTGTGAGAGGGGAGATGAGATAATCTACAAGTCAGTCTTTCCCAAATATCTCCAGAATTATGCCCATATAAGCACACCATCTCCCTTCTGTCCATACGTAAGCTAGACCTTCATGTATCAGCAATTTTTGAAGCAGGGTTTTAACATAATTTTGGTTAATGTTTTTCCAAAGTGGCAGGATACGGAACATTCCAGCATCAGAAATGCAGTTAGACACAAGCTCTATCCTGTAATATACACTACTGTTAAATACTATCAGCACATTTTCAGGTTCTGCCATATATTCTTGTCAGATTGTGGTCAGAGCATGATGAGTTTATCAAAGACAACCTTTAAATTTCAGAAGAATGGAATGTGGGCCTTACTTCCTTCCCTCTTAGAAAACTTTCTATGTCTCTTCAAATTGATAACTTGCAATTTCAGTTGGCCCATAGGCATGCATATAGGAGGAAGACTACATGATGAGCCTACAGCCAAAACAAATTATACTCTTTTCCTACAGCAGTGCTTTTCAACTTAGGACAATTCTTCTCTTCCTCCAGGACATATCCAGCAATATCTAGAACCATTTTTGGTTGTCACAACTGAGGAGTGCTGTTGGTATCTACTGGGTAAAAGCCAGGGATTCTGCTAAACACAAGACTATATACAAGACAGTCTGCTTCAGCAAAGGTTATCCATCCTTAAATACCAATACTGTCTGTGTTAAGAAACGCTGCTTTCTAAGTATGACCTTCTGTAAAATGCAGCTTGCTGTCTTCACTCCTGAACTCCATCCATCTTGCAGTTTTTAATGCTAAGATTTTGCTGCCTTGTTAATATATTATCAAATGCATAAGTGCAGTCACATAAAATTTCCTTGAATTAGAGTTTATAATCAATGTTGCATTATAAATAAAATAAAAAGCTAAGAAGATGATTTATTTAAAAAAATATAATGTTTCTTTCTTTTCAAATCAAAGTTAGGCTAAAATAAGAAGTTAGAAAAATACAGATGTATTAATGGAAAAGATCAAGGTGTGCCAAATTAATTTTGGTTTAGAGCTTAGAGATGATTTAGGCATATAGTGCATGTGTGTGTGTGCACTGTGTTTTATTGACTGGATGGATACTCATCAAAATGTTATAATAGTTAATACTGAGTATTAGGAGTGTGAATAATTGTTAATATTATATGCAACTATATAATATGTACTGTATATATATGCTGTGTATATACACGTACAGTATACATACACAGTATATATATACTCTGGGAATATATATATATATATATATATATATATACATATACACATATATATATAGCTTTAATAATCAGGAAAATACTAAAGCAATGTCATTTAAAACACATTTTGAACAGAATATCGATTAAAAAAAACTGACCCACACATATGTAATAGAATAATTTATGATGATGGGTCTTGCAGCAGGCTGCCCCAGAATATGCCAAGGTGGCATATTGATTATTTTGAATTAAAGTTACCTGAGAGGGGCTTCCCTGGTGGCGCAGTGGTTGAGAATCTGCCTGCTAATGCAGGGGACACGGGTTCGAGCCCTGGTCTGGGAAGATCCCACATGCCACGGAGCAGCTGGGCCCGTGAGCCACAACTACTGAGCCTGCGCGTCTGGAGCCTGTGCCCCGCAACGGGAGGGGCCGCGATAGTGAGAGGCCCGCGCACCGCGATGAAGAGCGGTCCCCGCACCGCGATGAAGAGTGGCCCCCACTTGCCGCAACTGGAGAAAGCCCTCGCACGAACCGAAGACCCAACACAGCCAAAAATAAATAAATAAATAAATAAATAAAGTAGCTATAAAGTTACCTGAGAAACAGCCAGTACAAGAAGACTATTCTGACCTTTCTTTGTTCCCCTGAAAGCAGGAAACAAAACCCACATGGGAAGGTTTCCTCATTATGCCTGGAGGATGGAGGGAATCCTTGTTACCATAGATAGGGAATTCCAGGCCAAGAAAGCTGTATAAACACACTTTGTTACTTCTTTTTTAATTTTGTACCCCAAGCAAAAACCCCTTTGTTTTGTCGAATCCTCACAAATAATGGATTTTTTTTTTGTCTAAAAAGTTATAAAAACAGATTGTTTTGGTCATTTCTTCAGTCCTATAATTATGGGACCTCCATACATATGAAATTAAATGTTTGTCTGTCTCCTGTTAATCCGTTTTATGTCCATCTGATAATTAGATCAGCCAAAAGAACCTAGAAGTATAGAGAAAATTTTTTCCTCCCCTACAATGACAAGGATAAGCTTGCAGTTTGGTGGAGAAATAACGTTTTCAATAGTAGTGCTGCATTAGTTAAACATTCAAATACAAAAGTAATAACCTTGACCCCTATTTCATAGCATAACTAGGAGTAAATTCCAGGTAGAATACAGATATAAATGTGAACAGATAAACAACAAGGGATTTAGAAGAATACATAGAACATTTTCATGACCTTACAGTAAGCAAAGATTTATTAAAAATAGGACTAAGAAAAGAGCAAACCAGGAAGGAAAATAAAAATATATAAATTAAACAATATAAAAATTAACAAATACTATTTATACCAGGCACTACTAAGAGAGTGGAAAGCCAATCAATAGATTGGGTGAAAATATTTTAAATGCATACATCCAAGATCACATGTAGAATATATAAAAAAATCTTATACGCCAATAAAAAAGCAATACAAATGAGCAACAATAATTTTAAAGGGAAAAGAATTACAAAAGTGGATATATAAATAGCCAATAAAATTTTTAAAAGCTGCTCAACTTGATTAGTCATCAGCTAAATGCATATTTAAACCAATGCAACACTACATACACAATAGAATTGTTAAGCTAGTAAATAAATAAATAAATAGCAAGAATGAGGAATAAATGAAATATAAATGGTTATGACCTACAGCAAGGTTGAAAAATTGTTTTCTGCTATTTACTAAAGCTGATCATCATACTCTATGACCTGTCAATTCCTATCATAGATTTTTATCTAAGAGAAATGCTTACATACATTTGTCAAAAGATGTGTACAAGCCGTCCATTTCTCCAAGGACGTCGTTGTTGAGCTGTCAAGGAGAAAAACTACCATGGCTTCCAGTTCTTTGACAAAACCTGAGATGCGTGGCCTTCTGGCCAAGCGTCTGAGATTTCATATTGTTGGAGCATTCGTTGTCTCCTTGGGAGTTGCAGCTTTCTATAAGTTTGCTGTGGCTGAACCAAGAAAGAAGGCATATGCAGATTTCTACAGAAATTATGATTCCATAAAAGATTTTGAGGAGATGAGGAAGGCTGGTATCTTTCAGAGTGCAAAGTGATTTTGGAATATAAAGAATTTCTTTGGGTTGAGTTCCATGGAAGTTTGTCACTTACCTGTGTTCCTGAACTATGAACTACTAATATCTGGGCTAAGGAATAGTTTCTCATGATAAATAAACGATTAACAAATACTGTGGACACTAAATTTTTGTGCATTTACTCTTGCTGATACATATAGTTCAGGGTACTTGCATTAGAATTGGTCAATAAATTTTTATTTAAAAAAAAAAAAAAAAAAAAAGATGTGTACAAGAATTATCACAGTAGCTTAGTTGGAATAACCAGAAATTTGAAATAGTGTAAGTATCTAATAACTGTGGAATAAACATACCATAAGTGTAGTAATCTTTAATGGAAAAAAAATTACAAAAGAAAATTACAAAACAGTAAAATATTGATATATCACAGTCATTAGAATGAACAAATCACAACTACTTCAACCACATGTATGAATCTCACATACATTATTTTGAGTGACAGATGCTAGTGATGAAGGAGTAAATATAGAATGACTTTATTTATATAAAGTCCAAAAATGAACACAATTAATCGATAGTGTTATAATAAAGATAGTGAGTGATTAGCTTATGAGATGGTTTTGTCTGGGAAGAAAACAGGGGAGAGATTCTGAATTACTTGGTTATGTCCTATATTTTTTTGTGGATGCTGCTTAAAGATTGTGTTTGTTTTGTGAAATTCACTGACCTTACAATTTCACACTTTTTATGTATGTTATTATTTAATAAAATTCACAAAAATATGCTACAGGAAATAAAACCATTTTTTGATTTTTCCTGATAAAAAATTATACTTTGATGCCCCACTGAATTTGAGTAATAATGCTTTTATTTTGGTCAACAGAAAATGAACTTTGATTCTCATTCTATATTAGTTTGCAAAAGCTTTCTATTCAAACAGAGGTGGGGTATCTATTACCCTAAGAACTGTAAGATAATCTTTCTCAAACTCCAATTCCTCATAAATAAAATAGATAGAATATTCAAAACAGAATATTTTAGAATTAAAGTAGAAAATATATGCAAAATTTAGCACAAATCTTAATACAAATATTCATGTTACTTAATTCTTTCTTATCTCCTACAGAAATTCCAAATGACATCTTTTAAGTAAATTAGGTATAATATTCAGATCAACAATAAATAAGGTTGAGAACTAAATAAAATGAACTGAATTTCATTCTTCATTTAGCTGTTGACCCTCTTGTAGTCTTTTGTTTACCAGGACACATAGCAAGCTCTCCTGTTGCCACTTCATCTGCTAGATGCTGCTGTTAGATGCTGCTGCTGGTGATCATCATCATTTATATTTGTTATGAGATACGAACTGTCCAACTCTAAGATGAATATATCTACTAAAGGCTCAAAATGCCAAGTAGATATTTACTTTCACAACTGTAAGTAGAGTATTAAAGTATATTGCTATTTTTAACTTGGTTTATAGTGAAAAATTGTACTACCCAGTTGAATAACTCGAGCAATCTTAGTTTTAACTTCCTTCTTGGAGTTTAGACAATTGACTTAACCATGTACATCCCTCAAGCCTGTCCAATACCCAGATCAAACTGATTGAAGGAGTAAGAGGATGAAAGAAAATAGCTATTTCTATTAAATTTTCATGTGTAGTCAAAACAAGACTGGATATGGACCTCCCACAATCTTAGTTGAAGTTTGAATAGACTATCACAGCTTTTAGTTTCGAGAGGTTAATATTGTGCTTATCACTATGTCACATGGGGTGATGACTGTCACCCCATGACAGGGAATGAAGGGCAAGATCACTGAAATATGTATTGAATTGACAATGACTCTACAAAGTGGTCAGATGTAGGTCTTGCAATTATATGGGTGATAATGTGGGATATCAATTCATATTTAAGAGTGTTTGCTAGCAGGCAAGAAACAGATAGTTGATAATAACTGCAAATTCAATAACCTGGAAAAGATTTACAAATGAAATATATTAATAGGCAAAGTTCTAAATCTTAAATATGCAAACTAGGAAAGCAGTGGAAAATTCAAAGAGCCTTTCCAAGTTCTAATCTGAGTAATGTAAGACTAGAAGAAGGGGCCCAAGACAAAGCAATGTCAAGGACACAAAGAAAAATAATTATCAAGAAATGTAAACTGAATGTTAGGAAACAAATAGAATACAAAGAAAATAAGAACATAAGGCAAAGCATCCAGAGTTGCTAGACCAGCACAAAACTTTAAATATGGGTATTCACTAAGTTTTGCCAGGAAGAAGGTAGTAAAGACAATTACAGAAAACAGTACCCCTCTCCCAGCAGAGCAAAATTTTCAAACACTTATGGAGGGCCTACTCTTGCCTGGTATTATACAATCCTACAAAATAATAATCCACCCACTGAAAATATAAGTTCCTCCAGGAACCTTCTTTCTAATGAAGTTACCCAAATTATTGGAGGTGTTCACATGTTAGTAATAGGCTCCTCTTTTATACATGGAAAGGGGAAAGAAATTTAAATTCATTTCTCAAGCAGAATTATTTTTATTAACATTTAGAAAAATTATAACATGTATCTGTATATATAGGTAAATGAAAATTAGGTAAGAAAATATAGATTTATAGATGAGAGAGAGAGAGATAAAACTGTTGCTTGAGGTCAACTATTCTGAAGAAATAATGACCTTATAATAAATATGGCTTGTGGTCAGGTGTACTGGGCAAAATTCTAAAAATGCTTCCCCTCATTGTTTCCCACTCTAATATTGAGGACTGAGAAAATTATGTGTTTTCATGACCATGAATATGTTACTTTACATGGCAAAATGGACTTGCATATGTAATTAAGGTTACTAATCAGCTGTTCTTAAAACAGAAAGATTATCCTGGATTTTCAGGCAGGGAGAAGGTAATATAATTACGTGAGCCGTTTAAAAGCAAAATTTTTCCAGCAAGCAGCACAGCATAAAGTGAGATATTTGAATAAATAGTGCAAGGCACTGGACATGCTATTCCTGACTTCAAGATGGAGGCCACCATGTTATGAGGACATGAGGATGTGGGCAACCCCTTTAGGCTAAGGCTGGCCCCAGCTGATGACCAGCAAGGAAAGGGGGACTTCAATATTCCAATTGCAAGAAAACAAATTCTTCTGATAACCAGTGAGCTTGAAAGAACCCCAGATTGGGCCAAAGCCCTACCAATATCTTGACTTCAGCCCAGTAAGACACTGACCAGAGAATCTTGTCATGATGTGCAAGACTTCTGACCAACAGAACTATGTGCTAAAATATAGACATTGTTTCAAGCCACTGTGTCTGTAGTTAATTGCTAGGCAACAATGGAAATCTAATGGATTAAGGTTAATACTTGTATATATATGCCCTATTTGGTTTAGAAATAAATAATAAATAGTATTAACAGAGTGCACATATGGTATATAAGGAACAGTTGCTTGAAAGAGATAAAAATTTAAGGAAATAATTCATTTTAATAAACTTTTAAGTTTACAGGAGTTTTAGATTTAGAGAAAAGTTAAAATGATGGTACAGTAAGTTTCTGTATACCCCTCACCAAAGTTTCTCCAACTGTTAACATCTTACATTGGTAAGGTATATTTGTCACAACTAAGCAACCAAAATTAGATCATTGCTATTAACAAAACTCCACACTTCATTTGGATTTCACTAGTTTTCCCCACATGTCCTTTTTCTGTTCCAGGATCCCATCCAAGATACCACATTGCATTTAGGCATTATGTCTCCTCAGTCTTCACTGTGACAGTTTTGTACAATTTTTGTTTCATGACAATTTTGAGAAGTCATGAAAAAGTATTTCATAGAACATCTCTTAATTTGGTTTTTCTGCAGTTTATCTCATGATTAGATAGGGTTATATGGTTGGGGGAATACCACAGAGGGGAAGTACAATTCTCATCATATCATATCGGGGGTAAAAGCTGTTCACTGATGATCTAAACCTTGATTATATGACCAAAGTACCGTTTGCCTGGTTTGTCCATTATAAAATTACATTTTCTTTTTTTTTTCCATACTCTATTCTTTGGAACTAACCTCACTAAGTACAGCCCACAGTACTCAAGCAGAAGAAGAATTTGGAATTCTACAAAGAGGATTTATCTCTTGACTTTATTTATTCAATAATTTATTTATATTACTATGGACTTATAGATATTGGTTTTATACTTTTGTTTATAAGTTAATGGTTTTTTGTTTTGTTGCTCAAATTGTTTCAGCTTTTGCTATTGGGAGTATTTTAATTGGCTGCTATATACTTTTACAGGCCCCTATTCTTTTTTTTTTTTAAATACTTCCTTACTTCCTGATACTTCATAATGCTCTAGATTCATCTTGAATTTTTCTTGCCTGAGCCCTAGAATCAGCCATTTGTCTAATGTGTTGTGGTCCCTTTTACTAGAAAATGGTATTAGAAACAAAAATTGGACTCTAAGTGTTCCTAATGCTACTGGGGTACAATAACTATTTTTAATAAATTTTTAAAGCATATATTTGTTTGCTTGTGAAAGTGATAAATGTTTATTTAGGGAATTTGGAATCTATGTAAAGTTACAAAGAAATGGAAAAGCACTTGTATATTTTCAGAGAATGTTAGGAGAATTTTTACACAATAAATGGTACTTTAGTTGATTCCATGATACCAATCTATTGGATTGATTTGTCACAGTAGAGAACAGTGGTCTCAACAAGGAGATGTCATTATCAATGATGGGTAACATAGAATTAAGGATGCACTGGGACAGCTCTACAATTATCTCAGGCAACACTGGTATGCCTGGTGCCAACCCATGGCCAAAATAAGGATTAGATAGGCTAGCTGGTAATTTATACTGTGCTATTTAATGTTTGAATAGCCTCTAGCAGTCCCCAGGTCCTGCTTGTCTACATTGTTTGGGGATGTATAAACTGATGGTCTATACTCAGTTTAACTGGTTACACAAACTAAGTTGACTACAGTGTGAATGGGCTATGAAAACGCCACTGGAAACTTTTGCCTGAACTTGCCTGAAACCAAGATTTCATCTACAGATCTTAGCAGTTCATTATTTGAAATCTAAGCATGTCCTGGTTAATGAAAAGGGCTTTGGAGATCTATGCCTTCACTTTCTTTCTACTGATATACCCTATCCTTTATTTTTATTACAGGCTTTTTGTGTGTGAGGAAGTGCAAGTTCACTAACAAGTTTAAATTTAAATAGGCACAGACCTTTCTAACAAGTGTGGTCTCTCTATAGAAGCCTGAAAAGAAGAAAAAGGAAGAAAGAGAAAAGGAAAAAATAAATAGAACACTGGAGGAAAAAATCACACAGATTGAAAAGATTTTAGTAATATGAATCAACTAGGAATAAAGACTAGAAATCTACAGGAGTAGTGTTTCTAGGTCTTATGTAATAGGTACCTGAGCATCGTCTGTCTTCCATCACCCTTCCCAACGCCCATGTTCTTATCCATTCTTTCCTTTCCACTCTTTCACTTTGATTTTTTTGACTTAACAGAATGCCCTGAAGATCACTCAGTTTTAAATTTATATAAGATATTCCACATTCATTTTTTTTAAATAAATTTACTTGTTTGTTTTTATTTTTGGCTATGTTGGGTCGTTGTTGCTATGCACAGGCTTTCTCTAGTTGCGGTGAGCAGGGGCTACTCTTCGTTGTGGTGTGCAGGCTTCTCATTGCGGTGGCTTCTCTTGTGGAGCATGGGCTCTAGGCACGCAGGCTTCAGTAGTTGTGGCATGTGGGCTCAGTAGTTGTGGCTTGCAGGCTCTTGAGTGCAGGCTCAGTAGTTGTGGTGCACGGGCTTAGCTGCTCCGCGGCATGTGGGATCTTCCCAGGCCAGGGCTTGAACCCATGTCCCTTGCATAGGCAGGCAGATTCTTAACCACTGTGCCACCACAGAAGCCCCTGCATTCATTTTTGGAGTTACAAACTACCTCAAAGAGTTAAAATACCATAGTTCACTTAACAAATCTCTAATTGAACTACATTTATATTTGTTAATCTTTCACTACTTTAAATACTACTGTAATAAAGTTTCAAGTTCAATACTTACCATATAGGTACAGCAATCAAAACATTGTATTACTGGCTAAATAGGAGACAATTAGATTAAGGGAGCAGAATAGAGATCCCAGAAGTAGATCCACATCAGTATGGTTAATTGATCTTTGACAAAGCATCAAAAAACAATTGAATGGAGAAAGGATAATTTTTTCAGCAAATAGTGCTGAAAAAAAAAATCTAGACACAACTTACACCCTTCAAAAAAATTAACTCAAAATGAATCAGACCTAAATGTAAAATACAAAATTATAAAACTTCTAGATGATAATACAGAGAAAACCTAGATGATGTTGGGTATAATGACGCTTTTTCAGATACAACACCAAACCATGATGCATGAAAGAAAAATTTGATAAGCTGGACTTTATTAAAATTTAAATTGTCACATGCAAAAGACACTGTTAAGAGAATGAAAAGACAAGCCATAGACTAGAAGAAAATATTTGTAAAACACGTGTCTGATAATGGACTCACATCCAGAATATACACAAAACTCTTAAAAGAAAACAAATAACAAATAAAAAACAATTTAAAAGTGGACAAAAGATCAGAACAGATACCTCACCAAAAAGGATATGCAGATGGCAAATAAACATATGAAAAGTTGCTCCACATCACATGTCATCAGGGAAATGCAAATTAAAAGAACAGTAGGATACCAGTATTCACCTATTAAAATAGTTAAAATCCAAAATGCTGATAACACTAAATGCTGGTGAAGATATGGAGCAACAAACACTCTTATTGGTTGGTGTTGGGAATGTAAAATGATAGACACTTTTGAAGAAAGTTTATATATTTCCTGAAATACTAAACATACTCTTAACATATGATCCAGACATTTTGTTCCTTGGTATTTATCTGAATTAGTTGAAAATGTATGTACTCACAAGCACTTTCTCACAAATGTTTATAGCAGCTTTATTCATAATTGCCAAAACTTTGAAGCAACCAAAATATTCTTTGGTAGGTGAATGGATAAACTGTGATACATCCAGACAATGGAATATTAATCAGTGATAAAAATAAATGAGCTATCAAGCCATGAAAATAAAGGGAGGAACCTTAAATGTATATTACCAAGTTAAAGAAGCCAATCTGAAATGACTACATAGTACATGATTCCAAATGTATGACATTCTGGAAAGGCAAAACTATGGGTAACGTGAAAAAACAAATGGTTTCCAGTGGTTTGGAGAGAGAGAGAGAAATAAGTGGAGCACAAGGGATTTTCAGGACAGTGAAACTATTCTGTATGATACTATAATAGTGGATATTTGCCATTATACATTTGTCAAAACCCATAGAATGTTCTACAAAAAGAATTAAATCTACAAATATTGGCAAGGATGTGGAGAAAAGGGAACCCTCATATACTGTTGATAAGAATGTAAAATGGTGCAGACACTGCGGAAAACAGTATGGAGGTTTCCCCCAAAACTAAAAATAGAACTACCATATGACCCAGAAATTCCAATCCTGGGTATATATCCGAAAAAAACAAAAACACTAATTTGAAAAGATACATGCACCCCAATGTTCATAGCAGCATTATTTACAATAGCCAAGATATGGAATCAACCTAAGTGTCCATCAACAGATGAATGGAAAGAAGCTGTGGTATGTATATACAATGGAATACTACTCAGCCATAAAAAAGAATGAAATTTTGCCATTTGCAGCAACATGGATGGACTTGGAGGGCATTATGCTAAGTGAAATAAGTCAGAGAAAGACAAATGCTGTATGATATCACTCATGTGTGGAATCTAAAAAAATACAACAAACTAGTGAATGTAACAAAAAAGAAACAGACTCACAGATATAGAGAACAAGCTAGTAGTTACCAGTGGGGGGCAGGGGCAATATAGGGGTGGGGGAGTGGCAGGTACAAACTACTGGGTGTAAGAGAGGTTCAAGGATGTACTGTACAACATGGGGAATATAGCCAATATTTTGTAATAACTGTAAATGGAGAGTAACTTTTAAAAAATTGTATAAAATTTAAAATTTTTTAAATAAATATATTTTTTAAAAGATTTAAATCTAATGAAAACTATTGACTTTGGTTGATAAGGATGAGTCAATATTAGTTCAATGTATCAAATATGTCGCACCCATTCAGGATACTGATGGTTAGGGAGACTGTGCAGAGGAGAGGGGATATGTAGGAACTCAATACTATCTGCTCAATATTTCTGTAAATCTTACACTGTTATAAAAAATGAAGCATGTAAATTAGAAAAATAATACTCCTTTGAATTATCCTGTGACTATATAATTTTTTTGTTTGTTTTACTACTTTTTTTTTGGATGCAGCTTGCATGTGATCTTGGATTAAGAAGTCTGTCTTTTAAAAGTAGTTTTGAAAGAATTTTGAAAAGATAAGCCAACTTCTGGTTTTAGTTATGACAAGTAAAGAGATTGGAAGTTATCACTTATATTCTCATAAAAACAAAAAGCTGAACAAACTAAAAATCAACAATTATTCTTAGATCAATTAGAGAACTGATGTCACAAGGCAAACTCCCAACCCCAAAACCATAGAGATTGGTGGATACACAGAATCACAGCTGTGATCAAGCACTGTTAAGAGAATGAATATGCAAGCCACAGACTGGAAGAAAATATTTTCTAAACATATATCTTATAAAGAACTTTGTGACGGTTAACATTATACGTCAATTTGACTGGGCTAAAGCACACCCAGATAGCTCCTAAAACATTATTTCTGGGTGTTTCTGGAAGGGAATAGAATTTTTCTTAACTTTTTAAAAATATTTTTTGATGTGGACTATTTTTAAAGTCTTTATTGAATTTGTCACAATATTGCTTCTGTTTTATGTTTGGTTTTTTTGGGCCAGGAGGCATGTGGGATCCAGGGATCGAACCTGCACCCCCACACATTGGAAGGTGAAGTCTTAACCACTGGACTGCCAGGGAAGTCCTAGGAATAGAATTTAAATTGATATACTGGGTAAAGCAGATTGCTCCTCATCAATGAACTGGGTATCATCCAATCCCTTGAGGGCCTGAGTACAACTAAAAGGCAAAAGGGTGAATTATCTCTCTTTCTGAGTTGGGACCTCCATCTCCTCTTTGCCTTGGACATTGGCCATCCTGGTTCTCAGGTCTTCAGACTTCAAACAGGATTTTTACCATTAGCTCTCCTCATTCTCAGACCTTTGGATTTGAACTGAATTAAACCACTGGCTTTCATGGTTTTCCAGTTTGTAGATGACAGCTCATGGAACTTCTTGGCCTCCAAAATTACATGAGACGATTTATATATCTCCTCATATAATCCTATTGTCTGTTTGTCTGAAAAACTCGAATACAAACTTGTATGTAACATATACAAGATTTCTTTAAACTCAACATTAAGAAAGTAAACAACACAATTAGATAATAGGAAAATAATGTGACTAGACATCTCATCGAGGGGATATAAAGGGATCAAACAAGCATTTGAAAAAGTACTCAACATTAGGGAACTGCAAATTAAAACAACAATATGATATCACTACACATTTTTATAATGCTGAAATCCAAAACACTGACCACACCATATGCTACCCAGAATATGGAGTAGCAGAACTCTCATTCATTGCTGGTAGAATATAAAATGGTACAGTCCCTTGGAGGGCAGTTTAGCAACTTCTTACAAAGCTTCTTATAGTCTTAGCATACAGACCAATAATCACACCTTTAAGTATTTACCTAATTGAATTGAAAACTTATGTCCACACAAAATTCTGCACATAAATATATAGAAGCTTTATCATAATTGACCACAACTGGAAGCAACCAAGATGTCCTTCAATAAGCAAATGGATAAACCAACTGTGGTACATTCATACAATGGACTATTATTCAGCAATAAAAAATCATGATCAATCAAAGTGCAAAAAGACATGGAGGGATCTTGAATGCACATGGTTATGTAAAAGAAGCCAGACTGAAAAGCCTCCATATTATGCTATTCTGATAATACGGCATTCTGGAAAAGGCAAAGCTATTAGAGATAGTAAAAAGATCAGTGTTTTAGGAATTTGAGGGAAGGGAAAGGATGGTCAGAATAGTCAAGGCACTGGGGACTTTGAGGGCAGTAACTATTCTACATGATACTGTAGTGGTGGATAAAAGATGTTATGCATTTGTCAAAACCCATAGAACACTACAACACAAAGAGTGACACAATGTAAACTATAAACTTTCATTAATAATATATCAGTATTGGCTCATTAATTGTAACAGATGTTCCACAGTAATGCAAAATGTTGATAACAGGGATACTATGGAAGGGGGTTACCGGTGGTATATGGGAACTCTCTGTATAATCTGATCAATTTTTCTTCAAATCTAAAACTATTCTTGAAAAATAAAGTCTATTAATTAAAAAAAATAGTTAACCCTACTCTTAGAGAACTCCAAGATATTGATATTTCATTTTTCTTTCATAAAGATAAATCTGTAAGAATCTCTTCTCTTAGTTATAAAAAAAGGAAATTAAATTTGGTTGAGTAGCTTAAGAATCAAAAAAGTAGATTTATTCAATAGAGAAACAAGAGTATACCTAATTTACTTCAGGTCCTTGTCCTAAAAATTACGCATAAACATTCATGAGTGTCATGACAAATAGACATAGAAAAGGGTAAGAGAAATTAGGTAAGGAAGAGGAGATGAAAATGGGAAAAGGAAATAAGATAATAAATGTAGATACATTGTTATTAGGACAAAAAAGAAAACATAATTGAACAACTCTTAGATTTCTACTCTCCCTCAGGGAAGATTCAATGTGCCTGACTCATAGTAAGTGTAGGGAATGCTTCAGGCTGCTATAATATCACCAGTCTTAGCCAGTTTACGTAGAGGACAAATATAGTGTTGTTTTGTAGTAATGCCAGTAGGTAAAGCAGGTAAAAGAATTTAAACAGGCATAGTCATCATTTAATTAATACCTATGGTGTCTATTTCTGCTTTCCAAAAATCAGTGGGAGAAACCTCATAATATCACTGTCATAAAATAGCCTTGCCAAGATCACTGCGACTGGCAAGTGCTCAATTCCATGTTAGGTGGTCTCTGATCAGTTTGGTCACATCGCACTTGTGTGCCTAGCTTTCTCATTTCTTGATGGGTTACAAATAAAAGCCACCTGCAGTTCTTTTTTTCCTTATTTTCTATATTCTGTTCTCTGTGACTGGCATATTTCCCCTTAAGTTTACAGATTTAATTAATTTTATTTCTAGTAATTCATATACTTTTAAATTAGATAACTGTTACAGATAATACTCATACATAGTTTAAATATCCAAATAGTGACATACAACTTAAAATGTCAAAGAGTATTCTATGGCTCCATCCTTCCTCATCTCTAGTTCTCTTTCTTCAGAAGAATCTATTTTTTTCTGATTTCTCTAGTACCTACCCCCATATTTTTAAATACCATGTTGTTATCTCTTGTTTCTTTTCTCTTTCAATTTCAGCCATTTTCACTGGGTAGTTGATTACATAATGTGTTTTTCCTCATGGATAGGAGTTTTTAGATCCAGCAGAAAAGGGGTGAAAAATAATGATACATATATAGATACACTAAGCAACCAGTAAAGAAATTATTAACTACTTATAAAACAAAAAGTAGTACATGATAAAAATACATTGATAGTATGGTACATAGCTTGATTATACTATAATATTTATAATAAAAAAAATGCAAAAATTGAATATGGATTCAACCACAATAACTGTGTCCAGTTGTACTAGGTAAGTGGTAATAGGTGGGGGTATACAAGAAACAAATTTTCAATTTAATTAGTAAGAATTAAGTTGAAAGTAGCTAAGCTATTTCCCCACCTTACTCGTTTTAATCTTAGCTATGTGACTTGCTTTCGACAGTGGAATGTGGGTGGTAGTTACAATGTGCTATTTCTTTTTTATTTATTTGTTTATTTTATTTATTTATTTTTGGCTGCGTTGGGTCTTCGTTGCTGCTCGCAGGCTTTCTCTAGTTGCAGAGATCAGGGGCTACTCTTTGTTGCATTGCGTGGGCTTCTCATTGCAGTGGCTTCTCTTGTTGTGGAGCACGGGCTCTAGGTGCATGGGCTTCAGTAGTTGTCGCTCGCGGGCTCTAGAACGCAGGCTCAGTAGCTCCATAGCATGTGGGATCTTCCCGGACCAGGGCTCGAACCTGTGTCTCCTGCATTGGCAGGCAGATTCTTAACTACTGCACCACCAGGGAAGTCCCCACAATGTGCTATTTCTAAGCCTAGATCTTAAGAGGCATCACGTGGGCTTCCCTGGTGATACACCACGATGAGAAGCCCATGCACCACAACGAAGGGTAGGCCCTGCTCGCCACCACTAGAGAAAGCCCACACGCAGCAACAAAGGCCCAACACAGCCAAAAATAAAGAAAAAAAAAAAAAAAAAGAGGCATCATGTGTTTTGTCCCTCTTGTACTATTTCCATGATAAGAACAGGCTTTGGGTAGCTTGTTGAGCCAGAAGAATGGAAGATACTGGGGCAGACCTGTACTTAGCCCTCAATTTGGAGCAAAGCCCAGAAAAGTCCAGCTTAAGTCATGTGAACTTCATCCAATCTGCAGACGGGTAAATGAGAAAGACATGCTTCATATTGTTTTCCCTTCAATATTGAGGTAATTTATTACAAAGCCTTATTGTAGCCATAGATAATTAATACAACCTCCCTTTTTTGTTTTGAAATTTCTAAAAATATCTATTGATCCTCAGCTCTCCCTTCCTATTTATGAGTTAGGTGACAGATGTTGTTTAGAACTTGTATTTCTGTTTTGGGTAGAAAGGTTGAAGGACCTGACCTTGTGGATTTCACTGTCTGATCATAAAGCCATTAATGATTTTTTCTTTGTCATTCAAGTTTCTCCAAATGTGAGTACGCTGTGAGACCTTTTCTTTTTAACAAGTCATTTTAACTAGGGAAATATTTCCCACTTTTCTGCCTAGGAGATATAAAAATATTGCCAGCATCCAGGAAGCCAATACGTGAAATGGTTAAGGACTTCACATTCAGTGTGCAGACTTTTACTTCTGGATTATCTTTTCATTAAGTCCTCTCTCCCACACTCAGCTATATATAAAGTTTTCATCAGCCTTTCTAGTTTATGTTCTCTGGAAAGATTATATCCTTTGTATGCCGTGTGGTGCAGTTGCCTTGCTGGGACAGGAGTAAAGAATGGAATCTAGCATTTAACTAAATGCTTTTTATGTAAACTTTATTGGTAATAATAATATCAACAAACACTTATATATGCCACTGTTTTGAGGGCTATGTACTTACTAACTTATTTAATTCTCCCAACAACCCCTGTTAGGTATTATTATTACTCCTATTTTATAGATGAGGAGACTGAAGAGAAGATAGGTATCACTCTTGTTAGTCTCCTCACACAGTAACTTATCATCCATCTTCTTTGTAGCTTCCAAAAATGTGATGCTATCATGTTTATTATATTCTTTGTTTTTTTTTATGTTTATGTTCTTACATGAAGGAACAGATAATTCTCTTTTTAATTATGATATTGTTAGATAAATATATTTACTAACTAAACTGGATGCATCTCTTTAAGTCAATACAGTATAATATTACCACTTTATATTCCCACTGAACCTAACAACAAAAATAGTCAATTTGGGTAGCATATAAGTTAACGAAGAATGTTGAAAGGCATTCTTGAAATCTGTTATATACAAGATCCTGAAATGACTAAAGTACGAAATGAGTAGTCATTTAAGCACGGGGACCATCATTAGCAGTGTTATTCTCCGGATGTGTTTCCAAAATGCGTGGAGCATTCCATGGACTTGAGATTTGCCACTTTGTACATAGAGTACCTCTCCTCTGAATAGTGTCGTCTAGAAATGCAGCATTGATGGCATGATTTGCATTTTAATTTGGTTGTATGTCTATCTCAGTGATACAGTCAGTTTTAATTGGTTGCATGATACAGCTTGCCCTTCATGGCTGTATGATTCAGGGATTTGTCTTGCTTTAGTGAAACCCGTCTGGCCTGGTGTTTCTAATATACACATCTGCAGGGCAGCAGGTAATTAATGTTATTGATGCTGCTGATTACATTGAATCTTTTTACCATCTTTCTACTTTCTCCTTGTTAAAATAGAATGGGGGCTTCCCTGGTGGCGCAGTGGTTGAGAGTCTGCCTGCCAATGCAGGGGACACGGGTTCAAGCCCTGGTCTGGGAAGATCCCACATGCCGCGGAGCGACTAAGCCCGTGAGCCACAATTGCTGAGCCTGCGCGTCTGGAGCCTGTGCTCCGCAACAATAAAGGCCGCGATAGTGAGAGGCCCGCGCACCGCGATGAAGAGTGGCCCCCGCTTGCTGCAACTAGAGAAAGCCCTCGCACAGAAACGAAGACCCAACACAGCCAAAAATAAATAAATAAATAAGTAAATAAAGGAGTTCCTTTAAAAAAAATGCAGATCTGCAGCCCCACCTCAGAACTACGGAGTCAGAATCTACACTTGAAAAATTCTCCATTAAAAAAAATAAAAATAAAAAAAGAATGGGCCTTCATGTAAGAATTCTTTAGAAAAATCTTATAATCTTCCTTTTCAGAACTCATTACTACTTCTTAGTACCTCTAGAAAATGTATTTCTCTCTCTTAAATATACTTTAAGGTCACGACAGACAGTCCTTTTATTCATTCTAAGAAAAGGTGATGGGGCTTCCCTGGTGGCGCAGTGGTTGAGAATCTGCCTGCTAATGCAGGGGACACGGGTTCGAGCCCTGGTCTGGGAAGATCCCACATGCCACGGAGCAACTGGGCCCGTGAGCCACAATTGCTGAGCCTGCGCGTCTGGAGCCTGTGCCCCGCAACGGGAGGGGCCGCGATAGAGAAAGGCCCGCGCACCGCGATGAAGAGCGGTCCCCGCACCGCGATGAAGAGTGGCCCCCGCTTGCCGCAACTGGAGAAAGCCCTCGCACGAACCGAAGACCCAATACAGACAAAAATAATAAACAAATAAATAAATAAATAAATAAAAGAAAATCCTTAAAAAAAAAAAAAAAAAAAAAAAAAAAAAAAAAAAAAAAAAAAAAAGAAAAGGTGATGAATGTTTTCCAGGCAAGCTTTCATGTCCCTGATGGTAACATTTTTTAATTGCTTGATTTATCAGGGAACATAGTAAAGGTCTTTCAAGAAGTAATCAGATGGATTTAGGATTAAAAAACTATATTGAATGGTATTTGGTTTCAATTAGTTATCGCTGAATAGTATATTTTGAAAGTTTTCCAGGAGATTGTTCTGATTCTAAATTGGAAAACACCTTAAGTAGTTGATAGAGCTTGCTTGAACTAAAACCTCAGTAAAATGCAAATGTTAACAGGTGTGCTTATCTGAACCAACTCAATTCACAATCAAGTCTCATATACAAGACAAAATTACTTGCATGCTACATATTAGTAAAGTATTTCTCAAGTACAGCTATTTTAATTGCTGAACACTTCTCTAACACATTAAATTGAAGATCTTAATACCTTGTGGTTTCTTCAATATTTTTCATTATTTTGTATTCACATCAAAACATAATTTTTCCAAAGAGAAGAAACTATATCAAAGATTCATACTGCTCATTAAAATACAAGTTTATTTCAAAACGAAATCTGTAGCACATGCCCCAATTCTTTAGGACAAAGTGACAGTCATTGCAAATTGGTAAGAACTAGTAAGAAAAAATTATAATGTTGCACAATAATTTTAAGGTACAGTATTTCTGTTTTATTTCAAGTTGGCATTCTTACCGGCATTATTTTTTGTGTGTGTATCTAGAGATGTATTAATGAAAACCCCAGCTATTCTTTCCATATAAGAGAAAAGGAGTAGAATTAAGATATACTGAATTATTCTAGGTGCTATATGTGGCATTTTATGAATTGTGATTAAATTATAATGAGATTATTTTTTTTAAATTACCAATTTTTCATAGGTTTCTAATTGCTCTTGTTCATTTTGAGACTGAATGAACTATACCCATGTATTTTACTTATAAAATATATGTTTATTTTACTTACATATATATTTCTTAGTTTCTTAAGGCAGGTATGAAATTTCTTTTTTTCCCATTTATTCTGACAAAAGATGGTATCAGGAAAACTTTTAGGTACTTAATATTGAGTACATAATCAGTAGGGGCATTTTAGGATTACATAGTAATGCCCACAAACAAGGCATGCCTGCTCACTTATATGAGGGACAAAATAGGATAGGACATGGATAGGATATGGATATTGAAAGACCCTAAAGACACTGGCTGAAGTGCAAGCAACCATGTAGTAACCATAGTTGTATATTGGACAATGTAAACAGTGGGACAGACTGCATATGATGGAAGGCCCATTTTATACATATTGTAATGGGTGGTTATCCATAACAAAAACAAAAATGTAGGGGAAGGAGATGGAACGGAGAATGTTAGAATATTTGGAAGTGAGGTGTAAGAAACGGAATGGAGCAGGGCTGTCATTGTTGCCACTGTTTTAAAGACATAATTGTTTTCTGTTTGCACTTTATGGTATATAACATATTTTAAAGTTATAGGTAAGAGATGTTACGTTATCATTATTATTCATGCTGATTTTTCATGTGCTGCAGTTTCTATAAACCAATTCTGATTAGTTTTATACAAATATTATCTACTCTCTTCACCTTACCTGATAATCAAGTGAATTTTAACAGTGAAATTTTCACAAAAATATTTACTAAAATGACCACTTACTGAAGGACGCTATGTCATTGAATAAAAATTGAGACATTTCTGGATGAGCTAATAAATGCAACACGTGTTGGGGAAATAATTTTTTTTTTGATAACTTAGAGCAAATTGAAGAATCAGGCGTAGAAATTCCAAGCTCAACACCAATTGATGTTTGGGAGTTAACATGAGGATTATTTCTTATAAGAATATGTTGAAGAGATACATTGTAATTCTTGGTAAATGATAGTGGTAAGAATGTATATTGACAGAATCCTCAGTGAAATTTCCACTTCATTTCTACTCTGGTGTTTTGTTTGTTTGTTACTTTATTTTATTTTGTATCAGTTTGGTGTTATTCTATAAAATTTGCAAAACAGGGGAGTTTTCTCAATTCTATTTTTTCTTAGCATAATGGCTACCTTTGCTCCATAGGAATTCCTAAGTTTATGATTGGACTTAAAAGAAAGGTGGTTTCCTTTGACTTGTTATTATTTTGTATAGTTTTTTCCTGTTTTATTGAGAAAGAATTGATATACATCACTGTATAAATTTAAGGCATACAGTATGATGGTTTGATTTACATACATTGTGAAATGATTATCACAATAGGTTCAACTATTATCCATCTTCTCATATAGCTACAATAAAAAGAAAGAAAAGAAAAGAATAAAGGAAAAATATTTTTCTCCTTCTAGTAAGAACACTTGGGATTCACTCTCTTAACTTCCCTAAATATCATACAGCAGTGTTAGCTATAGTCATCATGTTGTATTACGTTACATCCTTAGTACTTATTTATCTTATAACTGGAATTTTTTACCTTCTGACCACCTTCTTCCAATTCCCCTCCTCCTACTCCCCACCTTTGGGAACCACAAGACTGATCTCTTTTTCTGTGAGTTTGTTTTTGACTGTTATTAGTAATAGTGTATATTAAAGAATTTATTAATCATCTTTTCTAAAATAATATATCGTTGATGTACAATGTTGACTTCAGGCATACTTCAAGTATACTACACAGTGATTTGACATTGGCATAAATTGTGAAATGATCACCATGATAAGTCTAGTAACAACCCATCCCATTACAAAGTCATTACAATATTATTGACCATATTCTTTTTGCTGTGTATTACATCCCAATGGCTTATATATTTTATAACTGGAGGTTTGTACCTTGTAATCCCCTTCACCAATTTTCTCCCTCAACACCCTTCCCTCTGGCAAACATTCACTTATTCCCTGTATCTGTGAATCTGTTTTTATTGTGTTTTCTTCATTTTGTTTTTATGATTCAGTAAGTGAGGTTAAACAGTATTTGTCTTTCTCTGACTTATTTCACGTAGCATAATACCCTCTAGATCCAACCATGTAGTTGCAAATGGCAAGATTTTATATTTCAAATGACTGAGTAATATTCCAATGTGTGTGTGTATATATATATATATATATATATATATATATATATATATATACACACACACATACAACTTCTTTATCCAATCATCTATAAAAGGACACAGGTCGCTTTCATATCTTGGCTATTGTCAATAATGATGCAATGAACACTGGTGTGCCCATAACTTTTTGAATTAGTGTTTTTTTTTTTTTTTCAGGTAAATACAAAGAAGTAAAATTGCTGGATCATATGACAGTTCTATTTTTAATTTTTTGAGGAAATTCATAGTGTTTTTCATAGTGGCTGCACCAATTTACATTCCCACCAACAGTGCACAAAGGTTTCCTTTTCTGCACATCTCACCAACAGTTGTTATTTGTGGTCTTTTTGATGACAGCCATTCTGACAGGTGTGAGCTGGTATCTCATTTTGGTTTAAATTTGCATTTCCCTGATGATTATTCATGTTCAGCATCTTTTCATGTGTCTGTTGGCCACCTGTAGGTCTTCTTTAGTAAAATGTCTATTCAGGTCTTCTTCCCATTTTTTAATCAGGTTGTCTGTTTGATGTTGAGTTGCATGAGTTCTTTGTATATGTTGTATATTAACCCCTTATTGGATATATTGTTTGCAAATATTTTCTCCCATTCAGTAGGCAGCTTTTTCATTTCTTGATAGTTTTCTTTTCTGTGCAGTTTTTTAGTTTGACATAGTCCCACTTATTTTTGCTTTTGTTTCCCTTGCCTGAAGAGACAGATCAAAAAAATAAAATATTGCTAAGACTGATGTTGAAGATGTCTGTGTTTTCTTCTAACAGTTTTGTGGTTTCACGTCTGACATTTATGTCTTTAATCCATTTTAAGTTTACTTTTAAATATAGCGTGAGAAAGTAGTCCAGCAGTTTGATTCTTTTGCATGTAGCAGTCAAGTTTTTGCAACATCATTTATTGAAGAGGTTATTTTTTCCTCATTGTATTCTTATCTCCTTTGTCATAGATTAATTGACCATGTAAGTGTGGGTTTATTTCTGGGCTCTGTATTCTGTTCCATTAATCTATATGTCTGTTTTTGTGCCAGCACCATATTGTTTTGATTACTACATCTTTTTAGTATAGTTTGAAACCAGGGAGTGTGATACCTCGAGCTATGTTCTTCTTTCTCAAGGCTGTTTTGGCTACTCGGGGTCTTTGTGTTTCCATAAAAATTTTAGAATTATTTGTTTTAGTTCTGTGAAAAAAGCTTTTGCTATTTCTACAGGGATTGCCTTAAATCTGTAGATTGACTTGGGTAGTATGGTCATTTTAACAGTATTAAATCTTCCAATCCATGAGCAAGGTATACTTTTCCATTTGTTCATGTCTTCTTCAATTACTTTCATCAATGTCTTACCGTTTTTTGAGTACAATTTTTTACCTCTTTGATTAGATTTATACCTAGGCATTTTATTCTTTCTGATGCAATTGTAAATGGATTTGTTTTCTTCATTTCTCTTTCTGATAGTTTGTTATTAGTATATAGAAATGAAAAAGATTTCTGTATATTAATTTTGTATCCTGCAAAATTATCCTGTATCATGTTACTGAATTCATTTACTAGTACTAGTAATTTTCAGGAGTATCTTTAGGATTTTCTATATAGAGTATCATGTCATCTGCAAACAATGACAGTTTCACTTCTCCCTACATAATTTGGATGACTTTTCTTTTTATTGTCTGATTGCTGTGGCTATATGGAATAACAGTGTGACTACATGGAATAACAGTGGTGAGAATGGGAATCCTTGTCTTGTTCCTAATTAGAGAAAATGCTTTCAGATTTTCAACATTGAGTATGATGTTGGCTGTGGGATTGTCATATTTGGCCTTTATTACATTGAGGTATGTTCTGTCTACACCTACTTTGTTGAAAGTTTATCATAAATGAATGTTAAATTTTGTCAAATGCTTTTTCTACATCCATTGAATGGATCATATGATTATCCTTCATTTTGTTAATGTGGTTTATCACATTGATTGATTTGCAGATATTGAACAATTTTTGCCTCCCTGGAATAAATCCCACTTGTTTATGATGCATGATCCTTTTAATGTATTGTTGAATACAGTTTGCTAATATTTTGTTAAAGATTTTTGCATCCATGCTCATCAGGGTTATTGGCCTATAATTTTTGTTGTATGGTCTTTATCTGGGTTTGGTATCAGGATAATGCTGGACTGGAAGGGTGAGTTTTGAAGTGTTCCTTACTCTTCAATAATTTGTAATAGTTTTAGAAGGATAGGTATTAACTCTTTTTTTACATGTTTGGTAGAATTCACTTTTTGGATTAGTGATTCAGTTTCATTAATAGTGATCATTCTGTTCATACTCTCTTTCTTGCTGATTCAGTCTTAGAAGATTATATGTTTCTAGGAATTTATACATTTTTTTCTGTGTTGTCCAATTCGTTGGTGTATAATTGTAGTAAACTCTTATGATCCTTTGTATTTCTGTGGTGTCAGCTGTAACTTTTCCTTTTTCATTTCAATTTTGTGTCCTTTCTCTTTTTTTCTTGATGAGTCTGGCTAAAGGTTTATCAATTCTGTTTATCATTTCAAAGAACCAGCTCTCAGTTTCATTGATCTTGTCTATTGTTATTTTAGTCTTTATTTATTTCCACTCTAGTCTTTATTCTTTTCTTCTCCTAACTTTGAGTTTGTTAGTGTTTTCTTTTCTTTTTTTTCCCTAGTTCCTTTAAATGTAAGGTTAGATTGTTATTTGAGATTTTTCTTGTTTCTGAGGCAAGTTTTTATTGCTGTAAAATTTCCTCTTAGAACTGCTTTTGCTGCATTCCACAAATTTTGGATCATTTTGTTTCCATTTTCATTTGTCTCTAAGTATTTTCAATTTCCTCTTTGATTTCTTCATTGACCCATTGGTTGTTTAGATTCCATGTGTTTGTGGTTTTTGAAATTTTTTAACTGTAGTTGACTTGTAGGTTCAAACTTTTATCCTTGGAAAAGATTCTTGATACAATTTCAATCTTGTTAAAGTTTTGAGACTTGTTTTGTGGCATAGCATGTGATCTAACCTGGAGAATGTTCCATGTGCACTTTAGAAAAGGGTATTCTGATGGTTTTGGATGAAATGTTCTACATATATCTATTAATCCATCTTCTCTAATGCGTCATTTAAGGCCAGTTTCCTTACTGATTTTCTGTCTGGATGAACTGACAATTGATGTAAGTAGGGTGTTAAAGTCTTCAACTATTATTGTGCTACTGTCAATTTCTACCTTTATGTTTGCTAATATTTTTCTTATGTATTTAGTTGCCCCCTTGTTGGATGCATACATATTTACAATTGTTTTGTCTTCTTATTGGCTTGATCCCTTATCATTATGTGATGTTCTTCTTTGTCTTTTGTTATAGTCCTTGTTTTCAAATCTATTTTGTCTGATGTAGGTATTTTTACTCCAGCTTTCTTTTTGTTTCCATTTGCATGGAAAACCTTTTTTCTTCCCCTCACTTTCAGTCTATGTGTGTCTTTAAATCTGTGATTCTCTTGTAGGCAGAATTTATACGGGTCTTGTTTTTATTTTGTTTTTGCTTTTTTTAATCTATTTAGCCATTCTATGTCTTGTGGTGTGGTCCATTTACATAAAGTAATTATTGATAGGTGTATACCTATTATTTTGTTAACTGTTTTCTGGTTGTTTTACGATTTATTTCTTGTTCCTTTTCTTTTCTTTTGGACTCTTCTCTTGTGATTTGATGGCTATCTGTAGTGTTATGTTTGGATTCCTTTCTCTTTTTTGTGTGTGTATCTGTTACAGGTTTTTGGTTTGTGGTTACCATGATGTTTTCATTAATTATTTTAAGTTGATGATCTCTTAACTTTGGACACATTCTCACCATCCAACATTTTTACTCCCTTCACCACATTTAATGTTTTTGGATTCATATTTTACATCTTTTTGTTTTGTGTATCCCTTAACTATTTTTTGTGGAGATACATGATTTTACAACTTTTTTTCTTTTCACCTTCCTACTAGCTTTAAAAGTGGTTGATCCACTAGTTTACTGTATGTTTGCTTTTACCTGTGAGTTTTTTTTCATAATTTTCATATTTCTAGTTATGACTTTTACTTTTCCACTTAGAGAAGTTTCTTTAACATTTCTTGAAAAGCTGGTTTGGCTGTGATGAACATTTCTAGCTTTTGTCTGTAAAACTATTTATCTCCCCTTCAAATCTGAATGATAACCTGCCAGGTAAAGTATTCTTAGTTGTAGATATTTTACTTTCATCACTTTGAATATATCATGCCACTCTCTGATGGCCTACAATGTTTCTCCTGAAAAGTCAGCTAATTGTCTTATGGGAGTGCCCTTGTACATAATGAGTTGCTTTTCTCTTGTTGTCTGTAAGATTCTCTCTTTAATTTTTTCCATTTTAATAGTAATGTAACTTGGTGTGGACTTCTTTGGTTCATCTTGTTTGGGACCCTTTGTTCTTCCTGGAACAGGACGTCTGTTTCCTTCTCCAGGTTAGGAAAGTTTTCAGGTATTATTTCTTCAAATAAGTTCTCTGACCTTTTCTCTCTCTTTCCTCCCTCTTGGACCCCTGTATTGCAATTTTTAATAACCTGATGTTTCCCCAAAAGACTTTGAAACTATTCTCATTTTGTTTTAATATTGGGCTTTTTTTTTTTTTTTCTCTTCAACTTGGGTGATTTGCACTACTCTGTTTTCCACATTGCTGATCCATCCTCTGTATCCTCTAGTCTACTTTTGATTCCTTCTAGTGTATTTTTCATTTCAGTTATTGTGTTCTTTAGCTCTCTTTGGTTTTTCTTTATATTTTTAACTCTTTGTTAAGCTTCTCACTGTGTTCATCCATTTTTCCCCTGAGTTCATTGAGCAACTTTATGACCATTACCTTGAATTCTTTATTGGGTAGATTGCTTATCACCACTCTTTCTAATCTTGCTCCCTCCTTTGGAACATATTCCTCCATCTCTTCATTTTGTCCAGTTCTCTGTATCTATTTCTATGTGTTAGGTGGGTCAGTTATGGTTTCCAATCTTGGAGATGTGGCCTTATATAGGAGATGTCCTATGGGGCACAGCAGCTGCTTATATCTGGTCACCAGTGTTATATGTTCTAGGGGTGTACCCTATGTGGGCTCTGTGAGTCTATTTGTCATGGTGGGGCCAAATACTGTAGGTGTGCTTGTAGGCAGGGCTGGCCCCAACTAGGTTGGCTGCAAGGTCCTGCTACATGTGGTGGTCATGGGCCCACTGGAAAGTGGAATAGGCTTCCCTTGCAGTTGGCTGTATGTCCAGGGGCGAGGGGCACTAGGCTGGTGCAGGCCCACTGGTGGGTGAGGCCAGACCTCTGGTGCTAATAGGCTAGAAGTAGGATTGAAATATGGTGCTTGTCAGTGCTTGGGTTGTATAATTGAGCAAGCTCCAAAAAATGGCTGCTGCCAGCACTTCTGTCCCTTGCAGGAGTCCCAGTTGCCTCCTGCCTCTCTGGGAGGCTCCCAAAGTTCAGCAAGTGGGTCTGACACAGAGCCCTTTCAAATACTGCCTCTGCACTAGGACTCGGAGCATATAAGATTTTGCATGCATCCTTTATGAGCAGAGTCTGTTTTCTATAGCCCTCTAGCTCTCCTGAATGTAAGCCCTGCTGGTTTTCAAAGCCAGATGTTTTGGTGACTCATCTTCCCAATGCAGGGCCCCCAGACTGAGGAGCCCAAAGTGAGGCTCAGACCTCTAGGTCTTGGGAAGAACCTCTATGATTGTGATATTCCTCCCATTTATGGGTCGCTGACTGAGGCGTGGGTCCTGACAATATGTCCCTCCTATTAACCTTGCTGTGGTTTCTTTTTTAATGTCTCTAGTTGTGGAAAATATTTTCTGCCAGTCTTCAGGTTGTTCTCATAGATGGTTTCTCTGTAAGTAGTTGTATTTTTTGTGTGTACATGGAAGGAGGTGAGTTCAGAGTCTTCCTACTCCAACATCTTGGCTAGCCCCTCTTAATCATCTTCTGATGGTAAGAGTAAAAATTTTGTTTGGGTTTGTAAATATTTTGTCAAAGTACAGCTGTGTCTTTTGTATGCCTTAATTTCACAAGCAATATATAGTTGACCCTTGAACAACATGGGTTTGAACTTGCAGGCCCACTTATATGTAAATTTTTTTAATGAATACATACAGTACTACATGATCCATGATTGGTTGTATCCAGATATGCAGAACAAAGCATACAGAGGGCCACCTATGGGACTTATGCATTTTTTGATTTTGGTATCTGCAGCAGGTCCTGGAACCAATCCCCCGCAGATACAGAGAGACATCTTTATGTTCATTAAAACAATCAGCAAAATGGTAAAGCAAAATAGAAAAGATAAAAAAAATTTTTTTTTAAACATCTGTAAAGATTCTCCAACATCTTTCTCTATCTCTTATCTGAATATCCATTGCTGTAAATCAACATTTATTATGTATAGCTGAGTAACAAACTATCCCCAAAAGCTAACTGCTTTAAACAGCAAACTTTTATTACCCTACACTTTCTATGGATCAGGATTGCCAGTGCAACTTAGCTGGGTCCTTCAGCTCAGGGTCTCTCAGAGGACTACAATCAGTTTTGGGCAAGGCTGTGGTCATCTCAAAGCTCACGTCAGGGAAGATCCACTTCTAATTTCTCTCATGTGGCTCTTGGCCAGAGATATCAGTTCCTTGATATATGAGTCACTCCCTAGAACAACTTATAGCATGGAAGCTCACTTTCCTCAGAGCCAGCAAGCAACAGAATGAGACAGAGTGCCCAAGATAGAAGCTGTTATCTTTTTATAGTTTCTGATAACTGTTTATTTTGGTTTTATAAATCTAAAAAATCATAATTGTAGCCTGATGTTAGAAATGATATCAATAATTCTTGCCATATTCTATTCATTAGAAGAGATTCAGTCCATATTTGACAGGAGGCCATTATAAAATGGCATGAATAACATGAGAGGGAACTATTGGGGTCCATCTTGGAGATCCTTTCCCTCACTATGTCAGATTCTGTAAATTGTGTTAACAATCATCAATTCCCAACTCACCCTTTCTCCCATCTTTTATAAAAATTGTAAAAGTTAAATATTTCCAGTTAGGAGTGTCAATGTCACAATTTTAGACAATGACATATGGGCAAAATTCTGCTTGGGGATTCTGAGAAGAAAGCTTTTGCTTTTTTTATACAAGGAGAGGTATATGGATATAACTGCCTCTGTTTCCTCTTATTCCTTTTGAAAGTGGACATAATATCTAGTGCTTTAGAAACCATCTCAAGACTATAAGAAAATAAGCATGATGGAAAATTTTCACACACTGAAAAAGGTGGAGCAGAAAGACTGAAACAACCAGTGCCTCTAATGATGATCATCCTTGATACACTGGAACAAGCCAACAGCTACATCATTAAATAAATAAAATAAACACCTCTATATTTAAGCAACTCTGCCATGTTTTTCTCATTACTTCTGAATAGCCTTTTCAATTGATATCTCTAATATCCTTAAGAGTTTACCTGGGATAAAATTTTAGAAGGAGCATTTCTGCATCAAAAGATAGGAATACTTTAAAGTTTATTTAGTATTGTTTGTTGGTTTGTTTTTTGTTCAATACATTGATAGATGGGGAAGCAGAAATTGTATGCATGTTTATACTCACAAAATTGGTATATAAAAGAATCATTTTTAACAGTGCCTTTTTGTATAATTATTCATTTTAGGTTATTATCAATGCATAATATAATAATTATTTTAATTTACATATTTATAATTTCTTATGATGTTGGACTTTGCATAGTGTTTTGTATTAATTATTTTATAACTTTTCTCTTGATGCTCCCTGTTTATTTCTAATTTGGGATATACCTCTTTTTCTGATTCGCTTATCATATCTTGTTATATATTACAGGGAATATGTATTTATATTAAAATATGATTCATTTCATTATTTTGCTATAAAATTTATATGCCTTTGGAAACACAGATTTTAAGGACATTTTAATGTGATCAAATATGTCGTTTCTAGCATGTCTGGTTTCAGATATTTATATCATTAAAAAAGAAAGACTATAAGACATCTACATTAATAAATAACAAAAACAACCTTTAATTTATTATATGTTTTTATAGAAAATTTTAATTAGTTCAGAACTAATTTGATATAATGTATGAGCCATAGGATCTATTTTTGTTTTCAAAAAGGTTAGCAAATTATGTCATCAATTGACATATCTACCTTTTCTATAGAGATGAAATACCACCATTATGCAAATTAATATAACAGGCAAAAATATGACTAAATAAGTATATTCTACACATCAATCTATCTACACACATATGAAATTGATCTAAATATAGCTAAAGATAATTTTTCCATGTTAATCTTTCAACCCTGTTCTATTAATTTGATATATGTCTTTATGGAGCTTATAGCAAAGCATTTACCTCATTAGTTTAAAATTATTAAAAAATTGTCTCATCTAGTCAGAAACTAGGTATATTGTTCCATATATTCACATTTTATGTGTTGTCTCACACTTGTTCAGAATAAGTTACTACAATTTTATTTCCAAATAAAGTTAATGGTTTGTGAATATGCTCACTTACTGAACACTTAATAATAATAATTTTTTCTCATTGACTCACCTGGATTTTTATTGTTATAAAATTAAACAACCTATACATGTTTAAAATATTATCACTTTGTTCCAGTAGATAATTGCTACATTTCTATATTTGTTTTTATCACAATGGTTTGAACACAGCAACTCTGTATATTATGTCCCTGTGTATTATCTTCCTCTGAATTTTAATGACAATGACTCTAATGATTAACAATTAAGTTTGAGAGTGTCTGTTGATTACTACTATATTAGACCATATTAAAGATAATTCTAATATAGTATTATCTACTTTAATGAGAGTTTTAAGCAGTGCTGTGAATTAACTCTTATTAAATTAATTTTTATTATCTACTAACTGTATTTACATGTAATTATTTGACATTTTACCTTTTTCTATTGCCCTATTAATGTAATATATTTGGTAGTAAATTTTCTAACATTGAACCATTCTGCTATTGAAATGCATTTCACTTCCTCTATTTTACCTTTTTAAATGACTATTTGTTTTTGCTGAATTTTATTATCATGTTTGGCTACATATTCATAACCCAAAGTTCTCTATTTATTACTTTTTTTGCCCGAGTTATATTTTTATATAGGCCTTACGCTGAACACTTTTTATAAACCTGATATTTTTAAAATACTGTTGTTAAATTGAGTGTTATCCAAGGCATATAAGGAATGTTCCATATTAAAAAACATAGGTTGATGTAATTCCCACATTAATAAATTCAATAAGAAAAATCATATAAATATCTCAAACATGCAGATAAAGGAATAAGGTACAACACTAAGCCAAGGAAGAGACAAAGGGGATTTACAAGGAGAACCCCAGGTTTCACTCCTGTCAACAGCCAGAATGACATATCATACTGTGGCTTAGGGCAGAGAAATCCATCTCCTCTTTCTGTGGGCCTGCCACCGTTAAACCATGAAGAGATTGCAACCTCTGCACCAAGACGTTCTCCTTACTTGAATCGGGGGTGAGTGAGAGGGTGCCTCTAGAAGAGTCATCTACCAAAACTGTGACACTGGCAGCCTGGGGCAGCAAAGAGTACTCATGCTGAGACTACCATCCTCCTCTGTGCCAGAGTCCAGGCCCTGGCTGGAGATATCTGGTGACTGCAGCATCCATACCTCCCCTTACTGGTGCAATTCTGTTGCTGCCCCTGAGATGGTGGCAGTCGTCTTGGGGCAGGACCTTTAATGTGAGGTCAGGGTGTGACTAAGGAATGTGAGTGTATGAGGGCAGTGGAGGAAGGAGGTGGGGAGCAAGCAACCAATAACTCATCCCAAGGAAGTAGGGAGGTGGTAGGATACAGGGTAGCAAGTCAACTGAGGCTTCAAGCCACTCCCTGCTCCCTTCCCCCAAACCCCTGCAAATTTAATACAACAGACTTATTTTACAAATCATAAATTCAAAGATAAAATTATTAAGAATTTCAGCCACAGAGAATTCAAACTACAGTTGCAGAGACTTGTGAGACTGCACTGGTTTTACCATGAAACCAGCCCTGCATGTCTTATCACCAGGGTGACAGTCAAACCACAGTTTACTTTCACTCACCAATAGGTTCTATTTTAGAAAGTAAAGCATATGGCCAATCTATCTATAATGGAAAATTCCACTCCTATTAGATATCCAAAAGAAATTTAACAAATGCATTTCTACAAGAATCCATGTACTGGGTGTTCATTGAAGCATTGCTTGTTGTGTATTAGAAGGTACCTTTAATGTACATCAATGTAAAAATGAACAGGAAAAATATAGGAATGCACTCTCTGGAGTGTTATACAACAGATTATAGCAGCCATAGAAACATGAGTCGATCATAAAATCATAATTAATGGAGAAACATGAAAAACATAAGATATATAAGACAATACCATGCATGTAACTTTAAAATTGTGTGTATACAATGCAAAAATACATATTTTGCAGGCGTGCAAAAAAAAATACATTGAAACAGATTACAACAGTTACCTCTGTGGCACAAGAATACAGAGAATATGGTACAGATTTAAAATGATCTGGAAAGGAAAAAAAGGGAAAGGGAAGAGATAGCAAGCTGAAATTGCAGGAAAGACTGCAGTGATAAGGTGCCATTCTCACTCCATCATAACAAGGATATATACCATTAACATGATTTCTGACTGTTGATATTGAACTGGATCACCTGGCTGAGGTAGTACTTGTCAAGTATATCCACTGTAAGTTACTCTTTCTCTCTTGTCCCACCCTCCCTCTCATGCACACACACATAATGCAGTCTTTGAAAGGAAGTCATTATGTGCAGCCCATACTCAAGTAGTCAGGAGTTATGCTCCACTTTATTTGAGGACAAGGTAAACTACATACGTTCTTTAGAATTCTTCTACATGAGAGATTTGCCTAGTTTCCTCCATTTATTTACTTATTTAATCATTCATTTGTAAAAGCACAGATTCATGAACATTTATTTTATATGTAGTTACAATCTAGCATCACTTTATTTTTTTGCTCAAATTGTTTCAGCTTTGGTAATTCAGAGTTCCTTCAGTTTGCTCCTATGTGCCATTAATATACATCCATAATCATGATTTAGGTTTCTTTTCTTTTTTTTCTCTTTTCTTTCTGGTTTTTTTTTTTTTTCTTTCTCTCTTTTTAAAACTTTTTTTTTGAGAACCTCCTTACTCTCCTGCACTACAAGATACTCAGATTCATCCTGTATATTCCCTGGTCTTTCCTAGAATCAGCAATTTCTCCAAGCAGACTTGGTTTCTTTTACTGGAAAATAGTAATGAAACCAAGATCTGGAAACTAGACACACTTATTGCTACCAGCGTTTCATTACCTCTTGGTCTTCTCTGCTGACAAGGGAGGGAAATATATGCATATATACTAAACCATATATGCACACATATCTATAATTATTTCTATGTAATCATGTATATCACACTGAGCTAAATATGAATTCATACTGATATCTCCAACTTTAATCCATTACTATATTGATCATTTTAACCTTTTTTTCTTGCTTATCTGTAACCTCTCACTCTATCAGTGAGAAACGTGGCTCCCAATATCTGCCACATATTTATTTAATTGCTCAGTTCCAGTATACATATAGAGTAGTTTCAGAATTGTGTACTCCTAATCCCATGGAAAACACTTTATCGACTTGAGTAGAGTGCTTATATCCAATTCCTTTTGTCTTTAGACTTACAGACTCCACCTAATTCTATAGTTACTTAGGTCAGCACTCTTCTCCCCACCCCATCAGTGCACGTGCCTCCATCATTGTAATGCAGTTAGATTTGTCACACTTTGATGTCCATCCTAAGGTTCCCCAACCTTCTAAATGAATTTTAAACTTTTTTATAAATTAAGATTATGTCTTTATGCAGTAGAGTTCTTTGGCTTTTGACATATATAGTGTAATGTATACATTATTATAGTACTATACAGGATAATTCAACTGGCTTAAAAATTTTCCCTCTGCTTCACACATCCAACCCTCAATTTTGCCTGCCCTGAAACCCTGGCAACAGCATCTCTATAGAATTGCATTTTTAGCAGTGTCATATAAATGAAATCATATTATGTATAGCCTTTTCAGACTGCTTCTTTCATTTACTAATATTCACTCAAGATCCAACTATGTCTTTGCATGGGTTACAGCTTATTCTATTATTTTGCTGAATAGTATTCCATTATACGGGTATACCAAAAGTTGTTTATATAGTCATCTTGATGGACACTTCGATTGCTTCCAGTTTTTGGTGATAAAGCTACTAAAAACATTCACATGAAGATTTCTGTGTGGACATAAAATTTCAAATCGGTTGGGTAGATAGGCACATGATTGTTAGGTTGTACAGTAGGACTGCAGTTATTCTATAAGAAGTAGTCAAACTGTCTTCTAAAATGGTTGTAGCGTTTTGCATTCCCACCAACAATAGATTAGAGTTCTTGTAGCCTTGCATCCTTGCTATGATTTGTCTAGACTTGAAATCTCTGTTAGAGATTAGAGCACTATATGATTTATTTTCCCCATCCAACATCTAGCTCTAGAAACCACTGCTCTCTTTGTAGAAAGTACATTAGTAGTGATCAATTGAGTAAAGTGCTTATATATTGTGATTTTTAAAAAATTTGCTGTTGTATTTCAGCAACAAGACCATGGTTTGCTAATGCACAAAACCCAAATCTAAGTATGTTAGTAGTAAGTAATAAATATTGATATCACTCCTGCATGATTTAGAGGTACACTCATAGGTCTAACACACTTTTAGAGACAGGAGTGCCATTTGAAGCTAGGGATCATAGTTACTAGAGCAATAAATCATTCCATTTTCTCAGCGCTTGCATTTGTGGTACAATTACTATTTGTTATGGACCTTGTCAATGGGCATTATCTCATATGACACAACCAACTCTTAGGAGGTATGTAGTAACTCATCCCCCATGGAATTATTGTGTTTTATAAATGAAAATAAGGAGTCCAAAACCTCTGGTCCAACCCAGTACCAAATATACCTTATTCTGATATAAGATAGAATTAAAACACTGTGATTATTATCTTTTGTTTTTAAGAAGAACAGATCAAATTAAGTGTGCCTATTCCCAGTATATCAGCTAAAAGGAAGAAAATATCTATAAAATTTGAAATTGTAATCCTTCTTTGTTTAAAAATTATGAACATTAAATTTTACATATCTAAAACAATAATTGTCATTATGTAAATATATATTAAAAAATATGTATTATAAAATTAATAATAATAGAAATCTCATTGTGTCAAAGGGGATATTTCAATTAACCAAAAATTTCTGTGACAAATAATACAATAAAAGTGATAAAATAACTTTCTTCTTTAGATTTGGGATTAGTTCTAATTGGCTGATAGTGGACAATTGTTTCCATTAATGCTCACTTGGCCATACAAGCTGAATTGGCAGTGAAGCCTTGGGCTATCGAGGTTACTGAACATTTCACCATCAAGAAGACGGCAGGAGCACTACAGATAATATATGTGCATCATGTTGAATGGGGACAAAAATGACAATGAAACATTTTGGGCTCATTTCTAGCTGTGTGTGTATTTTGGTTCATTATAATCATAAAATATTAAAGTATGGCCTTCCTCAGGAAGGGAGTACTTCATTTTTACTGGATCTAGCAAAAATTGATTGCAAAAGGTCAACTGATTGGCTAAGGACAGAGAGTTAGCCATTAATTAAATCCATGTTTCTGTTTTTTATCCTTTTACCAAGAATCAAGTTATACATCATGTGTCATTAGATTAGAAGATGGTGGCAGCTTTCATAGAGTGGAACAAGCAGGTAGACTTAAGCTACAGGTAAGATGATCTTTACCTATGCCTTATTTTTCAGGCTATCATTAATTTTTAGGATTCATGGGGAAAACAGGTGCAACTACTGGTTAGGGACAGACAATGATGATCCATGCAAGATAAACATCTGCAGACATGAAGAAGGTAAGTAATATGTCCAAGACCAGAAGGACTTTGTGACTGAGATATAACTTAAGAAAACATCCTTATCAGTACTACTTGGTTATATTATTTTGAATGTATTTTCAAACTTTGTTTAAAAATATGTGAAATTAAATAACACCATATTGAGGTAAGAAATTTCCCTTTGTGGTTAAAAAAAAAAAATACAGTATAACTTTTGAATGAATTCAGTGCTTTCAAAGGAATGTACTATCAATTTTCATCCAGTTATCTTAGAGCATTTCAGTCCCAGCATGGGGAGGTTATTCTGGCCCCTGAGATCTGAAACACAGGGCTGTATGTGTTTCCTTCACTTAGACATAAATCCCAAAGTGACATCAGCATGTTATCTTTTATTATATTTCCCACTGGAGTGATTCAGACTTTTGACTTAAATAGTTGTCTACAGCTGCTAAAAATTGATTTATCCTTGATGACTGAACTTGCTGACCAAACTGCTAAGGAGAAATACTTTTAGAGTAGCAATTCTTAGCAGTGTTTTTTTACTTCTTTGCCTTTGAGTTGTATTAACTTTTCTTTTAATGTCTTTATGTCCCTCAAACGATTTGTAAATCATAGGATACTTATTAGGAAATATATATATATATGGCAAAAAATTTTCCATGAGTAAAAAAGGATATGGATTTAAAAATGAGTCCCTCATCTCCAATTTCCCCAACGTTATACTTTCTTTTTTCACAAGCAACCACTATCTTATTTTATATATTTCTACATATGTGTGTATGTAATTTTTAATTTTTTTATTAACACAAGTGGTAGATAGTTTCACACTGTTTTACATCTTTCTTTTTTCCCATTCTTAACCATGAAGTAGTTAATTCTATAACAAAATATACAGATATAAAGTGAGGGAGGTAGATAACTAGACAAATACATAAATGTGCCTAGTTATAGTCAGAAACCAGATAGCATCCACTTCATGACTATGTTATTTAATAAATTATCTATTAAAGGACATATAGATTGTTATTATAAAACATATATCAATAGAGTAATAATTTGTGCTCAGATATACACACGTATGTATACAACATATAATCACAAGGTATGCTTATCACATTTAAGTAGATAATGCCAGCTTACCTTTCAAAGAGTTTGAAAAATTCACACTTTCATCAAGAATAAATGAGAATGTCTCTTTTCTACAGTATATTCATTTTTAAACACAAGGTAATTCTAAGTAATATTTTTAAAATAAAATGTAAACAATTAAAATACAGCATTTAAAAAACTCTGGTATGTAGACAATAAGAAAAAAAGAAAATATGTGTTCACTATGACAATTTCTTTGGGTATTTTTTTCAGGAAAAATATATACACACCAATGTAGGTTCTGAATTTTTAGAAAGCAAAACTGTACAACTACGATAGTATTGATTTACGGAATAAATATTTGGTTAACATTTCCAGTTACCTATTTACATAGAATTTCACATTTTGCATATATTCAACAATCTGTAGAAAGTGTTCTGCATAATATCAGACACATAGTGTTTTCTTTATCAATATGTTATCAATGTATTTTAATTATAAATTTGGTAGTTAATAAAAATGTTTATGTAAATTAAGACCGAAGACCTATTGGAACTATCATTAATTTTTTAATATACATTTTTAGAGAAGTTTTAGGTTCACAGTAAAGTTGAGCAGAAAGTAACAGTATACTACCTGCCTCCCCCATCACACATAGCCTCCCCCATTATCAACTTCCTCCACCAGAATGATGCATCTGTTACAAGTGATGAACCTATGTGGACACATCATTATAACCCAAAGTTCATAGTTTACATTAGGGTTCATTTTTGGTGTTCTGCATGGTTTGAGTTTGGACCAATGTATAGTGATATGTATCTACCATTATAGAATCACACAGAATAGTTTCACTGCCCTAAAAGTCCTCTGTGAGATGCCTATTTATCCCTCCCTCTCCCTTAACTCCTATCAACTACTAATCTTTTTACTGTTGTCATAGTTTTGCCTTTTCTAAAGTGTCATGAAGTTGGAATCGTAGAGTTCATATTAATTTTCTCACTCAGCAATATGCATTTAAGGGTCCTACATGTGTTTTCATGGCTCATTTCTTTTTATCACTGAATAATATTCCATTTTCTGAATACATACCACAGTTTATCCATTCACTAAAACTAGGAGTTTTATAGTTTTGTTTTCAATAGGTCTATGATCCTTTTTCAGTTCATTTTTGTGAAGGGTGTAAGGTCTGTGTCTAGATTCATTCTTTTTACATGTAAATGTCTAGTTGCTATAGCACTGTTTGTTGAAAGATAAACTTTGCTCCCTTGTATTTCCTTTACTCCTTTGTCAAAGAACAGTTGACTATATTTATGAGTCTATCTCTGGGCCCTCTAATCTGTTCCATTGATCAATTTGCCGATGTTTTCACTAATATCATACTGCAGCTATCATTAAATTTTAACAATAAGCTACTTCAATCGACATATTTAAAATTATTACTTTCAATTATATTTATTATACCACGTAAGTAAATGGACAAAATGTCACCTGATGAAAATCCTATTTTTCCATGTAGTTACCAGAAAAAACTACCCAACAATCTAAGGATAGGCTAATGTCTCTTGACATTGTAAAGCCCCTAAATATGAATAAGTACTTCTAAAGTAACTGAAAGCAGCAGTTAGCCCTCCTGTAGAGGCTCCCCTTCCATCTCCTGCTTAACTTACCAATTACTTAACAGGTTTACTGAGATATAACTTATACATAATAAACTGCACATATTTCAAGTGTACAATTTGATAAGTTCTGACAAATCTATACACCAATAAAATTATCACCAATATTACAATACTGAGCAAATTTTTTACCCCCAAAAGTTTCGTCATGCCCTTTTATAATCATTTCCTTCTGCCCTCCTCAACTACTTCCCTCAAGCAATGACTGCTTTGCTCTTTGTCCCTGTAGTTTGGATTTTCCAGAGTTTTATATGAATGAGAATGTAATGTGTACTCTTTTGTCTAACTTCTTTCACTTAGCTTAATACTTTTTGATATTGGTCCATTCTGTTTTGAGCATCAACAGTTCATTTCTCTTGATTACTGACTAGTGTTCTATTGTATAAATGCACCACAATTTCTGTATCCATTTATCTGTTAATGAATATTTGAATAGCTTGCATCTTTTGGCCATTACAAATAAAGCTGCGATGAGCATTCATACACAAATATTTGTAAAGACGCAAACTTACTTTTCTCTTAGACAAATACCTATGAGTGGAATGGTTAAATTATATAATCAATACATTTACCCTTTTAGGAAATTGCCAATTTTTAAGTGGTTATATGAGTTAACGTTTTTACCACCAAAAGTGTATGAGAATTCTGGTTCCTCCACATTTTTGCCAACACTTGGTATGGTGTAGCATTTTAATTTCAGCCATTTAATATGTGTATACAGATATATAATTGTGGTTTTAGCTTTTATTTTCTACCATTTAATGATGTTGAGCATCTACTCATGAGTTTATTTGCCATCCATATATTTTCTATGATTCTTATTAAAATATTTTGTCCATTTTTATATGGTTGCTTTCTCCCCCTCCACTTTTATTTAGTTTAATAGTTCTTCATATATTGTAGATACAACCCCTATGTCAAGTATATGCATAACAAATATTTATTCACAATCTGTGGTTTTTCTTTTGATTCTCTTAAAAGTGTCTTTTGTAGAGATGAAGTTTTTAATTTTGATGGTGTCCAATTTATCATTTTTTCTTTCATTAATCATTCTGTTGATGTTATATCTAAGATATCTTCGGTTAAACCAAAGCCACGAATATTTTTTTCCCATGTTATCTTCTGGAAGTTTTGTAGTTGTAGATGTTACATTTAGTTCTATGATCCATTTTGAGTTAATTTTCATATACAGTATGAGGTATGGACAGAAGTTCATTTATTGCTTATGAATATCCAATTGCTCCAACACCTGTTGTGGAAAAGACTATCTTTTCTCCACTGAATTGCCATGGCAGTTTAGTCAAAAATCCATTGCCCATATATGTGTGGATCTATTTTTCAGCTATGTTCTGTGGCATTGATATATTTTTCTGTCTTTATACGAATACCAGATGGTTTTGATTATAATAAATCTTAAAATCTTTTAGTGTTAATCTGCCAAATATCTCTTTTTCAACATTATTTTGGTTATTCTAGGTTTTGCATTTCTTTATGAATCTTAAAATCAGATTTTCAATTTCATCGAAAAAAATTTGGTGAAATTTTTTATTGCAAAATTTTAATATAAAGATCAAGTTGGACAAAATTTTTGAAGCTTTCTGGAATTTTGGGGGGAAATATTTTTGATCTATGGTTGGTTGAACTGAGGATGTATAAACTGCAGATACAGAGAGCTGACTGTATTTTGTCTGTTTTCTTCTTTGCTTGTTTTAGAGGGAAAATACTACTTCTGTCTCTTCATTTTGGGTAGAAGAAGAAATTCTCTCTCTGTTTTTTCTTTTAGCAAGCCAAAAATACAACTAAAATTTTTTAAATGTGTGAATTATTATAAATTCCATGTTAGTAAAATCAATATTGATATAAGATACCAATTCATATTAATAACATTATAGATTAATTTCTATTTTTATTCCTTTTCATGACCATAATCAATAGTATATTAGGGATAATTTTTTGTCATTAATTGCAGTAAACTGTAAACTCTTAAGTGTGCAATTTTGTGTATCAATTATCAATAATACATAAACTAATTTTAGCAAGTGTATTAATGCAGCTATTTATGGTATTTTCTAATTTCCAGAATCTATTTTTTTTTTTCTCCAGAATCTAAGTTTTCTACCTTCCTTCAATGACTTAGATGTCAGTGATGATGGAGATTCTGGAGAAACTTTCCTCTTCTTTTTCTTCAGTTTCATCACATGTTTCTAGGAATATTTCCGTAATAATCTTCAAGAAAGCTTTGTAATTTTATAAAACATACAAAATATATCTCTTACAGATATATATATATATATATATATATATATAGACTAATGTAAGAAAAAAAACGTACTTTTAAAGTTGGCTAATACTCTTTAACCAGGCTAGATGTCAAGATAGTCTGCAAAATGTAACAGTGACTCAATATGTATTTAAAAACTCATATTTATTCAAATCTCATTCCATAATCACCTTGAAGTTATAATAGTCTCTCTTTAGCAAGCTAAGTTTATAAGAGACTCTATAATGTTCTCGTGTTAAAAATATGAAACTGGAAAAAATCTGAATGAAAATTACATTAATGATAACTAGATTTCTGAGACATATAGGAAAGAGCTTTAAAAGTGGTGAGGCATTATATTAATGTAATAATATAAAAAATAATATAACATTTCATAATTTAACATTGGAGAAATATCTAAAGTCATTGGTGCTTGCAAAGAATCTTAAAACTGAAAGGATATTGAATATACAAAAAAAAAGCAACAATATAAAAGGTACATTCCACATACACAAATGGTATTCACTGAATGATCCAATATTGTACAGTCCTTAATATTCCATAAAGTTATAAATATGTGTTGAATTTTTATCATATGTTTATGCACATATATTTATAATAAATTGTATAGAATATCATGCTCCCATTGTATTTGTTGAAAGATTTTCACTCTGAAGTTTATACAATGACATATTATTTTAAAATAGTGACTCTAAACATATCAACACATTTCTAGCATATTCTCAATAAATATGAAATGATATCTATTGCATTTTAAAATTGAATATTTTTGCGACATGCAATTTTTTAGAAAATTGATATTTCCTGCTCTATGAAGTTAGTCAATTTTGCTGTGCCAAACCTACCATTTATGCACTCTCACCCCAGTTCTAGAGGATACAGAAACTTTCTATCAGTACCCTCTCATAAAGTAACATAATTTCAAACATTTATACTTTAGCACATCTACCAAAGCTTTCCTGTCCTAAGAGAGTAGGCATATCAATTAAATACTGAATTACAAATTATCATCTTTTCCCCAAATGAGAGAATGATGAATCCTTGGTGATCAGGTGAGAAAAAAATTTGTAAAGAATAAGGAGTTATTCCATCATAAAGCATGAACAGCTAAGTTTGTGTAGGAAGAGTCATTGTACCTCTGTGCACATGATATTTATTTAACAATAATGACCAGTATGCAAGATACTACAGTAAGAAGGAAAGAAATAGAGATGTAACACCAAGTCTACCTTTCCTTTAGGTCTTTTCTAAGGGATCAGAAATATTTGCCTTGTTTTATTTGAAAGATGAATTTCAATGAATTAAATACACCCACATGATTCATTGTGTGGCTCCTTAATTTGGTGTGTTCACAGCACCCCTCTGATACTGGTAATCCAAACCAAAAAACAAAACAAACAAGCAAAAAAATCACATTTTCATGATGACTCATAACTTATACTTGGAAAGATATTGGACGACAATTCACTATTCAAAACAATTTTATTAGTCCCAGTGTTAGATGCAGTGTAATTCCTTAATGAACTACATAGCCTTTTTCATTTGCCTTTTAACAGCAAAAAGTACTGTAGCAACCTCATTCTACTGTTTTTTTTTTTTATTAAGGAAGCCTGCCAGCTGTAGTCCAAGTACAATTATTGCTTTCACAAACTGCTCTAAATCTGTCAACAAGAAAATACAGGAACTATGGTATAATAAAGCTGCTAAGAAAGTGACCCAGTTGTTATACCACAACTGCTACTTCTGGCAGAGATATCTAGACAAACCTGTTGATTAACAGGGTGTTGTTAGCCAACAACATTAGAGACAACTTTCCTTTTTCTACTGTATAATGGGTGATTTTAAGAGTTTGAAAATATTTGATAATGTTTTCATCCAGATTACAGAGATGAAAATTTAGGAATAGAGTTTTAATAGAAATATGAACAACTTCAAATCCTTTAAACAACAAAAAAAATCTCTGTACCTTCCTCTCAATTTTGCTATGAATCTAAAACTGCTCTATAAAATAGTCTTTGTAAGTAAACAGATGAATCAATGTTTTAAAAAAATAACAAAGGGGAAGGGAAGTGACATTTATTGAGTGCCTATCATGTATCCAGTCTTTCAGTTATTATTTCAGTAATATCTCAAATACATCTGCAGAGGGTAAGATTACATATTTTTTAAAGATGAAGAAATGAAATTCTGACAGCCTACACCAAGTCACATGATTTTGTGTGACAAAACTGGATTCACAATAAATTCAGACTCAATATAAAGTTCTTTCTTTACACCTCAGTTACATACGAATATGCACATATATGACTATAAACCTAAACAGAGCACTAAACATCGATAACAAAAGTAAAAGTTAACACCTTTATTTTTATATCTGATCTGTTATTACAAATCCCCAACAATCTGAGTGGGGGAAAATTAACTTTAAACTAATCAATCAATTAAATTCAACATTATAAGAATGGGTTAAGCAAACTTTTTATTGAAACATGCATTTCAAAAGCATGCACAAATTCTGAATATCCAGCTTGATGAATTTTAACAAACTGAGTGCATCCGTGTAATCATCCAGATCAAGGCTTAGGTGATAGCCTATGCATCAGTATGTGTCATAGATGATAAATCCAAAAAAAAAAAAAAAACGCTCCTGTGGCAGCCAAGACTAAGTCCATTCAAATGCAACCCCAGTAAGTTATTATTTTATGGATATCTTCAAACTGATTTTAAAGTTTATACGCAAATGACCCAGAATAGCCAATAGGTTGAAGAAGAGCAAAGTTGGAGGACTAACACTACCCAACTTTAAGACTAACTATAAACCTACAGTAATCAAGACACTTATATTGGCAAAAGAATAGACAAATAGTTCAATGGAACAGATCAGAGAGCCCAGAAACAGACCCTCATAAATACAGTCAACTGATATTTGACAAAGCAGCAAGGTAATGTGGTAGAACAAAGATAGTCTTTAAATAAATGGTGCTGGAACTAGACATCCACATGTAAAAAAGAAAAAAAAAAAAAAGAATCTAGACACAGAACATATACTCACTATGAACTCAAAATGGATCACAGCCCAGAGAAAACCATAATTTGAAAATATATACAATGGAATATTACTCAGCCATAAGAAAGAATGAAATTGTGCCATTTGCAGAGACATGGATGGACCTAGAGACTGTCATACAGAGTGAAGTAAGTCAGAAAGAGAAAAACAAATATCGTATATTAACACATATATGTGGAATCTAGAAAAATGGTATAGATGAACTTATTTGCAAAGCAGAAATAGAGACACAAACATAGGGAACAAACGTATGGATACCAAGGCAGGAAGGGGAGTGGGATGGATTGGGAGATTGAGATTGATTTATATATACTACTATGTATAAAATAGATAACTAATGAGAATAGACTGTATAGCACAAGGAACTCTATTGAATTCTCTGTAGTAAGCTAAATGGGAAGGAAATCCAATGAAGATCGGATATATGTATACATGTGGCTGATTCACTTTAATGTACAGCAGAAACGAACACAACATTGTAAAGCAACTACACTCCAATAAAAAAAAAAAAAAAATGGATCACAGGCCTAAAGGTAAAATGAAAAACTATAAAACTCCTAGAAGATTACCTAGGAGAAAACCTAGGTGACCTTGGGTATGGTGATGCTTTTTTAGATATAATACCAAAGGCATGATCTATGAGAGCAATCACCGATAAGCTAGATTTAATTAAAATTAAAAACTTTTGCTCTGAAAAAGACAGTGTCAAGAGAATGAATAGAAAAGCCACAGATTGGGAGAAAATATTTACAAAATACACACCTAATAAAAGGCTGTCCTCCAAAATATACAAAAAAACCTTGAAATTCAACAATAAAAAAAACCAATCGGACTTAAATATGGGCCCAAAACCTTAACAGACATTGTATACTCGATGTGCCCCAACAGTTAGCAGAGTTTGTAAATAATGAATTCCAAAACAGTTGTTATTATATTTAGTATCTGCATACGTATAGTACAAATGAAAAATAAACAAATATGGCTATATTATCCATGTAATTTTTACCCATTAATTTAATGGTTAGAAATTATGAGTCATATACTGCTTTATTTTTCCACAATAGATTGATTATTTGCCTTTGTGAAAAGGAATATTCTAAATATCTTGTACTCTTGTCTGAGAATTTTAAGGGATTACACTGCACTCTCCAAGGAGATAGGTAGTTTTAATTTGACTATTTCATAGAAAAACTGATTTTTAAAAGGACTGATGAAAGTGGACTTGGAATAAATAAAAACAGTAAACATAATCCTCTGGTTCCTAACAATAGCACCAGAGGTATAAATTGGTGTGTCCTGTGTGGTCCACTGCCCCCTTGGAATTAGACAGAATGTACTTATTAAACTATGACATGCAGGGAGGCTGCAATCAGAAAGCTATTTAAAAGTGTAAGTAGGAATTAGAATCACTTTCATACATTTCATTCAACAAGAAAGGTTTTTTGAGTTCAGAATCAGTGTTGGGGTTACTTTTCCTTGCAAAACTCTAGGAGTCAACCAAACCATTGCTACCATAAAAACCAAGTACATAAAGCTGAGCAAAAGTCAGAGCAACAAAAGTTGGACCATTCTACAGAAGTAAGGGAATCTTTAACATTTTTCTGATTAGCAAGGGAGAAAATGGGCTCCTCTTTTAGGAGTTTGAACTAGAAAAACAAAGTTAAACCTTGCCAGTACTTAAATTGGCACTGAGTAATCTAATGAAAGAATATAAACTCTCTAGCAAAGACTAAAAGTTGACATAGAAGAGACTTATAAGAAGACAGTGCTGATGAATGGGCCATAACAGAATTACAAAAGTTGAATGGACTATACATCAAACTGTATGTGGATAATATTCTATAATACATGCATGTTCGGGCATCTTTACATAAAAATATATGAATAAATTCTCAACGCAACATTGCCTTGATTCTATTTATAATAATCTGGCTTTCAAAAATTTGGCAAATTAAATAGTAATGATTAATTACTCTTCATTAATTAATTTTCTGTTCATTAATTTTTAAAAACAAGAACAAAAAAACTGGCATTGAGCTATGATACATGTTTTGTATATACAGGAAATGAATATTTATTTTTTGATTTCAGTGCTGAGCAGGCAAACCAAGGGATAAGAAAACAGATTCAGAATTAAAAAGAGAATAAGTAGGAGGGAAGAATTATTGACAGATCAATAGTAAATAGGTAGATAATAGATTGAGGAAGAATTTATAGTGAAGAATATCATAAGGGAGTGAGGGGAGAAGAGCTTACACAGTGAAGGTTCATTTTCCTCTCTCTTTCTCAAACATGATACCAAGAATTCTTTTTTCAACTCTGTATCTGGGCCCTAAATCTTGAACAACCCACAGTCTTGCTTCTGCAGGAGGTTTCATATTCCACTGTTGTTATGGGTTGAATTGTATCTTCCTAAAATTCATATGTTGAAGCCCTAATTCCAAGTACCAAAGAACGTGACTGTATTTGGAGAGAGAGTCTTTTGAAAGGCAATTAAGTTAAAATGAGTTCATTAGGGTGGGCCTTAATCCAATCTAACTGGTGTCCTTATAAGAAGAGGAAATTTGGGCACAAAAGGAAGATACCCGGGGTTCACAGACACAGAGAAAAGACAAAGTGAGGACACGGAGAGAAGGCAGCTGTCTGCAAACCAAGGAGAGGGGCCTCAGGAGAAACCAAACCTGCTGATACCTTGATCTTGAACTTCCAGAACTGTGAGAAAAATTTTTGTGTTTAAGTCACTCAGTCTGTGGTATTCTGTTATAGCAGCCTGAGCTGACTAATTTGACTGCTAACCTAGGAACAATCAGCTGAGCTTTATTTGGGATACAATCCCAAACCCTTAAAAATACTGAAACTAGGGAGAGGTGAGGTAACAGTTGACAACCTTGTACTCCCCAAAAGTCATTGTTTCATTGAAATAAATAAAAAAAAAAACTCTCAGTATTCCTCTTTACTTTATTTGGAATTGTTTAAAAATTCAGGTCTTTGTGAAAATTTCCTCACCCCTTCAGTTGTAATGACTTTCCATTTAAGTGAATTTTCTTGCTGAAATGTATCCTTTGAAGCAAGCTTTGATATTGTATTTTGACAACGTTAAAGTTTTTATGTCGCATGCATTCTCATTGATTAAAAGAATGCATATTTTGCCAAAAAATCATAAAGGATGAAACAAATTATTTTGAGTGCTTTTTAATTCCTGAGTGTTTTCCTTCTCAGGTTCTAATTTGAAATCTGCATTTCCCTCAAGGCCCAGTGCATGTCCTAAAGTCTTCCGCAGCACTCTGTCCATGCCTCCTCCATAGCTCTGGACTTCACAGACAAGGACTTCTCTTTTTATTTGTCTTCATTCACCACAATGGAAGCTTCTCAAGGAGAGAGATCATGTCTTATTAATCTTTGTGTCCCCTGTTTAGCAAAGTGACTGGAATGCTGTTGGCGGACAACTGGATTTTACTGAATAAACTTTAGTCTGTTTATTCCACATTGCAGAAACATTTGCTTCCTGAAACTACCTGCAGCATATTAAGAGAAACTTCACCTAGAAATGTTTTAAATGCAACTTTATAATATTCTTTAGAAGTGTCATATATAAATATATTTATATATCTAGCAAAGTGTTTGTGAAACAAGGATTAAATAGCAAATTTATACACACTCACATATACACATATTCAAATACACACCACACATATTCAAATATATATGTTCTATAACACTAGAAGGGAGTAGAAACTTATTTTACCTTTGAGAAATTTGAGGTGCAGAGTAGTAAATGAATATGCCTGAAGTCCACAGAACTAATTTAAGTTTTGTGGTCAACGCTGGGCTTCTTAATAAGAAGGAGATATTTCACAGACTGCTTTTTAACCAACCTGAGTACTTTAAACATGTGTAACTTAACCATCAATTGTAACTTGATCATAAGTAATGGTAAATTATAATACCAATGTGTCTATGTGGTTTCTTTAGCAAACATTTTTGAAAATATGTTTTTATAGTATTAATAGTACATTCCATTAAAGAAAAAACTGATATAAAAAATTTATACAGAATCCTTCAAAACTAGTACACTCATGTTCATTTGTGTATAATACAAAAATGTTGTCTATATGCATATGTAAGATGATATAGTTTGAAAGAAAGATGAGGCTAATACTTATTGCTTATTTAGAACTGTAAAAGCAATTTTTAATATTTTTAGTCTTCATAATAATTTATTGCTGAACCTTTTCACTGAGCTGATATGCCATAATAATAGATGCATTTACCTGTCCCACACATTTAGATTTTATGTAGTTTTCTGTTATTACAGATAATGCCCTGTTGAATATCCTCTGGTGTTCTTTATGTTCATATTGATTTATTTTCTTAAGTTATTTTTTCAGAGTAGGGTTGCTGTGTCTAAGTATAAAAATATAATTATGATGCTTATAAAACCAGAGTGTATACTCAGATATGTATCATGTATTTTTAAAACGTTGGAGAATTAGAAGCAGATTTGTTCTCTCTCCAGGTGCAGTTAAATAAATGGAATTCAAATCTTTGAAGATAGTGGATTGCCCAGCCATCTAGCTGTAATGCATTGAGGCTCCAAATCAGTTATAATTGTGTGCTTTCAGGATTATAGGTTCTAGTAAGACAGCGATATAACTGCTTGCATGAGCAGTGAGAGTGGCAGATTTCAGAGATGAGGCTCTCTTGGCTAATATTCAATGGGAAGAGCAGACATTGTGTTCTGGGAAGTAGAAAACACATGACGATTTTCAAAAAATTTATCTCTGTGGGGTTTTCTGGGAAGGGCTTATATATAACCCTTCTTTATACTAGTAGCAAGCATGCAACTATAGAGCCAGGTCTCTGTGCTCTCATTCCAGAAAACAACATGATACCATAAATGCCTAAGAAATCAGGATGGCTAGGAGGTATTTTTCTGAGCCGTACTAGTTCTGGTATGGACTGGAGGATCATAACATTTCTGAGAATTGGGTATAAATTAAACTGTATGGAATATTTATGAATACCATGCAAAATCTGCAATAGGGAAATAAACATTCTCTTTGGCACACACCTTCTGTAATAGTTATAACTATTACATTTGTAATAGTTACTCATTCACGCATCTTGAGATCCTAAGGTTGGGTTGTTGATGCCTTATCAGGACTGGTGATGTTTGGCCCACATGGCCTAATTGTTGGCACAATTGTCCTTTTCACATCTAAAATTGGTGTCCAGTTCAACACATAGTAACTAGCAAAATTTCCCTACTAGGTATAAAATTTCTGACAAAGGAAAGAGAGTCAGTATAAATGTCGCTTCTTGAAGTTGACAAAATATGCTTTCAATAGAGAATAGAGTCTTGAATCAAAACTAAGAAGGACCGGCGCGGAGCGACGGGTGGCCACCCGGCTGGTCCATCCGTGGAGCCTGTGCTGGGACTGAAGCGACGGCCCTCAAAAGCCCGATCTGTTGTGGGTTTCCTCAGGAGCTTTCCGCCATTGGCCAGGCTTTGAAAGAGCTTTAGGAACGGTAAAGCACTAATAGAAACTTAAAGTAGTATCACCTTTGCTTGACTGAAATTTTATGTGGAAACTAGGCTCAACGTGTCTGAGATAAGGAAACTGAGGCATAGAAAAATAACCTGTCAAATAGAGGGTGCTTCAGGAGGAAGGCAAAGAGATACCTGTGATCTTTCATCTTGAGCCCAGAGAAGGCCTCTGTGAAGTTGCCATTAAACATTGTCATCTGGGGAGACTGAAGTTGAAGTGGATTCAGATAAGAGGTATATCTCATTCACATGGTGGAGGGACTGGATATCACAGACTTTGGATTTGTTCCGCAATTCAGCCTGCATCTCTGGTGCCCTCAGTTCACCCAAAGCCGTGTGGATGAAAGGCTCTTGGTGGTCCAGCCAGGCATCAGGGCCGTGCCTCTGAGGTGGGAGAGCCAACTTCAGAACACTGGTCCACAAGAGACCTCCCAGCTCCACGTAATACCAAACGGCAAAAATCTCCCAGAGATCTCCATCTCAACATCAAGACCCAGCTTCACTCAACGACCAGCAAGCTACAGTGCTGGACACCCTATGCCAAACAACTAGCTAGACAGGAACACAACCCCATCCATTAGCAGAGAGGCTGCCTAAAATCATAATAAGGCCACAGACACCCCAAAATACACCACCAGACGTGGACGTGCCCACCAGAAAGACAAGATCCAGCCTCATCCACCAGAACTCAGGCACTAGTTCCCTCCACCAGGAAGCCTACACAACCCACTGAACCAACCTTAGCCACTGGGGACAGATACCAAAAACAACGGGAACTACGAACCTGCAGCCTGTGAAAAGGAGACCCCAAACACAGTAAGATAAGCAAAATGAGAAGACAAAAAACCACACAGCAGGTGAAGGAGCAGGGTCAAAACACACCGGACTTAAGAAATGAAGAGGAAATAGGTAGTCTACCTGAAAAAGAATTCAGAATAATGATAGTAAGGATGATCCAAAATCTTGGAAATAGAATAGACAAAATGCAAGAAACATTTAACAAGGATGTAGAAGAACTAAAGAGGAACCAAGCAATGATGAAAAACACAACAAATGAAATTAAAAATACTCTAGATGGGATCAATAGTAGAATAACTGAGGCAGAAGAAAGGATAAGTGACCTGGAAGATAAAATGGTGGAAATAACTACTACAGAGCAGGATAAAGAAAAAAGAATGAAAAGAACTGAGGACAGTCTCAGGGACCTCTGGGACAACATTAAACGCACCAACATTCGAATTATAGGGGTCCCAGAAGAAGAAGAGAAAAAGAAAGGGACTGAGAAAATATTTGACGAGATGATAGTTGAAAACTTCCCTAATATGGGAAAGGAAATAGTTAATCAAGTCCTGGAAGCACAGAGAGTCCCATACAGGATAAACCCAAGGAGAAACACGCCAAGACACATATTAATCAAACTGTCAAAAATTAAATATAAGGAAAACATATTAAAGGCAGCAAGGGAAAAAAAAACAAATAACACACAAGGGAATCCCCATAAGGTTAACATCTGATCTATCAGCAGAAACTCTGCAAGCCAGAAGGGAGTGGCAGGATATACTTAAAGTGATGAAGGAGAAAAACCTACAACCAAGATTACTCTACCCAGCAAGGATCTCATTCAGATTCGATGGAGAAATTAAAACCTTTACAGACAAGCAAAAGCTGAGAGAGTTCAGCACCACCAAACCAGCTTTACAACAAATGCTAAAGGAACTTCTCTAGGCAAGAAACACAAGAGAAGGAAAACACCTACAATAACAAACCCAATACATTTAAGAAAATGGGAATAGGAACATACATATCGATAATTACCTTGAATGTAAATGGATTAAATGCTCCCACCAAAAGACACAGGCTGGCTGAATGGATACAAAAACAAGACCCATATATATGCTGTCTACAAGAGACCCACTTCAGACCTAGAGACACATACAGACTGAAAGTGAGGGGATGGAAAAAGATATTCCATGCAAATGGAAATCAAAAGAAAGCTGGAGTAGCAATTCTCATATCAGACAAAATAGACTTTAAAATAAAGACTATTACAAGAGACAAAGAAGGACACTATATAATGATCAAGGGATCGATCCAAGAGGAAGGTATAACAATTGTAAATATTTATGCACCCAACATAGGAGCACCTCAATACATAAGGCAAATACTAACAGCCATAAAAGGGGAAATCGACAGCAACACAATCATAGTAGGGGACTTTAACACCCCACTTTCACCAATGGACAGATCATCCAAAACGAAAATAAATAAGGAAACACAAGCTTTAAATGATACATTAAACAAGATGGACTTAATTGATATTTATAGGACATTCCACCCAAAAACAACAGAATACACATTTTTCTCAAGTGCTCATGGAACATTCTCCAGGATAGATCATATCTTGGGTCACAAATCAAGCCTTGGTAAATTTAAGAAAATTGAAATCGTATCAAGTATCTTTTCTGACCACAACGCTATGAGACTACTAGATATCAATTACAGGAAAAGATCTGTAAAAAATACAACCACATGGAGGCTACACAATACATTACTTAATAACGAAGTGATTACTGAAGAAATCAAAGGGGAAATCAAAAAATACCTAGAAACAAATGACAATGGAGATACGACGACCCAAAACCTATGGGACGCAGCAAAAGCAGTGCTAAGAGGGAAGTTTATAGCAATACAAACCTACCTCAAGAAACAGGAAACATCTCGAATAAACAACCTAACCTTGCACCTAAAGCAATTAGAGAAAGAAGAACAAAAAAACCCCAAAGCCAGCAGAAGGAAAGAAATTATAAAGATCAGGTCAGAAATCAATGAAAAAGAAATGAAGGAAACAATAGCAAAAATCAATGAAACTAAAAGCTGGTTCTTTGAGAAGATAAACAAAATTGATAAACCATTAGCCAGACTCATCAAGAGAAAAAGGGAGAAGACTCAGATCAATAGAATTAGAAATGAAAAAGGAGAAGTAACCACTGACACTGCAGAAATACAAAAGATCATGAGAGATTACTACAAGCAACTCTATACCAATAAAATGGACAACCTGGAAGAAATGGACAGATTCTTAGAAATGCAGAAACTGCCGAGACTGAACCAGGAAGAAATAGAAAATATGAACAGACCAATCACAAGCACTGAAATTGAAACTGTGATTAAAAACCTTCCAACAAACAAAAGCCCAGGCCCAGATGGCTTCACAGGTGAATTCTATCAAACATTTAGAGAAGAGCTAACACCTATCCTTCTCAAACTCTTCCAAAATATTGCAGAGGGAGGAACACTCCCCAACTCATTCTACGAGGCCACCATCACCCTGATACCAAAACCAGACAAAGATGTCACAAAGAAAGAAAACTACAGGCCAATATCACTGATGAACATAGATGAAAAAATCCTCAACAAAATACTAGCAAACAGAATCCAACAGCACATTAAAAGGATCATACACCATGATCAAGTGGGGTTTATCCCAGGAATGCAAGGATTCTTCAATATACGCAAATCAATCAATGTGATACACCATATTAACAAATTGAAGGCGAAAAACCATATGATCATCTCAATAGATGCAGAGAAAGCTTTCGACAAAATTCAACACCCATTTATGATAAAAGCCCTGCAGAAAGTAGGCATAGAGGGAACTTTCCTCAACATAATAAAGGCCATATATGACAAACCCACAGCCAACATTGTCCTCAATGGTGAAAAACTGAAACCATTTCCACTAAGATCAGGAACAAGACAAGGTTGCCCACTCTCACCACTATTATTCAACATAGTTTTGGAAGTGTTAGCCACAGCAATCAGAGAAGACAAAGAAATAAAAGGAATCCAAATCGGAAAAGAAGAAGTAAAGCTGTCACTATTTGCAGATGACATGATACTATACATAGAGAATCCTAAAGGTGCTACCAGAAAACTCCTAGAACTAATCAATGAATTTGGTAAAGTAGCAGGATACAAAATTAATGCACAGAAATCTCTTGCATTTCTATACACTAATGACGAAAAATCTGAAAGTGAAATTAAGAAAACACTCCCATTTACCATTGCAACAAAAAGAATAAAATATCTAGGAATAAACCTACCTAAGGAGACAAAAGACCTGTATGCAGAAAATTATAAGACACTGATGAAAGAAATTAAAGATGATACAAATAGATGGAGAGATATACCATGTTCCTGGATTGGAAGAATCAACATTGTGAAAATGACTCTACTACCCAAAGCAATCTACAGATTCAATGCAATCCCTATCAAACTACCACTGGCATTTTTCACAGAACTAGAACAAAAAATTTCACAATTTGTATGGAAACACAAAAGACCCCGAATAGCCAAAGCCATCTTGAGAACGAAAAATGGAGCTGGGGGAATCAGGCTCCCTGACTTCAGACTATATTACAAAGCTTCAGTAATCAAGACAGTTTGGTACTGGCACAAAAACAGAAATATAGATCAATGGAACAGGATAGAAAGCCTAGAGATAAACCCACACACATATGGTCAACTTATCTTTGATAAAGGAGGCAAGCATATACAGTGGAGAAAAGACAGCCTCTTCAATAAGTGGTGCTGGGAAAATTGGACAGGTACATGTAAAAGTATGAAATTAGAACACTCCCTGACACCATGCACAAAAATAAACTCAAAATGGATTAAAGACCTAAATGTAAGGGCAGACACTATCAAACTCTTAGAGGAAAACATAGGCAGAACACTCTATGACATACATCACAGCAAGATTCTTTTTGACCCAGCTCCCAGAGAAATGGAAATAAGAACACAAATAAACAAATGGGACCTAATGAAACAAAAGCTTTTGCACAGCAAAGGAAACCATAAACAAGACCAAAAGACAACCCTCAGAATGGGAGAAAATATTTGCAAATGAAGCAACTGACAAAGGATTAATCTCCAAGATTTACAAGCAGCTCATGCAGCTCAATAACAAAAAAATGAACAACCCAATCCAAAAATGGGCAGAAGATCTAAATAGACATTTCTCCAAAGAAGATATACAGATGGCCTACAGACACATGAAAGAATGCTCAACATCATTAATCATTAGAGAAATGCAAATCAAAACTACAATGAGATATCATCTCACACCGGTCAGAATGGCCATCATCAAAAAATCTGCAAACAATAAATGCTGGAGAGGGTGTGGAGGAAAGGGAACACTCTTGCACTTTTGGTGGGAATGTAAATTGATACAGCCACTATGGAGAACAGTATGGAGGTTCCTTAAAAAACTACAAATAGAACTACCATACGACGCAGCAATCCCACTACTGGGCATGTACCCTGAGAAAACCATAGGTCAAAAAGAGTCATGTACCAAAATGTTCATTGCAGCTCTATTTACAATAGCCAGGACATGGAAGCAACCTAAGTGTCCATCATCGGATGAATGGATAAAGAAGATGTGGCACATATATACAATGGAATATTACTCAGCCATAAAAAGAAATGAAATGGAGGTATTTGTAATGAGGTGGATGGAGTTAGAGTCTGTCATACAGAGTGAAGTAAGTCAGAAAGAGAAAAACAAATACAGTATGCTAACACATATATACGGAATCTAAGGGAAAAAAAAAAAAAAGGCCATGAAGAACCTAATGGCAAGACGGGAATAAAGACACAGACCTACTAGAGAATGGACTTGAGGATATGGGGAGGGGGTGGGGTGAGATGTGACAGGGTAAGAGAGTGTCATGGACATATATGCACTACCAAATGTAAAATAGATAGCTAGTGGGAAGCAGCCGCATAGCACAGGGAGATCAGCTCCGTGCTTTGTGACCACCTAGAGGGGTGGGATGGGGAGGGTGGGAGGGAGGGAGATGCAAGAGGGAAGAGAAATGGGAACATATTGTATATGTATAACTGATTCACTTTGGTATAAAGCAGAAGCTAACACACCATTGTAAGGCAATTATACTTCAATAAAGATGTTTAAAAAAAAAAAAAAAAACTAAGAAGGACCAAGGCTACTGTGATAGGCATCTATTTCCCCCAATAATGTAAAACTGCATACCTGAGCTAGCCCTTCTAGCCCATTTTGTGGTAAACTCCACAGGGCTTAAGAACTTAAGGCACAGTCATTTTGTATTGAGGCACAGAAAGCTTCCTGTTAATCACATAATACTTGAAATGTTTGCATTTCATTAAGTGAACTTTTCTATGCCCATTTATTTATTATGCTATAGGCATAATATAATATAGGCTTATCATTTGTATCAGTTATGTGAAATTTCTTTATTTTCCAAATTCTTAATTAAAATTTGAGAAAAAATTGATGAAAAATAAAGGAATATATATTATTCTTTCAAATATTTAAAATTTCAATCTATACAATGATATAAGTGAAGCTATTTAGATAACAGATTATCATTCATGGCATCATAATTAGTAACTAAATGAGACCATAATATGTATGTTTTAAAATTATTCAGAGTGTAAATAATTATTATTGATTATTACAGAATAAAATAGGTTTATTCTATGGCAAAATCAGTACATTTCCAAGTTAATAAACCAAATTTGAGTCCTTTAATAAACAAAATATATTTACACATTCATCAATTTTATTCTTGAATTTGTTTTGACAATATAGGCAGTTTTAGAAAGTTGAGCATCTCCAGACTGACTTAATAAAAGTGGAGTAGGTTTCATAATATTTACTCTGTGATTATATAACATTGAAGGTGGTGAAATTTTTATTAAAAATGTAAACTCTCATAGTGGAGTTTCTCAAAAGTATACTGTAATATTTTTATCTTTTTAAAATATGTAAAAATCATGCTTATCTGCTAGAATCATAAAATAAAATATTTACTCAATAAAAATATTTACTCAAAAGCCATTGTATATCTATAATATATTGTAACGTATCAACAAAAATTCACTAGAATAATGTTTCCATCACTTTGATGAAACATGGCCAATACTTTAGGTTAGTGAACACCCCAAAAATATCCAACAATATTCTTCCTTTGAACACCCTGCTGAGGAGGCAGGGCATCAGGTGACCATGTAAGCCTGAAGGTCCCATGATGAATTTGATGTTGACTCAACCGCCTATATCAATGGAAATTACACAAAAGATATTGAGCATGGGTAGGTCTGGAAGGTAAGAGTAAGTTGCATGAGTTGGTGGCTCAGACTCCTTCAACACCAACTCTTTTCCCTCACTTCTTGCTTATGTACTGCTGGGGTACTCTTTATGACCAGCTGACTGAGGATGGAAAATCTTGAGCATGGTTTACAGATGGGTATGCATGAGATGCTGGTGTTATCTGAAAGAGGACAGATGAAGCACTACAGACTCTAAGAGGTGACCAAGAAGGATAGTGGTGAAGGAAAATCCTTCTAGTGAGCAGAAAATTTAGTAGTACATTTTGGTGTCTACTATGTTTGAAGTGATAGGTGGCCAGAAATACAGATTTAAACTGACTGTGGGCAATTGCTATAGTCTGGTTGGATGGAACATGATTGAAAGATTAGTAATAAGAAAATCTGGGTAAGAGGCATTGGCATGAAACTTTCAGAGTGGGCAAACACTGTAAAGATGTTTGTGTTCCATGTGCTTGCCCAACAAATGAGAACCACAATAGAGAAGGTTCTTAAAAATCATGCAGATAAAATAACTGTGTCTGTGGATATCAGTAAGTCTTTTCTCCAGCTATTCCAATGCTTACTCAATGGGTCCATCAACATACTGGCCATGTGACAAGGATGGAATCTATATATGACCTAAGCAATGGAAAGCTTCCATATATTTACACTTGAAAGGTGGAATTGCTTGCTGAAGACTCAGTTACAGGACAGTAGAAAGACAACATTTTGAAAGGATGTGATGCTGTCTTGCAGTTGCTATATGTTTTGATTTAGAACCATTATTTGGTGCTCTCTTCCCCATACACAGAATACATGTGTCTGGGAATCAAGGAGTAGAAGTGGGAGTGACTCCTCTTACTATTATACCAAATAACATACTTGCAGAATTTCTGTTTCCTGTTCCACCAAACTTGAGCTCTGCTGGTTTGGAGGTCTAAGTCTCCAATCTATGAGTGCATCAGTGGTTCCACTGAATTGAACGATAAGAGTACAAGTTGACCATTTTAATTCTTTATGACACTTAACCAAAAAACAGAAAAAGGATGTGCTCTAAGGGATAGAGCAATTGATCCCATTACAAAGGGATTGTGCTGCTACTAAACAATGGAGGCAAGGAGAACTGTGTCTTGCACCAAGGAGAGTCTCTGGGGTGCCTCTTGATATTCCCATGCCTAGTAGTGAAGGTTAATGCAGAATAATAACAAGCAAGAAAGGCAGAAAAATCAAGGACTCAGAACTTTCAGGAATGAAAGTTTGAGTCACTATAACAGGTCAAAACCACTAATGAGCTGAAGATCCTGCTGAAGTCATAAATATATAGAATAGATAGTGACAGAAGAAACAATAAATATCAATTACACTCCATTGGAGAGTGTGGGCATGGCTCACTGGGTAAAAAAAAACATTCACTGAGGTGCCATGCTGGTGGAACTTGCTGGGAATTCATCCTCTGAGGTCCCAGGGGAAAACATTCAGAGGGAGTTTCCACACTTACAACACCTGGGAAAACCACCCTAGATGAAATCAGGAGTTATCATTAATGGGAGATGCCTTGCTGGAGGCACTCGGCTGTGAAGCTGCTGGCTACTGGGTACTGCTAGCTGCCACACCACAAGAGCCAGATGCTAGAGAAGTGGCACTCTTGACAGAAGTTGGGTTCTAGAGAAATTGCACATATTGCAGATCCATGGTGAGAAAAGTACACCAGAACCAGGAACAGATATCCCTTCCTCTTCTAGTGTCACTTCGGCTCCTACTGACAAAGTATACCATTTGTGCCAAGTGGCAAGGGAGAAATATTAACAAGGCCTATCTCCATTATCACAGAGCAAGCAATAAAGAGTGCATTTAAGCTGAGGGGAAATAAATTGAGAACTCTCTCAGTCTAGAATCAAAAGTGTACACTACCATGATGCTGTGTTAAGGAGGAGGTTTGTCTCTTCTTTTAATCAGCACAACCAACAGTAGTCTTCCTTTTTTTTAAAAAAAAGGGTCTGGTATCAAAACTGATTTAATTGAATCATGAAGGTTGTCTCTGAGAATGGCAGTATTTCTTCATTACTAAATCTAGCTCAGTAATTTACAATGTAACAAAATGAAACACATAATTTCTTCAACTGAATTAGGTTTTATCTACCTCATCAGCTATTCTCCATAGATCTTCACATCTTCACTTTTCTGAAAACCCTCAATCACCCAAACTGTGGTACTCAGGATTTTAGGAGAAGAATGGTGTTGATCAGTATTGAAATTAGGTAAGGTGGGGTGTGAAATAATAAAAGATGATTCTAAATTCAATCAATATACACACATATATATTTTTCATTTATGGCTTTGAAATGGTTTATGAAAAATAATATTTATGAGCATAGTATTGTACAGTAATATACTTTCCATTTTATTTTGACAAACTTAAAAGGAAAAAGCATATTTTGCAAGTTTTATATACAGATCTTCCTCAACTTACAATGAGGTGACATCCTGATAAATCCATCATTAAGTTAAAAATATCATATGTTGAAAATGCATTTAATACACCTAACCTACCAAATACAGCTTAGCCTAGCCTAACTGCTCGAACACTGAACATTAGCTTACTGCTAGACAAAATCACCTAACACAAAGCCTATTTTATAATGAAGTTTGAATAGCTCATGTAATTTATTGAATACTATACTAAAAGTGAAAACCAGAATAGTTGTATGAGTACATATTGGTTGTAAGTGTGTAATTTACTTACCCTTGGGATTGCATGGCTGATTGGGAGCTGTGACTGGCTATAACTGCCCAGCATCATGAGAGAGTACCATACCACATATCACTAGCCAGGGATCAAAATTCAAAATTTGAAGTACTGAAATATATTTCATTGAAAGTGTATCACTTTTTGCATCATCATAAATTCAAAAATCATGTCAGGAATGTCTGTATGTATATATATGTATATATATACACACATACAGTTACACATAATTTATAGATATAATAATGGATAATTACAGATACGCTGATATTTAATGTTATTATACCTTGTTTTGTACTTAAAAAGGAACCCAGAAGTGATATACTTTTCCTGAAGAGAAAGTTTTGTAAATATTGTAAAACTTCTGCCCAAACATTAACTCACATAAGTAAGGTTTTATTTTAAAGTGTACTACTCCTCTGGTACTAGTAGAGAGAACAAACATGTAACTTCTTTTATTTTTCAATTCAGCCCAGTTAGCTTAAGAGCTATACAAACTTCCATGTTGCATTAATAAATGCTTTTCAAAGTTACTATCACCCTCCTTTTATCTCCCTTTTGAAATCTATGATAGCAGACAAAGTCTGCCTATCGAATGGACTGTAGTAATTTTACCCTTATATTACAATGTTGTCATATTCCCAAATGTAAAACGTGAAAATCTCAAAGAAATTCAAGCTTTCAACCAAATAAAAACTTTTGATCAGTCCTTTTTACTTTATACCATAATTTATAAAAGGATAAGTTCAGAAGGAAAGGTTTGACTCCAATTCCAGGCCAAGGTGATGATATAGGAGGCTCCTGAGTTTTCCTCAACCCATGGACACACTGAATGTACAACTACATATGGAGAAATTCCCTGTGAAGGAAATTCAGAAACTAGCTGAATGATTCCTATACATCAGACAACAGAGAAAACACCCACACTGAAGTGAGTAGGAAAGGCTGAGACACACTCTCATTAACCCCACACCTGGAATAGTGCAATCGAAAAGGGAACCTCCAACTCCCACTTTTCCCTGAGGAATGCAGTATTTAGATCACAAATCTAGTGTCCCAACTTTTAAGGCTCTCACTGGAGGGATGGACTTCAAAATCAACTAGTTTTGAAAACCAATGGGACTTGCATTTACAAGTCCCAGAGAACTACAGCAAACAAAGAAGTGCTTCCATGAAAATAGAAACAAAAAGAAATCACGTGTAGCTATATGTATATCAAAGAAAATAGACTTTAGGCCAAAAATTGAAGCAAGAGACAAAGGTAGTTTTATCATGATAAAGGGGTCAATTCATCCAGAGCAAATAACAGCTGTAAATATTTATGCACCCAACAATGAAACACCAAAATATCTGAAGCAAATAAATAAACCTTAAGGGAGAAATAGACAGCAATACAATAATAGTAGAGGACTACATTACCCAACTTTCAACAATGGATAGATCATCAACACAGAAAGTTAAAAAGGAATCATTGGACTTAAACTACAAGTTATACCTGATGGACCTAACAGACATATACAGAATATTCCATCTAACAGCAATTAGAATATATATTCTTGTCAAGACACATGGAACATTCTCCAGGTTAGATCATATGTTGAGCCGCAACAGTACATTGAAAACATCATATACCACAATCAAGTGGGATTCATCCCTAGGATTTAAAGGGAGATTGTCATCCAAAGCCAACAAATGTGATAGACCACATTAATAAAATTAATGATAACAATTTTTTCATCTCAATAGATCCGAAGAAAGAATTTGACAAAATTCAACATACTTTTAGGATAAAAACTTTCAAAAAACTGGGTTTAGAGGAAATGTACTTCAACATAATAAAAACTATATAAGACAAGCCCACAGTTAACATCATACTCAACTGTGGAACACTGAACTTTTTTTTCTCTAAGATCAGGAATAAAACAATGATGTGTGCTCTTGTCACTTTTATTCAACATATTCCTGGTAATTCTAGCCAGAGGAATTAGGGAAGAAAAAGAAACAAAGTGCACCAAAATCAGAAAGGAAGAAGTTAAATTGTCTCTATTTAAAGATGACATGATTTTATATATACAGATAACCCTAAAGGCTTCACCATAAAACTGTTAGAACTAAAAAACAATTCCAGTAAAGTTTCAGGATACAAAAATAATACACAAAAATCAGTTGTGTTTCTATACACTGATAACAAACTATTGGAAATAGAAATTAAGAAAATAATCCTATTTACAATTGTATCAAAAAGAATAAGACACTTAGGAATAAATTTAACAAGGAGATGAAAGATTTCTACACTGAGAACTATAGGACATTGATGAAAGAAACTGAAGACACAAATAAATGGAAAGATATTCTATGCTCATAAATTGGAAGCATTAATATGTTAAAATGTCCATACTACTCAAAGAGATCTATAGATTAGATGCAATTGGTATCAAAATTCAAATTTCAATAGCATTTTTCAGAGGAAAAAGGTCCTAAAATTTGCATGGGACCATAACACACCCCAAATAGCCAAAGCAATCTTGGGAAAGAACAAAGCTGGAGGCATCACACTTCTTGATTTCAAACTACATTACAAAGTTATAGTAATCAAAACATTTTGCAATGGGTATAAAAAGGGACATGTAGATCAATGGAACAGAATAGACAGCCCAGAAATAAATCAATGTGTATATGATCAAATAAATTACAACAAAAGAGTCACAAATATACAATGGGAGAAGGATGTTCTCTTCAATAAATTATGTTGAGAAAACTATATATCCACATACAAAAGAATGAAATTGGATCCCTAACTTACACCACACAAAAATATCAACTCAAAATAGATAAATACCTGAAGGAAAGACTTGAAACTGTAAAAATCCTAGAAGAATACATAGGGGGTAAACACCTTGACTTTGATTTTGGCGATGATTTTTTATTTTTTATTTGATACCGAAAGCAAAGGCAGCAAAAGTAAAAATAAACATCAATCTAAACAGCTTCTCTACAGCTAAGTAAACCTTCAACAAAATTAAACAGCAACTTATGGAAGAAATTATTTTCATACCATATTTGATGAGGGGTTAATATTCAGAAAAATAAAAGGAACTCATACAGCTCAACAGCAAAAATACAAATAACCTAATTTAAAAATTGGCAAAGAGCCTGAATAGACATTTTTCAAAGAAGAAATACAAAAGGCCAACAGGTATATTATATATTAAAAGTTGCTCAACATCATTAATCATCAGGAAAATGCAAATCAAAACCACAATGAGGTGTTTGTTACCTTACACCTGTTAGGATATCTATTACCAAAAAGTTAAAAAATAATACATGTTGGTGAAGATGTGGAGAAAATGAACCCTTGTGCACTGTTGGAGGGAATGCAAATTGGTGCAGTTACCATGGGAAAAAGTATGGAGATTCATCAAGAAATTAAAAATAGAACTTCCAAACGATCCAGAAATTCCACTTCTGTGTGTATATCCAAAGGAAACAAAATCATTACCTTGAAGTCATATCTGTACTCCCATGTTCATTGCAGCATTTTTCCCGATACCCAAGATAAGGAAACAAACTAAGTATTCATCAACAGATGAATGGATCAATAAAATGTGACACATGTATAAAACAGAATATTATTCAGCCTTAAAAATAAGGAAATCCTGCCATTTATGACATGGGTGAACCTGGAGGGCATTAGGCTAAATGACACAAACCAGGCAGAGAAAAACAAATATTGGGTGGTATTGCATAAATGTGGGATCTTAAAAAAAAAGTCACACACATAGAAACAGAAAGTAGAATGGTGGTTGCCAGGAACAAGGGTCTGGGGAAAAAGGGAAAGGCTGGTTAAATGTACAAGCTTTCAGTTACAAAATGAATAAGGTCTGTGTGTCTAATTATAACATGGTGACTCTCATAGATATTACTGTATTATATACTTAAAATTTGCTGAGAGTAGAACTTAATTCTTCTCACACACACAAAAAAAAAGGTAAAAATGTGAGGTGATAGATATATTAATTGACTCAGTGTGGGGGATCCTTTCAAAATGTATATGTAACTCAGATCACCAGGTTGCACACTTTAAATATATTAAAATTTGATTTGTCAACTATACCTCAATAAAGCTAAAAAAAAAGGATACAATTCATGCTTCTAGACCTCAACTTGTACTATATTTTCTTACACATGGATCCTACTTCAAGTCTGAGGTTCATGGTGTTATGAATTTATAATTAAGAAGCTACACATTATAAGAGAATGTATACTTTTTTCATGCCATTTTAACTCACTTGATTTGCTATTCTGCATCATATTGTAACTCCAAACATACAAAAGTTACCTTATAGGACAATTTAGAATAGAAGAAATAATTAGTTCTGTAAAATATAATGTACTGTAGCAGATTTTAAGTCATGCAGTATCTTAGTGAAGTTAAAAATGATGTGATTTTGTACTTGTTATTGTTCACTGGCATGCAGCTTATCCTCAGCCCTGCCACCCTCCCCAACTGTATTCAGGTAATACAGAAAGACTGTGAAATATATTTTCTGCAATCCCTTCCCAGTAGACTCTGCTTTAGATTACACTATTAAGAGGTACTTAGGTGAGATTTGGAGGACACTGGCAGCAGAATAACCCTGGATAACCACATATTCCTCAGACTCTTCATGTACCATTCTCATTCTCTGGCTTCAGATATGTAGATAGTTCTGGGCTCACTAGTAGTCACCTGAAGTTTTCTCATTTGAGGGTAATGTCCTTTTTTTTTTTTTTTTTTTTTTTTTGGCTGTGTTGGGTCTTCGGTTCTGCGCACGGGCTTCCTCTAGTTGCGGTGAGCAGCGGCTACTCTTTGTTGCGGTGCGCGGGCTTCTCATTGCGGTGGCTTCTCTTGTTGTGGAGCACAGGCTCCAGGCACGCGGGCTTCAGTAGTTGTGGCTCGCAGGCTCAGTAGTTGTGGCGCACGGGCTTAGTTGCTCCGTGGCATGTGTGATCCTCCTGGACCAGGGCTCGAACCCGTATCCCCTGCATTGGCAGGCGGACTCTCAACCACTGCGCCACCAGGGAAGCCCAGTAATATCCTTTTTGACTTCTGTTTCTCTATAATTTGCAACAATTTTGAAAGCACTTATTTCTCTGCATTTCTGCTGGAAATATGTAGAGTTATTTGTGTTTCCCTTACTGTACTTTGCTAAAATATGTGCTTTATTTATAAGTTTTAGGTAACTCTCATTACAAATGAACTATGTACAGTGAGGTAATGGAGACAGCCTAAAGTGCTTTTAAAAATCTTTTATTTATTTACTTTTCTAAGTGCTTGTTGTTTTTTTTTTAACATCTTAATTGCAGTATAATTGCCTTACAATGATGTGTTAGTTTCTGCTGTATAATGAAGTGAATCAGATATATAAATACATATAACCCCATATCCCCTCCCTCTGGTGTCTCCCGCCCACCCTCCCTATCCAACTCCTCTAGGTGGTCACAAAGCACTAAGCTGATCTTCCTGTGCCATGCAGCTGCCTCCCACTAGCTATCTATTTTACATTTGGTAGTGCACATATGTCCATGCCACTCTCTCACTTCATACCAGCTTACCCTTCCCCCTCCCCATGTCCTCAAATCCATTATCTCCATCGGTGCCTTTATTCCTGTCCTGCCCCTACGTTCTTCACAACAATTTTCTTTTTTTTTTTCATTTAACATCTTTATTGGAGTATAATTGCTTTACAAAGGTGTCTTAGTTTCTGCGTTATAACAAAGTGAATCAGTTATACATATATATATATATCCCCATATCTCCACCCTCTTGCAACTCCCTCCAAGCCTCTGTATCTCACCCCTCTAGGTGGTCACAAAGCACCAAGCTAATCTCCCTGTGTTATACGGCTGCTTCCCACTAGCTATCTATTTTACATTTGGTACAGTGTATATATGTCCATGCCACTCTCTCACTTCGTCCGAGCTTACCCTTCCCCCCACCCCCGTGTCCTCAAGTCCACTCTCTACGTCTGCGTCTTTATTCCTGTCTTCCCCCTAGGTTCTTCAGAATCTTTTTTATTTCCTTATTTTTTTTTTAGATTCCATATATATGTGTTAACATATGGTATTTGTTTTTCTTTTTCTGACTTACTTCACTCTGTATGACAGACTCTAGGTCCATCCAGCTCACTACAAATGACTCAAGTTCATTTCTTTTTATGGCTGAGTAATATTCCATTGTATATATGTGCCACATCTTCTTTATCCATTCATCTGTTGATGGACACTTAGGTTGCTTCCATGTCCTGGCCATTGTAAATAGAGCTGCAATGAACATTGTGGTACATGACTCTTTTTGAATTATGGTTTTCTCAGGGTATATGCCCAAGAGTGGGATTGCTGGGTCGTATGGTAGTTCTATTTGTAGTTTTTTTAAGGAACCTCCATACTGTTCTCCATAGTGGCTGTATCAATTTACAATCCCACCAACAGTGCAAGAGGGTTCCCTTTTCTCCACACCCTCTCCAGCATTTATTGTTTGTAGATTTTTTCATGATGATCATTCTGATCATGGTGTGAGGGGATACCGTATTGTAGTTCTGATTTGCATTTCTCTAATGATGAATGATGTTGAGCATTCTTTCATGTGTCTGTTGGCAATCTGTATATCTTCTTTGGAGATCAGGGTGATGGTGGCTTTGTTGAAGGAGTTTGGGAGTGTTCCTCCCTCTGCTATATTTTGGAAACGTTTGAGAAGGATAGATGTTAGCTCTTCTCTAAATGTTTGATAGAATTTGTCTGTGAATCCATCTCATCCTGGGCTTTTGTTTGTCGCAAAATTATTAATCACAGTCTCAATTTCAGTGCTTGTAATTAGTCACTTCATATTTTCTATTTCTTCTTGGTTTAGTCTCCGAAGAATGTGTCCACTTCTTCCAGGTTGTCCATTTTATTGGCATATAGTTGCTTGTAGTAACCTCTCATGATCCTTTGTGTTTCTGCAGTGTCAGTTGTTACTTCTCCTTTTTCATTTCCAATTCTGTTGATTTGAGTCTTCCCCCTTTTTTTCTTGATGAGTCTGGCTAATGGTTTATCAATTCTGTTTATCTTCTCAAAGAACCAGCTTTTTATTTGATCTTGGCTATTGTTTCCTTCATTTCTTTTACATTTATTTCTGATCTGATATTTATGATTTCTTTCCTTCTACTAACTTTGAGGTTTTTTTGTTCTTCTTTCTCTAATTGCTTTAGATGTAAGGTTAGGTTGTTTATTTGAGATGTTTCTTGTTTCTTAAGGTAGGATTGTATTGCTATAAACTTCCCTCTTACAATTGTTTTGCTGCATCACATAGTTTTTGGGTTGTCGTGTTTTCATTGTCATTTGCTTCTAGGTATTTTTTTAATTTACCCTTTGATTTCTTCAGTGATCTGTTGGTTAGTTAGTAGTGTACTGTTTAGCCTCCCTGCATTTCTATTTTTTACAGTTTTTTTCCTGTAACTGATATCTACTCTCACAGCATTGTGGTTGGAAAAGATACTTGACACAATTTCAATTTTCTTAAATTTACCAAGGCTTGATTTGTGACCAAAGATATGATCTATCCTGGAGAATATTCCATGGGCACTTGAGAAGAAAGTGTATTCTGTTGTTTTTGGATGGAATGTCCTATAAATATCTATTAAGTCTATCTGGCCTAATGTGTCTTTTGAAGCTTGTGTTTCCTTATTTATTTTCCTTTTGGATGATCTGTCCATTGGTGAAAATGGGGTGTTAAAGTCCCCTACTATGATTGTGTTGTTGTCGATTTCCCCTTTTATGGCTGTTAGGATTTGCCTTATGTATTGAGGTGCTCCTACGATGGGTGCATAAATATTTACAATTGTTATCTCTTCTTCTTGGATTGATCCCTTGATCATTATGTAGTGTCCTTCTTTGTCTCTTGTAATAGTGTTTATTTTAATGTCTATTTTGTCTGATATGAGAATTGCTACTCCAGCTTTCTTTTGATTTCCAGTTTGCATGGAATATATTTTTCTATCCCCTCACTTTCATTCTGTATGTGTCACTAGGTCTGAAGTGGTTCTCTTTTAGATACCATATATACGGGTCTTGTTTCTCTATCCATTCAGTCAGTCTATGTCTTTTGGTTGGAGCATTTAATCCATTTACATTTAAGGTAATTATCAATATGTATGTTCCTATTACCATTTTCTTAATTGTTTGGGTTTATTTTGTAGGTCTTTTCATTCTCTGTGTTTCCTGCCTATAGAAGTTCCTTTAGCATTTGTTGTAAAGCTGGCTTAGTGGTGCTGAATTCTCTTAGCTTTTGCTTGTTTGTAAAGTTTTTAAGGTCCCCGATTAATCTGAATGAGATCCTTGTTTGGTAATCTTGGTTTTAGGTTTTTCCCTTTCATCACTTTAAATATGTCCTGCCACTCCCTTCTGGCTTGCATAGTTTCTGCTGAAGGAACTGCTGTTAACCTTATGGGGATTCCCTTGTATGTCATTTGTTGCTTTTCTTTTGCTGCTCTTAAAATTTTTTCTTTGTATTTAATTTTTGATAGTTTGATTAATATGTGTCTTGGCGTGTTTCTCCTTGGATTTATCCTATACAGGACTCTCTGTGCTTCCTGGACTTGGTTGACTATGTCCTTTCCCATATTAGGGATGTTTTCAACTATAATCTCTTCAAATATTTTCTCAGACCCTTTCTTTTTCTCTTCTTCTTCTGGGACCCCAATAATTCAAATATTGGTGCATTTAATGTTGCCTCAGAGGTCTCTGAGACTGTCCTCAATTCCTTTCATTCTTTTTTCTTTATTCTGCTCTGCAGTAGTTATTTCCACTATTTTATCTTCCAGGTCACTTATCCGTTCTTCAGCCTCAGTTATTCTGCTATTGATTCCTCCTAGAGAATTTTAAATTTAATTTATTGTGTTGTTCATCATTGTTTGTTGGCTCTTATTTCTGCTAGGTCCTTGTTAAACATTTCTTGTATTTTCTCCATTCTATTTCCAAGATTTTGGATGATCTTTACTATCATTACTCTGAATTCTTTTTCAGGTAGACTGCCTATTTCCTCTTCGTTTGTTCAGTCTGGTGGGTTTTTACCTTGCTCCTTCATCTGTTGCATATTTCTCTGTCTTCTCAGTTTGCTTAACTTACTGTATTTGTGGTCTTCTTTTAACAGGCTGCAGGTTTGTAGTTCCCATTGTTTTTGGTGTCTGCCCCCAGTGGGTGAGGTTGGTTCAGTGGCTTGTGTAGGCTTCCTGGTGGAAGGGACTGGTGCCTGTGTTCTGGTGGATGAGGCTCGATCTTGGCTTTCTGGTGAGCAGGACTGCATCGTTAGTGTGTTTTGGGTTGTCTGTGAACTTATTATGATTTTAGGCAGCCTCTCTGCTAATGGGCAGGGTTCTGTTCCTGTCTTGCTAGTCGTTTGGCATGAGGTGTCCAGCACTGGAGCTTGCTGGATCTTTGTGTTGAGACAGAGATCTCTGGGAGAGCTCTTGCCAATTGATATTACATGGGGCCAGGAGGTCTCTGGTGGTACAATGCCCTGAACTTGGCTCTCCCACCTCAGAATCTCAGGCCTACACCCGGCTGGAGCACCAACACCCTGTCAGCCACATGGCTCAGCAGAAAAGAGAGAATAGAGAGAAAGAAAAATTAAATTAAATTAAATTAAAAAGTTATTAAAATTAAAAATAATTAAATAGTTAAGAAAATTAAAAAATAATGGAAGAGTGCAACCAAACCAATAAACAAATCCACCAATGATAACCAGCGTTAAGAACTATACTGACATAAACATAAAAATCAGAGACTAGTCAGTCGCATACAGCAAACCCCAATTCTACAGTTGCTCCCAAACTCCACTGTCTTAATTTTGGAATGATTCATTGTCTATTCAGGTATTCCACAGATGCAGGGTACATACAGTTGATTGTGGAGATTTAATCCGCTGCTCCTGAGGCTGCACGTGAAATTTCCCTTTCTCTTCTTTGTTCACACAGCTCCTGGGTTTCAGCTTTGGATTTGGCCCTGCCTCTGCATATAGGTCACCCTCTGGTGTCTATTCTCCGCCCAGACAGAAGGGGATTAAAGGAGTGGCTGATTAGCGGGCTCTGGCTCACTCAGGCTATGGGGAGGGAGGGGTATGGAATGTGAGGCGAGCCTTTGGCAGCAGAGGCTCACATGACATCGCAACAGCCTGAGGCGTGCCATGTGTTCTCCTGGGGAAGTTGTCCCTGGATTACAGGACCCTGACAATGGAGGGCTGCACAGGCTCCCTGGAGGGGAGGTGTGGATAGTGACCTGTGCTTGCAGACAGACTTCTTGGTGGCTGCAGTAGCAGCCTTAGCATTTCATGCCCATCTCTGCTGTCCGCACTGATAGTTGTGGCTTGCGTCCATCTCTCAAGCTTGTTTAGGCAGTGTTCTGAATCTCCTCTCCTTGCGCACCCTGAAACAATGGTCTCTTGACTCTTAGGCAGTTTCAGACTTTTTCCCGACTCCCTCCTGTTTAGCTGTGGTGCACTAGCCCCCTTCAGGCTGTGTTCATGCAGCCAACCCCAGTCCTCTACCTGGGATCTGAACTCCAAAGCCCGAGCCTCAGCTCCCAGCCCCCACCCACCCTGGCAGGTGAGCAGACAAGCCTCTTGGGCTGGTGAGTGCTGGTCCTGGTCGGCACCGATCCTCTGTTCAGGAATCTCTCCACTTTGCCCTCTGTGCCCCTGTTGCTGTGCTTTCCTCCGTGGCTTCAAAGCTTCCCCCCACCTCGCCCATCCCCCCGTTTCCACCGGCGAAGGGGCCTCCTAGTGTGTGGAATCTTTTCCTCCTTCATAGCTCCCTCCCAGAGATGCAGGTCCCGTCCCTATTCTTTTGTGTCTGTTTTTTCTTTTTTCTTTTACCCTACCCAGGTACATGGGGAGTTTCTTGCCTTTCAGGAAGTCTGAGGTCTTCTGCCAGCATTCAGTAGGTGTTCTGTAGGTGTTGTTACACATGTAGATGTATTTTTGATGTATTTGTAGGGAGGAAGGTGATCTCCATGTCTTACTCCTCTGCCATCTTGAAGGTCCTCTCCCCTGAGTGCTTGTTTTTAAACAATTACCAGCACCCCACTGGGTATGTATTCATAAAATACATTTTTTTAATCTGCCAGCTCTTGATTTGATTTATATCTTCAATGCTCCATCTGAATAATATATGTGTGGTAAAAGCAAAATTCTATTACTTTATTTAAAATATTATTAATGTATTACCCAGGAAATCCTATACTAAACTATTTATTTCATAATCAGTTAAAATTATCTCTTAATCTTCAATGATTTATAGTGGATTATATCTTAATGTTAATATTGCTAGGTAACATGTTGATATTGCTAGTTTTTTAAAAAAATTTCTATTAGAAAGGTGATCTTAACTCATTTACAGAGGAATAGTTTTATATTTTATTTGGCTTAATAAATTTTACTGTTAAAGCACTGATAAACTCTAACTCTAACCTTAACCCTAACCCATTTTTTGGATGTAAAAAAAGCACTGATCTAGCACTGACAAACTCCTATCAACGTGTTTGAGAACTTACACTATTGACTGAGTGTATTTTTCCCAGGTATAATAAATTGGTCACTGACAATCTACTTGAAGGTTTTTTACAAGCCTCTTTATTCCTCTGAATATCTTTTCAACAAAGTCTCCTTGGAAACTTTGTAATACTTTCAATCCCGCAAATATGTTAAAATCACAAAACTATAGTTAAAAGTTGAAAAAAAGGTGTCTATAATTCCTAACTTGAAAAGATATCAGCCTGTCAAGCTATCTATAAAACTGTGACAATAATTAGTTGGTGGACCCATTTCTATTGGACAGAAATTTGATTCTCACAATAAGTTTATATTTCACAGCTGCAGAAATCTGGTTAAAAGTGATTTACATCATCCTTTGTGCTTTCCCAAGGTCATACTCATGTGGAATTTACTGATCTGTTATCTAACAGTCCAGTCAATGGTCTCTCTAGTTCTCCAAATATGAAACTTGAAAATAAGGCAATGTTTATATGAATTAGCATATTCAGATATATGTAAAGATTTCGTAATAGCTCCTTAGTGTAACTTCATGACCAGTTATCACTGACAGTTCTAAGATTCTGCCACCTGTGGTACAAAGAAACAATATCCACCAAAGTTTTCTAAAAAATCCAATTTTATGTAAGTTGTCATAGTGCCATACCCAATAAACAACTGACTAAAAATCAACCATCTAAAATATCTTGAGTTTCTCCTGACATCCTACAATTTCTGACACCTATTTCTTCCATACATAATGACCTTTAAAAAGTACACTTTTTTTCTTGTCAAAACTAATTGCAAATATCTTTACCTTAGGGTAAGAAATATTTATCAGAATTGTTTAGTTCTCCAAAGCCTAATGCAATGTTTAGACACGCAGATGTTAGCTTCCAAAGATCTTATTGAGCAACAGTGATATCAGAATGGACTCCTAAAGATGCCTTCTTACTGCCCACCTTCATCCTGGCTTATGTACATCACTTTAGTGCAACAAAATTCTCGTTGCTGGTGTAGTTATTTATAGTTCTCTTTTGGTGGTAAATAACCTCTGCTATCACAGACGTTATAGAGAAGTGATTTCTTTTTTTTAATGTGGCATGTTAGTGGTTTTTAAAAGTGATGCCTTGGCTCACTTTTAGTGACACCACCTTTATCCTTCAAGCTCTTGCTCTGCGGGTTTAGTCCTGGGGCCTCCACATCCCACTGGGCACCCTGCTTAGAGTTTCTCATTTATGGGATTATTTTTAAAGATAAATCCATAAAACTTGATATTTGATTGAATGAAGGTAACTCAAGGAAAAGGAAGATTTTAAGAATGGTGCCCAAATTTCTGGTATAAGAAACTGGATAAATTGTGACACCATTTACTGAGGGAGTTACCTGCAGATGGTAAGAGATTTGTACACGTGGGGGAAAAGGGAGGTGAGAGGAAAGCCCAACATATGTTGATTCCCAGTTTTTGAAAACTCATGAGTTTATAGTAATTATGAGATATTGAAATGGATAACTGACAAAAGGATTTGAAAGGTAATAGTCCTAGGTTATTTGAGTTCATTACATCTGCCTTTGATGAAACACTGCACAATACCAGACCGCATATGGCAGAGGGAAATATGAAGTTATATTTTCTTTTTGGACTTGCTTATAATCATTTTATATTTACCTCAATGGTGGACTCATATAACCAGTTATGGGAATTAAAGTATATTATTTTCTCTTCAGTCATTTGCTTGACCAAAGAGAAAATAATCTCGATCCACTTTTCCTCTACCAGCTTCCTTTAATGGAAGCTAAAAATGTCAGTGATTTTTCACCTCACCTCAGATATTTGACTGAATTCTGATGAATAAAAATCAGGGGCCTTCTAAAATAAAATTTAACTTTGGGGCCTTAATAAATGTGACAAACAAGGTAATAATAAACTGGAGAGTTATACTCCCCCATTCTGCTGTCCATGACTTTGACTTTGACATTAGAAAATGGAGCAGTCACCTTATGTACATGTGGGTAAAAACAGGAAAATGAAAAATCAACAAGCTAAGGTGAGTAGAGCAAAGGTACTCATCATCATCATCATCTAGCTAAATTCTCTATTATTTCATTAAGTTCTGGGGTCTTTAAATCTGTCTTTCTTAAGAACCATAAATGCATTTAAACCAATGTTAGTTTGTTTCCCTGATATTTATAGCTGAAGGAATTCCTAATGTGAACAGAATTTAACTATCAATAAAAAAAATCCTGTGGTGAAATTAATTTCATGTTACCATTGTATACATTTTAATTGAATAAAATTCTATAGGAAAACACTATCAATTTTAGATTATACACAGCATTGCCAAAATATAATTTTTTCATAGTAATATTTTGTAATCCTTTGACTTAGCACATAATTTGATATAATGTTTTTAAAATGACAGTTTTCAAATATACTTTGACAGTAATTATTATCAGATATGTGATCCATTTACATAACTACTTCTTGTAAGACCAAAGTAAGTAAATAATGAATTCCTTGCTCCATAAAATGAAGTATAACTAAGAAAACATAAAAATATAATAGTAATAAAATTTTAAAAGATCTTAAAATTTATAACTTTGTACACATATTTTTTCTTATTAAAAAGAAATATATTTCCAGATTAAGATGGTTCAGTGGATTTATGATTTAATAAATGATTCTTCTTTACCACATGTAAGGGATAAAATCTACAAAGAAAGCACTATGAATATATAACTGTGCTCACATACAAGGAAGATATATTTTTATTTATTTATCTATCTTTTTTTTTTTAACCAGAAATTGAGCCAGGCTAAAGACATGTACCTGCCATTCTCCAGAACTGGAACTTGCAGCAGGTGTGGTCTCTCTGTGGAGTTCGTCATGGATTCAAAAGTGGTTTCGATCCAGAGACTGGCCTGAGCTCAATGGGCTATATGGGGCTGGGGCATCCGTTTTTACTCAATGATTTTTTTACTTAGAATAAATTCCTACAATTGAGTCAAAGTATATATATTAATTCATTTAGTAAATTTCTTCATACTAGTCTCCAGAAGGTTATGAGATTTACATTAAATAATGCATCTAAACAATTCAGGATATAGTTTCATTTATAATAATAAGTGAATTATCATTCCATGTGAAATGTCCATTTTAAAATTATGGAGTAGTAAGCCGGCCCCAGTGTCGCCCTTAAGAAGCGTCTTTTCAGAGGTTCGGCTCACGCTGATATAGGGGCTGGAGAGGGAGTCAGATTTTGGCATGGAGCATTTGGAAAGTAAGACACAGTTTGGTCCCCACATTGAGCTTGCTGAAACTGGCTTCCTAGCAGTATAGGCTGGAATAGACTATTGGTAACCTCTGGGTTGGTATACTGGGTTAACTTTGGGAAATGCAAGTGTTTACCTCCCCAGGATGTAGCCACCAGGGTGGTGTAAGCCACAAAGAAGCTGTGTGGCTGACAGGGTCTTGTTGCTCCAGCCAGGTGTCAGGTCTGTGCCTCTGAGGTGGGAGAGCCGAGGTAGGGACACTGGTCCACCAGAGTCCTCCCGGCTCCACATAATATCAAACACTGAAAGCTCTCCCAGAGATCTCCACCTCAATGCTAAGACCCAGCTCCACTCAACGACCAGCAGGCTACAGTGTTGGACACCCTATGCGAAACAACTAGCAAGACAGGAACACAACCCCACCCATTAGCAGAGAGGCTGCCTAAAATCATAATAAGGTCACAGACACCAAAACACACCACCAGATGCGGTCCTGCCCACCAGAAAGACAAGATCCAACCTCATCCACCAGAAGAAAGGTACTAGACCCCTCCACCAGGAAGCCTACACAACCCATTGAACCAACCTCAGCCACTGGGGGCAGAAACCAAAAACAACAGGAATTAGGAACCTGCAGCCTGTGAAAAGGAAACCCCAAACACAGTAAGTTAAGCAAAATGAGAAGACAGAGAAACACACAGCAGATGAAGGAGCAAGGTAAAAACCCACCAGACTAAACAAATGAAGAGGAAATAGGCAGTCTACCTGAAAAAGAATTCAGAGTAATGATAGTAAAGATGATCCAAAATCTTGGAACTAGAATGGAGAAAATAGAAGAAATGTTTAACAAGGAGCCAGAAGAACTGAAGAGTAAACAAACAATGATGAACAACACAATAAATGAAATGAAAAATCCTCTAGAAGGAATCAATAGCAGAATACCTGAGGCAGAAAAACGGATAAGTGACCTGGAAGATAATTTAATGGAAATAACTACTGCAGAGCAGAAAAAAGGAAAAAGAATGAAAAGAATTGAGGACAGTATTAGAGACCACTGGGACAACATTAAATGCACCAACATTCAAATTATCAGGGTCCTAGAAAGAATAAGAGAAAAAGAAGGGGACTGAGAAAATATTTGAAGGGATTAGAGTTGAAAACTTCCCTGATATGGGAAAGGAAATAGTCAGTCAAGTCCAGGAAGTGCAGAGAGTCTCATACAGGATAAATCGAAGGAGAAACACACCAAGACACATATTAATCAAACTGTCAAAATTTAAATATAAAGAAAACATATTAAAAGCAGCAAGGGAAAAACAACAAATAACACACAAGGGAATCCCCATAAGGTTAACATCTGATCTTTCAGCAGAAACTCTGCAAGCCAGAAGGGAGTGGCAGGATATACTTAAAGTGATGAAGGAGAAAAACCTACAACCAAGATTACTCTACGCAGCAAGGATTTCATTCAGATTCTACAGAGAAATTAAAACCTTAACAGACAAGCAAAAGCTAAGAGAATTCAGCACCACCAAACCAGCTTTACAACAAATGCTAAAGGCACTTCTCCAGGTACAAAACACAAGAGAAGAAAATGACCTACAATAACAAACTAAAACAATTAAGAAAATCGTAATAGGAACGTACATATTGATAATTACCTTAAATGTAAATGTATTAAATGCTCCAACCAAAAGACATAGACTGGCTGAATGGATACAAAAACAAAACCCATGTATATGCTACCTACAAGAGACCCACTTCAGACCTAGGGAGGCATACAGACTGAAAGTGAGGGGATGGAAAAATATTTTGCATTCAAAAGGAAATCAAAAGAAAGCTGGAGTAGCAATTCTCATATCAGAAAAAATAGACTTTAAGATAAAGACTATTACAAGAGGCAAAGAAGGACACAACATGATGATTGAGGGATCCATCCTAGAAGAAGATATAACAATTGTAAATATTTATGCACCCATCGTAGGAGCACCTCAATAAATAAGGCAAATCCTAACAGCCATAAAAGGGGAAATCAACAATAACACAATCATAGTAAGGGACTTTAACACCCCACTTTCACCAATGGACAGATCATCCAAAATGAAAATAAATAAGGAAACACAAGCTTTAAAAGACACATTAGACCAGATGGAATTAATTCATATTTACAGGACATTCCATCCAAAAACAATAGAATACACTTTCTACTCAAGTGTTCATGAAACATTCTCCAGGATAGATCATATCTTGGGTGAAAAATCCAGCCTTGGTAAATTTAAGAATATTGAAATCATATCAAGTATCCTTTCCAACCACAATGCTATGAGACTAGATATAAATTACAGGAAAAAAATCTGTAAAAAATACAAACACATGGAGGCTAAACAATACACTACTTAATAACCAAGAGATCACTGAAGAAATCAAAGAGGAAATTAAAAAATACCTAGAAACAAATGACAACGAAAACATGATGATCCAATACCTATGAGATGCAGGAAAAGCAGTTCCAAGAGGGAAGTTTATAGCAATACAATCCTACCTCAAGAAACAAAAAAAATCTCAAATAAACAACCTAACTTACACCTAAAGCAATTAGAGAAAGAAGAACAAAAAAACCCCAAAGTTAGCAGAAGGAAAGAAATCATAAAGATCAGATCAGAAATAAATGAAATGAAGGAACAATACCAAAGATCAATAAAACTAAAAGCTGGTTTGTTGAGAAGATAAACAAAATTGATAAACCATTAGCCTGACTCATCAGGAAAAAAAGGGAGAAGACTCAAATCAATAGAACTAGAAAAGAAAAAGGAGAAGTAACAACTGACACTGCAGAAATAAAAAGGTTCATGAGAGATTACTACAAGCAACACTATGCCAATAAAATGGACAACCTGGAAGAAATGGACAAATTCTTAGAAAAGCACAATCTTCTGAGACTGAACAAGGAAGAAACAGAAAATATAAACAGACCAATCACAAGCACTGAAATTGAGACTGTGATTAGAAATCTTGCAACAAATAAAAGCCCAGGACCAGATGGATTCACAGGCGAATTCTATCAAACATTTAGAGAAGAGCTAACACCTATCCTCTCAAACTCTTCCAAAATATAGCAGAGGGAGGAACACTCCCAAACACATTCTATGAGGCCACCATCACCCTGATACCAAAACCAGACAAAGATGTCACAAAGTAAGAAAACCACAGGCCAATATCACTGATGAACATAGATGCAACAATCCTCAACAAAATACTAGCAAACAGAATCCAACAGCACATTAAAAGGATCATACACCATGATCAAGTGGGGTTTATCCCAGGAATGCAAGGATTCTTCAATATACGCAAATCAATCAATGCGATACAACATATTAACAAATTGAAGGAGAAAAACCATATGATCATCTCAATAGATTCAGAAACAGCTTTCTACAAAATTCAACACCCATTTATGATAAAAACCCTCCAGAAAGTCGGCATAGAGAGAACATACCTCAACATAATAAAGGCCACATATGACAAACCTACAGCCAACATTGTTCTCAAAGATGAAAAAATGAAACCATTTCCACTAATATCAGGAACAAGACAAAGTTGTCCACTCTCACCACTACTATGCAACACAGTTTTAGAAGTTTTATCCATAGCAATCGGAGAAGAAAAAGAAATAAAAGAGATCCAAATATGAAAAGAAGAAGTAAAGCTGTCACTGTTTGCAGATGACGTATTTGCAGATGACATGTTACTATACATAGAGAATCCTGAAGTTGCCACCAGAAAACTATTAGAGCTAATCAATGAATTGTGTAAAGTAGCAGGATACAAAATTAATGCACAGAAATTTCTTGCATTCCTATACACCAGTGGTGAAAAAACTGAAAGAGAAGTTAAGGAAACACTCCCATTTACCACTGAAACAAAAAGAATAAAATACCTAGGAATAAACCTACCTAGGGAGACAAAAGACCTGTCTGCAGAAAAGTATAGGACACTGATGAAAGAAATTAAAGATGATACCAACAGATGGAGAGATATACCATGTTCTTGGATTGGCAGAATCAATACTGTGAAAATGACTATACTACCCAAAAGCAATCTATAGATTCAATGCAATCCCTATCAAACTACAAATGGCATTTTCCACAAAACTAGAACAAAAAATTTCACAATTTGTATGGAAACACAAAAGACCCTGAACAGCCAAAGCAATCTTGAGAATGAAAAACGGAGCTGGACGAATCAGGCTCCCTGACTTCACACTATACTACAAAGGTACAGTAATCAAGATAGTATGGTACTGGCACAAAAACAGAAATATAGATCAATGGAACAGGATGGAAAGCCCAGAGATAAACCCACACACATATGGTCACCTTATTTTTGATAAAGGAGGCGAGATTATACAATGGAGAGAGGGCAGCCTCTTCAAAAAGTGGTGCTGGGAAAACTGGACAGGTACATGTAAAAGAATGAAATTAGAACATTCCCTAACACCATACACAAAAATAAACTCAAAATTGATTAAAGACCTAAATGTAAGGCCAGACACTATAAAACTCTTAGAGGAAAACATAGGCAGAACACTCTATGACATAAATCACAGCAAGATCCTTTTTGACCCACCTCCTAGAGAAATGGAAATAAAAACAAAAATAAACAAATGGACCTAATGAAACTTCAAAGCTTTTGCACAGTAAAGGAAACCATAACCAAGACCAAAAGACAACCCTCAGAATGGGAGAAAATATTTGCAAATGAAGCAACTGACAAAGGATTAATCTCCAAAATTTACAAGCAGCTCATGCAGCTCAATATCAAAAAAAACAACAACCCAATCCAAAAATGGGCAGAAGACCTAAATAGACATTTCTCCAAAGAAGATACACAGATTGCCAACAAACATGAAAGAATGCGCAACATCACTAATCATTAGAGAAATGCAAATTAAATCTACAATGAGGTGTCACCTCACACCATGGTCAGAATGGCTATCATCAAAAATCTACAAACAATAAATGCTGGAGAGGGTGTGGAGAAAAGGGAACCCTCTTGCACTGTTGGTGGGAATGTAAACTGATACAGCCACTGTGGAGAACAGTATGGAGGTTCCTTAAAAAACTAAAAATAGAGCTACCATACAACCCAGCAATTCCACTACTGGGCACATACCAAGAGAAAACCGTAATTGAAAAAGAGTCATGTACCACAATGTTCATTGCAGCTCTATTTACAATAGCCAGGACATGGAAGCAACCTAAGGTCCATCAACAGATGAATGGATAAAGAAGATGTGGCACATACATACAATGGAATATTACTCAGCCATAAAAGGAAACGAAATTGAGTTTTTTGTAGTGAGGTGGAAGGACCTAGAGTCTGTCATACAGAATGAAGTAAGTCAGAAAGAGAAAAACAAATACTGTATGCTAACACATACGTATAGAATCTAAAAAAAAAAAAAAAAACGGTTCTGAAGAACGTAGTGGCAGGACAGGAATGAAGACGCAGATGTAGACAATGGACTTGAGAACACGGGGAGGGGGAAGGGTAAGCCGGGACGAAGTGAGAGAGTGTCATGGGCTTATATATACTACCAAATATTAAATAGATAGCTAGTGGGAAGCAGCCGCATAGCACAAGGAGATCAGCTCGGTGTTTTGTGACCACCTAGGGGGGTCGGATAGGGATGGTGGGAAGGATACGCAAGAGGGAGGCGATATGGGGAAATATGTATATGTATAGCTGATTCGGTTTGTTATAAAGCAGAAACTAACACACCATTGTAAAGTAACTATACTCCAATAAACATGTTAAAATATAAATAAATAAATAATACAATAAAATTATGGAGTTATTAATGAAATAACTTTAAATGGTGATCAGCATATCTCATCATGGTCATCAACAAATCAGGTTATCATGTAAATTAAAATCTTTGGTTATGGTCTTCCAGTTCCCACCAAGATGATACATTCCTATTCCTTAAGTTTTACACTCTCACAGATAAAAATCCTTATACATAACAAAATAAACAAGCATTAGAAATCTCAGAAAGGTGGAAAGAAGATAGACTACCTAGGGACATCAGGACTTAGGGAATGATATGATGATAGTTCTGTGGATTTCTTTATTGCCTCCCATATATACCAGACTGATCTCTACAGAGACTTCTAACCCGAACTGCCAACAAGCACAGACAAAAATTCCCAGCAAAGCCAGCTTCCCCAGTCAAAGAATCTGCAGGTGAGTGGCCTAACAGAACATAAATCTTCAGTGAAACATCAGTGGAAGCATTTCCCTCCCCTATGATGTCAAATGGGTCCGTATTAGTTGCTCATCTTCCACCTCACTCCCAGACCCCATCCCACAGATTCAGGTGGTGCATCCTGATTCTCAGACTGGGCGGTGTTGTCAGGACCCCGTGGCAAGATAATCTTCCATCCCCTTTTGATTTAACTAGGCAGTGCTCTGATTATCCAGCCTGGGTAGTGTCAGAGTCAGCAGGGAACAGTAGCAGAAAGATTCAACAAGGCGATGCCAATTGGGGTTAGCACTCCAATGTCCCCCTATCTCTTGCATTAGCAGAGTGGAGAGTTAGACCTCCACAACCACTTGGCAGGAAAAAGACTGAACCAGGCAGTAGGAGGCAGGGTACTTGGTGCTTGTCTCCTCCGCACAGTGTCAGCAGGGTTCAGTAGAGCATTGAGCCTTCACCCTCATTAAGAATCAACGAGATTGAGCAAGTGAGGTGGATATGAGGCTAACTGGTGACTGACTTCCCTTCTTCTGGTTTTGGTGATGCTCAGCAGGGAGCTGAGCCTCCACATCTACATGGAGTCCATAACGAGGAATCATGTGAGCTAGTTGGCAATCAGCTTCCCCTTCCGTCTATACCGATGTCTGAGGAACCCAATGGGCTTCCCCATCTCCTGTCAGCAGTACTCAGGTATTGGCTGACACGCCCCCTCCCCCCAACTAAGCATCAATCCTTCACTTTCTACAGCAAGCTACCAGCAAGGACCAGATAGGGAGACTGAACTTTCACACCACCAAAGGGAAATGTTTAAGAGAATGAAAACATATAGCATCAATACATTTGTAAAGAAATCTTATCAACTTGAATGTACATTTGTAAAGATTCAGCAGTTATTAGCTATTATTTTAAGTCCGCAATTCCAATTTAAAATTCAATTTTAAAAAAGCACAAGTACATTTAAGTTACCACTCTACTAAGCTGACATACAGGATTGGAAAATCAATTTCTGTATTTATAAACTTAAATTATTTGCTATAACAAAATTTTTACATGATTGGAATTTCTGTTAGTCCAATCACTGAAGTTCTTAAAAACCAAATCAATGCTATTACAACGAAAAATGCAGTTCTAAATGCTTGAAGGTATTTATTTACCTAAGTTTGAAACTAGTGCTAATTATGAATCAAAGATCCTTAAAAGTGATTTTTCAAATTTGCAGTACAGAATAAACAAAGAGCTTAAAAGAATAAGGAGGAATCAAATGTTCATATTTCTAAGTAAACTATTAACTTTTTAAACTGAATGAAAAGATGATTAGTCTTAATTTAAACCAAGGTCAACATATTCTGACACTGTAGGAAGTGTGTCCAGTGATTCTTCCTAACTTCACTCTCCCTGTTGGCAGACAGTATACATTCTGAGAGGCAGAATTTATTCCCAGATTGCATCTGAGTAGTTTGATATGCCCAGAAATCTTCTCCTTAAGTTCTAATGAATCAAGGAAAAGCACCACAAGTACATGTGCATGTTCTTCAATGTTATCCTTCAAATTCTGTCTAATGTTTGCCAGTCTCCTCCTCCAAAGTATAAAATCTAATCCTGTGTCTCATTTGTACATAATAACATTTCTGTTGATAAGAAAACATTAGCAGCTACAATCTATTAAGCCAGACATGTAATATCCCTTTACATTTATTATATCTTTTTTTAATATTTAAAACAACAATGTATGGTACATATTAAGAGACCATTTTATTGACATAGAAGGAAGTAGGTGTATAGAGTAAATAAATTAAATTCACATTTCTGGTATTGGTGAAGCTAAGTTTCAAACCCAAGTTACTTTCATTACTAAAATCTCTGTCCTTATTTACCACATAGCAACTACCCATCCTTTTCAGTCTTGTGATGTATAGGTATGTGTTCTGCAGTTATTGATAATTCCCAGTTATACAGCAAATGTTCAACTTTTTTCTTTAAATTCCATTTCAGTGAAAGACCTAGCTAGTCTATTTTAAAATTTCGGAAATCAAGACTTAAATCCTCCCTTAAACACCAGAAGGATGCCAGTCTAAAGATCTTCTCTAACACAATTACTTTTATCCCAGGGTCAAATCTCCACTGGGGCTGGCCTCTCTCCCTCATTTTCCCTTTCACCAGTAAACGATCCATTTAGACTTTGCTCTTAGAGAGTTAAAATGGCAATTAAGTCATTATATCCATATTAGAGCCATCTTCTCTGGGAATTTGGTCTAAGCATTTGTAGACAATGACTCATTTAGGGCATAAAGACTATGCCCAGGGACTTTTAACCCAGAATTAGACATTGTCTGTAAAGTAGACCATTAAAGGCAAACAATTCAAAAGCCAGAATTCTGTCTGCTTTCGTATGTAAAGAAATATAGATACAATTAAGCGCTTTGGATGATCTTGAATTTCTTTTGTGTTGACCTCGAAACTTTTAAAGAAACTAATAAAAAATAAGATGTAAAGATAAAGGAATGATGTAAGCCCTGCTTCATAGATTTTTTTTAAGTAAAAAGGACACAAAAAGTAACTAAATCTTGTAATTAAAAAAATTCAGTAATGAAGAAATCTAAAAGATTAGATCAGAATTATTACCATACCTCCTTTTCTAATTCTTATATAATTCTACCTTTAAATATTACCTAAAAACAAACAAAACAAGGGAACCCAACTCTGTGGTTAGAAACAAATGAGACCCTATAAAGAAAATTTATATTTTTTTGTTTATTCATAACCATGATGTTCAGATTCAACTTATATTGTTTTATGTGTCAAAAATCATACTTTCTCCTAATTCAAAATTTAAGTTATATTTCACTTCATACATCAGAAATAAATTATAAAATAACTTTATCATAAACTATATTAATAAATAAAAATAAAAGCAATTTAACTTGTTCTTTATAAAGGAAGTATATATAGCCTACAAAATGAAAGGTCATTCTTACCGTTATTTTTGTACCAAATATCTGTTCTCTTAAACTTTGAAACCCTCTTCCTTCCAGGGTGCAATAAAAAAATCAATATATTTCTTGTCATAATCTTTCCTTTTTTTGAATTAATGTCTTCATCACAAAATTGCTTTTTCAGTTATGGAAGGGAGAAAGAAGTGAGAGTGAGAAAGAGAATGAGAGAATTTTAAAAGTGTAAAATGTGGCCCATCCATCTCTCCCATAATTGGAACTAGGAATATGTATGTGAAAATAGTTAATGTATGTGTGTGTCCATAGGTACATCAAGGTACATCAATGAGAATTTCAGTATACCACACATAGTGGGCAGATACTAAAATCTTTCAGAGGTGGATAAAAGTCACATTAAGTGGAATTTGAATGAGAATGCTATGATATCCGGCTTCTCAACAGTAGCAATTGATCTTAAGAAACTTCTTAACTCTTCACATTTCTGATGTTTGTTTTTTTTTTAATTTTCAACTTACGCAGTTTGATTGCCAAGCTATGAAGGTGGAACCATGTAACTTTTTTTCTTTCTGTTTTTCCTTTTCCACTAGTGGAAGATGCGCATTGACAAAATAACATAGGAATAAAAGGAAATGGTATGCGTTAAACAAGTGGTGGGGAAGAGACGTACAACATTAGAATTATGTGCCATGTCTAGACAGCAATCGATAGAGACTGAGGAGAATGGTGAAGGGCTGGATGCATGGGAGGACGCCAGGAAAAATAAAATGGAATTAAGCGATTTTCTTAAGTGTCTTAAGATTGGAAAAGTTGTCATTAGGCATTTCACAGCTCTACTGAGCACTTGAAAAATTAATAATAAAGTGTGAAAATTAAGAAGGTGATCATTAAGTCTATGAAATGCAAAAAAATGTAAAAATTTAGTGTACAAATGATACAAATTTAGTTTATCATTTTAATTTCAGAATGAAAAATAATGTAAACCAATTTAACCAAATAATGTGTTGTATCACTCTGAGGAAAGTGAAGAAAGGAAAGTGAGGGTAGGGTAGTAAAAATCCTCAAATTCCACAGAATAAATCAATCAACACTGCCATATGAACATACTATACCACATTATGCAGCCATAAACATCAGAAGAAATATCCACCTTCAAATTGTTAAAAGTCAGTGTATCTTAGGAGTGGTAATGAGATCCAGACAGGAGACTGCAGTTATTATTACTGTTATTTTTATTATTAATACTATTATTAAATTGCATATATATTTGATATATTTCAATCTACATAAATATATTAATTTTATAAAGATATTTAAACATTTTTAAAGAAATAAAACAAGGGTCCTAATATAAGATATGGCATTTCTGAAGAAATTTGGTATAAGAATAGTTTGGGACTGTTTTTGGAATGAATGATAATATGTGATTATTCTGCATATCCTTAAACTGATTTCAGTATTCTTAATTAATATTGCTATTGACATTATAAATCCTTATTTAAAACTAAAGCAAAAAGAAAAATACATCTATGCATTCTGGGAGGCAAGGATATTATAATAACTATAAGCTCGTCCTTTTTCCCTTTCCAGTGCCTGTGCCCTGGAATAAGGAATAAACCCAGGGGGAAAAAAGAAGGAAAAGGGGAAAAAAAAGAGTAACATGAACTTTGTGGAAATGAAGAGTGCCATGTCTCAAATGACGACCAAACCAAAATACAACAGGGCCAGCAATTCCAGGCACACCCCAACACAGGAGACTTTTTATATATACCTAGCTTTCCTGAGGTTACTGGTCCTAAGGAGACCAATCCATCTCAACTGGTGAATTCTATCTTATATTTAGTAATCATCATCTTACTCACCACTAGACAAAAGCATGTAAGTTGAGTAAAATTGTGTAAGACTTCATTATAAGGAGTATTTTTTGGTAAGGGTCTATCCCCTTATGTCTTTTTTTTTTTAATTCCCCAAATTTACTTTTTCTTATAATTTCATTTATAATAATTAACATTTTTATCTCCCCATTTTTAGAGCACAATGTGGTTTAAAACTTTAAATGAAAAAGGTGGAATTATTTCCATCGGTTGCTTAAGTACTTTTATCTCACTGTCACCAAGGTGTTATTCCTAAATTCTCTACTAGCATTTGAAAGTCAGTGTATAACACATTGTACAAAATACTTAAACTTGGAAATCAAAAATACACATACTTTAATTTTCAGCTCTTAAAAGACAGCTTTCTTTTTTTTATTACTATCCTCCTTTGCCTAGATATTCTTACATTTAACTCAAAGTATATGGTGAACTTCATCCATTGATAAATTTCTATGCTGGATATTGCAGGGACAAATGTATCAATAAGACTTTAGTCAGATTGTCTTCAATATGCTTTGTTTAAGATAAGAAAAGCATGAACTGCATACATGGAGATTAAATAGTATTAATAAATGTTCTTTGTCATATTTAAACGGTTGAGAAATTTTGAGTTGTTTTATCTATATCCATCTCTTTATACTTTTCTATATATCAATTAACTTGCATAATTTCAAAGAGTAAAGAAAAAGAAGAATGTAAATAGAACCATGTAGCAAGTAGGACAAGGTTGTGTGTTATAATTCTTGAGAGAAGCAAGTATAAATGAGCACAGGCAGTCAAGTATAACTGACTACACTGTTTAAATTTAAATGTGCAAGGAGAGACTACTGTGTGGTAAATTCGACCACTGAATAGCAAGTTGATTAAAAAAATTAGTTTGGAAAGCAAAAGGTGAGCCACTAAAAGGTTGTGAGGAATAAAATGTGTGACTGAAATTTCATTTTGTTTTTGTCTCAAGACTGATATCCTTTGGTATTATAACTAGAAAATTAATCCAACCTTTCTAAAGAACAAAAAAGACAATAGACTAAATAGATTTAGACTTTTCTCCTCACCAGCGTAGGGTGCCTTCAGATCTTAAATCTTATAATACAGCATGAAATTGAGTGCCATAGATATCCAGCTGATCAAATTATGTACAGCCTTTTTACCAAACCCTACGACATGTAGTCCATCTACTTGGCTGGGATTAGTAGTTTCTTCTCCAGATCCCACTAAAACTATAGACTATGAACCACACCACACTAGATAGTAGCAAAACTTCTCTTTCCTAGTTCATCTATCAATAATCCTCTACCTTAAGAATCTCACAGATAATACTCTGTGTTCTCTCCACCACATTCTGCTTCTACGGTCTATCTTGATATCAACACTGGCATCCACTTCTTCCCAGAAAGCCCTAATTTTATTTGGATAATATATATTATGTGGATTACTGCAGTACCTCCTAAGTTTTCTCCTTGATTCCATATTTACCCATTTCAAACTATTCTACACATTATCACCAGATTGCTGCTAATAACACCTGATAATATTATCATCATCATTATAATGATACCATCCACTATGTAAGTGGACTCTATGTCCTATGCCCTGTTTTATGTTTTTTTCATACATATTTACTCATTTTTTTCATCATAGTAAGCTTTGTGTTAAGTACTATTATGAGATCCATTTTAAATATGAAGAAACATACATATATAAATTGTATACATATATAATAAATTGCACATACTATATATATTCCATTAAAATACAGAGTAGATCTAAGTAGTAACATTACAGAAAATAAATAATAATTCAAATGTATCTGAAAAAGAGATTCAAAACAGTGTTTAATCTTTCAGTAATGTTTGGTGAGGTGTGGCGCAGTTCAAAGCATCAAGAAGCCATTACTTCAATGGTTTTGAGACTTCTTTTTTGAGACTATTGTACATGCCTACAGGGTAATTTTCCACATGTTTAACCTTTTTGTCCTTTGAATTTTTATCCTTTGAAGCTATCACTTGGTGCCAAGTCTTATATATAAGGTAAGAAATTTATCGATTTAGGTATTATGAGGACTAAGTCAAACAATAAAATCAAATTTAATTATAATGGACTCTCTCTATCTTCCTCCCTTCCTTTCTCCTTCTCCTCCTTCACCCTGTGTTTTAATACATAAATGGGTTTTGACCATAATTATGATAATGATAATTAAAGCAAATGATATTTGGGCACTAAACGACTTTTTATTTTTTAATCTAGTATAGCAGTATGAACTCTAGAGTCATTCAGACTATGTTCAAGTCCAGATTCTGACAACTACCAGCCGTGTGACCATAATTAAGGTACTTAATATTTTTGATGTTCAGTTTTTTCATTCACTAGACTGGGATATTACACATAGAGACACTGACTGCAAGGACTGTATATAGCAGAGTTCATAATGCCTGGTCATCTTACACAGCCAAAATTATTTAGCCTCGTTGAGGTCAGATACAGAGACCACATGCTTTCTGTGTAGGATTCATAGTTACACAGGAATTATCACTGGAAATCAATCCTTTACTCAAGAGAAAAGCTAAAGTTGCACAGGTTTTTAAATTTTTTTTAATTTCTTTAATTTTTCCTTTTTGAAAGAGTCTCTTTCATAAAGCAAATAAAACCAAACTGATATAGCAGTTATCAGAATAACTAGACCCAACTGTGGGCCTGTTAAACAGAGGAATAACGTGTTTTTTGAAAAAATAATCTTGAGCTATCCAGGTACATTGAATCAAATATGTGCCATCTTCCACTATTTCCTTGAATATCACAAATCCAAAGCAAGATACACATTCACAGATTGTCAATCCAAAGTTAGTATGGCATTCAAAAGGCTTTAGAGCTATCTCATTGCTTTCTCATCTTCTTGTGGCTTCTTGAACGCATACCTACAGTTCTGATTTTAGCCTTCCCCCAAAAGTAGCATTACTACCTGTAGTACTGGCCTAGTCTCATTTATTTGTTTGGATACTTCCTCATATCTCCTGTTATTAAATTACTTCATTTTACTATTTTCAATGAGACGTCAATAACTGATAGCATTTTCCAGTTTGTGAGGCTTAGAAATTGCAATCACCAAACCTGGATTATAGTTTTTATTTTAGGGGAGTTTTAACATGTCTTAATGTTTTAACACCTCGCATATAGAAAACATGACTTCTCTGCATAGCAAAAGAAATGATTAAAAAATGAAAAGGCAACATACGGAATGGGAGAAAATATTTGCAAAATGCGTATCTGGTAAGGAAGTATTCAAAATATGCAAGAAACTCAAACAATTCACAGCAAAAACAAACAAGCAAACAAATAATCCAATTTTAAAATGGGCAAAAAACCTGAATAGATATTTTTATAAAGAAGATACTCAAAGGTCAACAGGAACATGAAAAGGTGCTCAACATCACTAATCATTAGGAGAATGCAAATCAAACCCACAATGAGTTATTACCTCACATATTTTAGAATGGTTATTATCAAAAAGACAAGAGATAGCAAGTGTTGCTGAGAATGTGGAAAAAAGGGTACTCTTGAACAATGCTGGTGGGCATGTAAATTAGTGCAGCCATTATGAAAAACAATATGGAGTTTCCTCAAAAAATTAGAACTACCATATGATCCAACAATTCTACTTCTAGGTATATATCTAAAGGAAATTAAATCACTATGTTGAAGAGATATCTGTACTCCCATGTTCACTACTAGTCAAGACATGGAAACAATGTGGGTGTCCATCATGGATGAGTAGATAAAGAAAATGTAACATACGTACCACACACACACAATGGAATATTATTCAGCCATAGAAAACAAGAAGGAAACCCTGCCAGTGGCCACAACATGTATAAACCCTGAGGGCATTATGTGAAGTAAAATAAGTCAGACAGAGAAAGACAAATCCCATATGATCTCACTTATATGTGGAATTTAAAAAAATACAAGCTCTGAGGAAGAAAACACATCAGTGTTTGCTAGAGACAAGGAGTGGGGAGTAGGGATAGTGGGCAAAGGTGTTCAAAAGTTACAAACTTCCAGTTATAAGATAAATAAGTTATGTGGATTTATACACAGCATGGAGACTATTGTTAATAATAATGTACTGTATATGTGAAAGTTGCTAAGATAATAGTTCTCATCACAAGAGAAAATAATTTTAACTATGTGAGGTGGTGATGTTAACTAAACAAATTGTGGTAATGATTTTGCAATAAATACATATCAAATCATTATGTTGTACACCTGAAACTTATAAAATGTTATATGTCGATTATATCTCAATAAAACTGAGAGAAAAAAGACATAAAAGATTTTTTAAAATGACTTCATCAAAATGTTAGATCAGTTCTGCTGAATTCTTCATTATTTTCTCTGAGTTGCAATTACTGAGTGGATTTATTTTTTATACCTCACTTAATGTTCATTTAAGATGCATTACTAGATCAAAGACAAATATAGAGAAGGTGAAGAGACAGATAATACTTTTAAGATGTTTATGAGTCTCACTGATTTTTTTTAAAGTGAGTATAAATGATACAAACAGGAAGAACAACTTCTTTGATGACTCAGACCATTACCTCATTGATGAGAATGTCACCACAGTCAAGACAACAGTTATGCTTTTTCAGTTGCAGAATGATGTCTTCTCACATAATGCCTTTTAAATTGTCAAGACTCCATGATGCATTTTGGAAATGTTATCATTAATGGAAAAGAGAGGGTTCAGATCAGAATAATGCAGAGGTGAAGCATCTGATTTGTTTCTAATGAAATTTTACTCATCACCTGTCAAGGCAAGACATTTCAAATTGGAGCATTTAGTGGGAAACCAGAAAAATTATAAGATTCTGGTCTTAAACATCACTTTCTAAGGTTGCAATTTTTTAATCTGTAATTGTTAGTGCATGAATGTGCTCAGTAGTGGGAATTTTAATAACTCACTGACAACCAACATTAATAGGTATCTCTAATTATTCATGAAAATCTTTCTGTAAATAATAGTTCTCAATATTTTGTATAAAAAGTATTAATAAGTAATATATTTCAAAGTGAAGAAGTCTTTTCACCATACCTGAGATCAATTTAGCAAATTTCATTAGACCATTGGTAGCAGAGATGACCAGTCACCTATCCAACCTCCAGTCTTCCTTTCCTCTTTTCTAACAGAAGCCCTGTATTATTGAGGGTTACACTGAACCCAGTAAACAACTATGTTTTGTAATATCTCTCACAGTTGTCCCATCCATGTGACTAGGTGTTTAAGCCTGTGTTTATGGAATGAAAGATATGAGAATAGAGATTACTACTGGCATTTTTCTATTCCCATGTTTGTTACATTTTATTTTTAAAAACCCACATGATAGCAGGAACTCCAGAAACTTTATATCCTGAAATGAACAAATGTTATGTGGCATTATTTACAGCATCAAAAAAAAAAAGCCCATGTCTTAATATCCTCAGCATCATCACATCTCTAGACTATCAATATCCAGAATTTTTACCACTTAATATAAAATAAATCTTTATGTGGGTTTTGACACTGTAATTTGGGGTTTTCAAACTTAAGAAACCAAATCTAATCCTAATGTATATATGTATATTTTAGAAGATGTTCAATCTGAGAAATCAAATAAGTCCTTCTATATGAGCACATAAACTGATTCTCCCCAAAATGGAGATTCTAAAATGAAATATTTATTCTTAATAAGATTACAGAAGCATTAAATATAAGAAAAGGGAGGAAAAGGTCAGAATAAAGATGCTATGAAATTTCTGGTTTCCAGTAAAAAGGAGCTACATTATTCAGGGTAAAAAAACCCTCTCTAATGAAATGTAAAAATGCTTAAAAAATTTGTTTAAAAAATTGAACATACTATGAAGATGAAAAGATATTAAGGGAATATTTAGCCAAAGATGAGATAAAATAAACACAGATACTTGAATGAAGCATTTACGACTTTTGCTTTCAATGCATTTGCCATTACTGACAACTTTAAATTCATTTTGATAGCCTCATCAATGCAAGGGGATTAGAAAACAAATTATAGAACCTTTCAAGGTATGGAAATATAATAAAGCACTCTCCTTCAAAACTGAAATGAGAACATAAAGTTCTACAAACTCAGAGACAGATAGACCAGATGCAAAACAGCTGTTTTGAGGAATTTTCCCCACATATTCCCATCAGAGCATGGCCCATGTTACCTTAAAATTTGAACTTAGATTCAAATAATCCTAATTTTCTAAGAGGAGCAAAAGCAAATATTCTCTGAATGAAAGTATATACATGTTAGGTCTCATATTATTTCTAAAAAATATTTCATAATAACTAATACATTGTTAAAGGTAACCTGACATATAAGAGTGTAAGTTAAAGTAAACCATCACAAAAACAAACAACAGAATATCTGTAACACTTCTGATACCATTCATTACAGAGTATAAAACAATTAGACTTACTAAGCTTAAAAAACTAAAGTTTAAGTTTGAAATGTATGATTTGAAGGAATAAGAAACTATCAATAATGACACATAATATTTGCACAATCTCTAGAAATAAAATGTAAATAACAACAATTATAAACTTACTTTACATGTTTAACAGCAGATTAGATACAGCTAAATAAAGTATTAGTGAAACAGATGATTAAATATAACCTGGAATGTAGTAAGAGAGGGCAAGAAATAATAAAAGACAGAAAAATATATTTATTATAAGACTAATTAAACTCACAAAATGAAATAGAAGATATGAATGAGTGAGCAGCAATACTTGTAGATATACTGGCTGACATTTTTTACATGACAAAGACATAAATTCAAATTAATATAAAATAACTTAAAAACATTACAGCAAAACTGCAGAAAAACAAGGAATAGGAGGAGATTTTTAAAGTAATCAGATGTGGAAGAAAAGACAGATTACCTTAAAAAGACTGGAAATTATGTGTACAGCTAAATTCTCAACAGTAACAATGACAGAAGAGTATAGAATGACATTAATTTCAAAAAGAAAAATGACCACTATATCCAGACAAAATATTTTTTAAAATAAAGACAAGTTCAGTCCAAATAGAAGAAAAATAAGAATGAGAATGAGCACAAGAAACAAGAAGGAAAAGGAGGAGGACAGCAGAGGGAGAAGGAAGAAGAGAAAAAGAAAACAAAATTGAGAGAGTTGACCATGAATACACACTTATTAAAGTATTTAAAGTACTACAGGCAGAACTAAAATTTTCTCAGATGTATGGTCTCAGAAGCAAGGCCTTTATAAAAAGAAGTAGAAAACATAACTGATTATATATTAAAATCAATTTATAAAAAAATAATGTTTATACTTTAGGAAGAGAAACTAAACTGCACTGAGATGCTTATATTCATATGGAGAGCTAATGTTTTATTAATAGTACATTTGGAGAATATAATCAATAATGTAATTCATCGATAGCCATAAAATAATTAAAAGTGGATGTAATTTCCAAAAGAGTAATAGGAAAACAAGGACTGGAATAAGAAAATAAATGCAGACTAAGGCAAAAAAAAGAAAGGACAAAATTGAATGATAAATTGAATTCCTAAGGTAAATGTCATTATGTTAACATTATCTAATTACAAGACAAGGCTTGTCAAATTGAATTGGGGAAGAATGGAATTATAATCCATTATAAAAGATGCATTATAAGAACATTATAAGGATAAATTTAAAAGTATGGCTTTCAAATTCGAACTAAAACAAAAAAATTTGAGAAAGCTAAATTAATATCAAATAAAATAGATTACTACAAATTGTTGCTTCATCATGAAAAGAGACAGAGACAGAAATAGACGGAGGGACAAAGAGACAGAAAGAGAGATCTTAGATATGTAAGGACAGAAAAGATTTTAAGAATATAATGAAAAAAAATTGGCTCAATGGCCATGTAAATAACGCTAATCTCAATGGAAGAATAAAGATTCTTTATAAGCAAACAACATAGTATTTACCTTAAGAATATTTAACTTAAGTTTCTAAACTTTTGAAAGAACTGACCATAAAGAATTCTCTAATCCAGATGTAAATAAGCTAAATATCAATAACAAAATAATACCTAGAAATACCTCATACTTTTGGAAAATAAGAAATGATTGTAATAACATATGGATCAATAAACAGCAATAAAAACTAGGATGTTTTAACTAATGATAGCATTGTATATTAAATATATGGTGTTATAGTAAACATATTATAATGTGTTGAATGCAGCTGAAGTACTTACAAAACTGATGTAGTAATGATTATTTGAAGAAGGTAAAAAAAATCATCAATAAATGGAAAATTGAAAAATTAAAGAACTAATAATAATTAAAACAAAAATAACTAAAAATGAACGTATATACATTGTACAAGATTAAGAAAACTAGAATCAGATTTTTTAAAGCAAAAAAAATTGAAAGATTGATCAGAAAAGACAATGAGAAACACAAATAACTAATAACAGAAATTAGAAAGAAAAAAATACTAAAGCTATTACAATGAAAAAATAATGAGGTGATTAAAATAAAATCAAGCAAATAAATATGTTTATGAATAATTTCTTAATCCTAGAAAATAACATAATTTGTGAGACTGGGCTCAAGCAAAAGTAGGATAGTTAATAGTCTTTTATATAATAATTAAAGGTGGTTCATCAATAGTAAAAATACCTCTCCAAAAGGAAATTTTCAGAATTTCCAGAGTGTTAGAAACCATTCATACCTAAACTGGGAGAAGGAAGTACATAATGAAATGATAAAAATAAGTCCAACTATTTATAAAGGACTAAAACTTGTAGTTTTGGGACAAAGAATGTCAGAATGGATTATAAATCTCCAGCTACATGATGTTTATAAAAGACATTCCTGAAATATAAGGACACAGAAAGGCTGGAAGTGAAGGCATTTATTAAACATACACTTTGTAAATGCTAAGCAATATAATGCTGATGTAATTGCAATGATATCAGACAAAACATATCTAAACCTTTAACAGAGATAAGCAGAGTTACTAAGTAACTACAAAATATTCAATTTGGCAGGAATACACACACAAAACATATATTCTAAGCATTTTTTAGTCCTAAACACCTAATAAAATTGAGCAGATATGTAATGGCAGGTATACCATTTCTAGTGTAGAAAGATTAAAAATACTTACCACAAAAATTTAAAGAACTATAAAGAGAAATAGAAACCTCATAATCCTAGTTGAAAATCTTAATATATATTTCTCAGCAAATGATACATCAGGAAGTGAGCAAATCAAGGATAATTAACATTTGAAGAGAATATTTAACAAACTTGATTTGTTAGACATGTGTAGAAAATTGTTCCCATAATTGGAGAAAACCTTTTTTAAAATTAATTAATTAATTAGTTTATTACTCTTCCAGTTTTACTGAGATATAATTGACATACAGCACTGTATAAGTTCAAGGTGTACAGCATAATGATTCACCTTATATATATTATGGAGTGATTATTACCATCCATCATGTCATATAGATACAAAATAAAAGAAAATTTTTTTTTCCTTGTGATGAGAACCCTTAGAATTTACTCTCTTAACAACTTTCATATATAACATACAGCAGTTTTCATTATATTTATCATGTTGGACATTACATCCCTAGTATTTATATATCTTGTAACTGGATGTTTGTACCTTTGACCACCTTCATCCAATTCTCACTTCCCCCACTCCCCACCTTTGGAAACCACAAATCTGATCTCTTTTTCTATGATATCATTTGTTTGTTTGTCCTCTGATGTATAATTGACCAATGACACTATGTTAGATCCTGGTCACCAGAATAAGTCTAGTTGCCATCTGTCATCATACAAAGATATTACATTATTATCAACTATATTCCCCATGCTGTACATTTTATCTTCATGACTAATTTATTTTGTAACTCGAATGTTGTGCTCTTAATTTCTCTCACCTATATTACTAATCCCCTTGACCCCCTCCCCTCTGACAAACCACCTGCTTGTTCTGTGTATCTATGACTGTTTCTGTTTTGTTATGTTTGTTTGTTTTAGATTTAACATATAGGTATAATCATATGGTATTTGTCTTTTTCTGTCTGACTTATTTCACTTACCATAATACCCTCTAGGTCCATCCATGTTGTCCTAAATGGCAAAACTTCATTCTATTTTATGGTTGAATGTGTGTGTGTGTATATATATATATATATATATACATATATATATATATATATATATCCATTAATCTATCCATGGACATCCATGATACCATCACCAGAATCAATGTAACAGACATATTCAACACCTCCCAGAGTTTCCTTGTGTCTCATGTGTGTGTGTGGCAAGAACACTTAACACAAGATATACCCTCTTAGATTCTGAAGTGTACAATACCATATTGTTAAATATAGATACTATGTTGTACAGCATCAATAATTTATTCATCAGATTATAAAGACTCTTATTCGGATTCCTTAACAGAGCAACCTCTATATTACGTTCTAACACCTGTGTAAATCTTCCTAGAGGCAGAAAAGGTACTAATCATGTTAATGTGAAGATTCTTTTCCACATAGTAATATTTCTCATAGTAAAATCCTAGACTGCATTCTGTCTTTATCGTTCAACCTTGAAATCTTGCTTAAAGTGAACACAGAAATCTACGAAATGAATAAATTTTGAGTGTGCCAACATCGCTAATAAAGTCCAAATATGCTCCTCTGTGAAGTCTTGTCTTGGAATAAGTCATCCCAACTTTTCCAACCAATATCTTTCTGCATTGTAAAGTGAGCCTTTGTTTCTTGAAATTTCAATAAAACCAGCGGATGAAATATAAATTCAGGCATTTCAACTCAGCAGTTTTAGAAGTTTCTATATAAAAAGATTAATGGAGATTAAACACAACTGGAAAATGTGATCAATATAACTTCCTAAAGATACAAAGAATGGAATAAAGAATATAGAAATATTAATATCCTCTCATCAATAGAAAGTACTCCATATTTTTAAAACCTTAGTTGATGGAATTTTGTTTTCTGCTTCACTTCGATATTCAGCAGCCACCAGAATATCAATTTGATCTTTTAAGTGTAAGTAAATAGTGGTCTATGCAGCAAGTTTTAAAAAACATACAATTTGGAAAAAATATGTTCAAATACACATTTTTTCAACTGTATGAGAAAACAGATGTACTTGATGTATTTGAAGTTTTAAAAAACTTTATAATTAGTAACACAAAGCTTTTGCCATATACTTCTGTGTGCGTGTTTGTGTTTTAACAGTTTATATTTTAAGAGTTTACATTGTTTGCATGGTTTTACATTTTTTTCCATTATTTTAAAATGAATTTATAGAATATGTCCCTCTTAACCATGTACATATAAAAGCTGAAAAGTGAAACAGACTGTTTCACCAAAATTATATATATCAAACCACCTCAAAATAAGTCATAAAAGAAACATTCTGTGAAAGGCTCTGTTTACCTAATTTGTTTTTCCATTCTTGAATCCATAATTACCACCAATTTAAATAATACATGCTTTAAGAACCCATGAAGGGATTTTTTTTTTTCAAACATCTTTATTGAAGTATAATTGCCTTACAATAGTGTGTTAGCATCTGCTTTATAACAAAGTGAATCTGTTATACATATACAATATGTTCCCATTTCTCTTCCCTCTTGCATCTCCCTCCCTCCCACCCTCCCCATCCCACCCCTCTAGGTGGTCACAAAGCACCGAGCTGATCTCCCTGTGCTATGCGGCTGCTTCCCACTAGCTATCTATTTTACATTTGGTAGTGTATATATGTCCATGACACTCTCTTACCCTGTCACATCTCACCCCACCCCCTCCCCATATCCTCAAGTCCATTCTCTAGTAGGTCTGTGTCTTTATTCCCGTCTTGCCACTAGGTTCTTCATGGCCTTTTTTTTTTTTTTTTTTCCCTTAGATTCCATATATATGTGTTAGCATACTGTATTTGTTTTTCTCTTTCTGACTTACTTCACTCTGTATGACAGACTCTAACTCCATCCACCTCATTACAAATACCTCCATTTCATTTCTTTTTATGGCTGAGTAATATTCCATTGTATATATGTGCCACATCTTCTTTATCCATTCATCTGATGATGGACATTTAGGTTGCTTCCATGTCCTGGCTATTGTAAATAGAGCTGCAACGAACATTTTGGTACATGACTCTTTTTGACCTATGGTTTTCTCAGGGTATATGCCCCGTAGTGGGATTGCTGGGTCGTATGGTAGTTCTATTTGTAGTTTTTTAAGGAACCTCCATACTGTTCTCCATAGTGGCTGTATCAATTTACATTCCCACCAACAGTGCAAGAGTGTTCCCTTTCCTCCACACCCTCTCCAGCATTTATTGTTTCTAGATTTTTTGATGATGGCCATTCTGACCGGTGTGAGATGATATCTCATTGTAGTTTTGATTTGCATTTCTCTAATGATTAATGATGTTGAGCATTCTTTCATGTGTCTGTAGGCCATCTGTATATCTTCTTTGGAGAAATGTCTATTTAGATCTTCTGCCCATTTTTGGATTGGGTTGTTCGTTTTTTTGTTATTGAGCTGCATGAGCTGCTTGTAAATCTTGGAGATTAATCCTTTGTCAGTTGCTTCATTTGCAAATATTTTCTCCCATTCTGAGGGTTGTCTTTTGGTCTTGTTTATGGTTTCCTTTGCTGTGCAAAAGCTTTTCAGTTTCATTAGGTCCCATTTGTTTATTTGTGTACTTATTTCCATTTCTCTGGGAGCTGGGTCAAAAAGAATCTTGCTGTGATGTATGTCATAGAGTGTTCTGCCTATGTTTTCCTCTAAGAGTTTGATAGTGTCTGCCCTTACACTTAGGTCTTTAATCCATTTTGAGTTTATTTTTGTGCATGGTGTCAGGGAGTGTTCTAATTTCGTACTTTTACATGTTCCTGTCCAATTTTCCCAGCACCACTTATTGAAGAGGCTGTCTTTTCTCCACTGTATATGCTTGCCTCCTTTATCAAAGATAAGTTGACCATATGTGTGTGGGTTTATCTCTGGGCTTTCTATCCTGTTCCATTGATCTATATTTCTGTTTTTGTGCCAATACCAAACTGTCTTGATTACTGAAGCTTTGTAATATAGTCTGAAGTCAGGGAGCCTGATTCCCCCAGCTCCATTTTTCGTTCTCAAGATTGCTTTGGCTATTCGGGGTCTTTTGTGTTTCCATACAAATTGTGAAATTTTTTGTTCTAGTTCTGTGAAAAATGCCAGTGGTAGTTTGATAGGGATTGCATTGAATCTGTAGATTGCTTTGGGTAGTAGAGACATTTTCACAATGTTGATTCTTCCAATCCAGGAACATGGTATATCTCTCCATCTATTTGTATCATCTTTAATTTCTTTCATCAGTGTCTTATAATTTTCTGCATACAGGTCTTTTGTCTCCTTAGGTAGGTTTATTCCTAGATATTTTATTCTTTTTGTTGCAATGGTAAATGGGAGTGTTTTCTTAATTTCACTTTCAGATTTTTCGTCATTAGTGTATAGAAATGCAAGAGATTTCTGTGCATTAATTTTGTATCCTGCTACTTTACCAAATTCATTGATTAGCTCTAGGAGTTTTCTGGTAGCATCTTTAGGATTCTCTATGTATAGTATCATGTCATCTGCAAATAGTGACAGCCTTACTTCTTCTTTTCCGATTTGGATTCCTTTTATTTCTTTGTCTTCTCTGATTGCTGTGGCTAGGACTTCCAGAACTATGTTGAATAATAGTGGTGAGAGTGGGCAACCTTGTCTTGTTCCTGATCTTAGTGGAAATGGTTTCAGTTTTTCACCATTGAGGACAATGTTGGCTGTGGGTTTGTCATATATGGCCTTTATTATGTTGAGGAAAGTTCCCTCTATGCCTACTTTCTGCAGGGCTTTTATCATAAATGGGTGTTGAATTTTGTCAAAAGCTTTCTCTGCATCTATTGAGATGATCATATGGTTTTTCTCCTTCAATTTGTTAATATGGTGTATCACATTGATTGATTTGCGTATATTGAAGAATCCTTGCATTCCTGGGATAAACCCCACTTGATCATGGTGTATGATCCTTTTAATGTGCTGTTGGATTCTGTTTGCTAGTATTTTGTTGAGGATTTTTGCATCTATGTTCATCAGTGATATTGGCCTGTAGTTTTCTTTCTTTGTGACATCTTTGTCTGGTTTTGGTATCAGGGTGATGGTGGCCTCGTAGAATGAGTTTGGGAGTGTTCCTCCCTCTGCAATATTTTGGAAGAGTTTGAGAAGGATAGGTGTTAGCTCTTCTCTAAATGTTTGATAGAATTCGCCTGTGAAGCCATCTGGTCCTGGGCTTTTGTTTGTTGGAAGGTTTTTAATCACAGTTTCAATTTCAGTGCTTGTGATTGGTCTGTTCATATTTTCTATTTCTTCCTGGTTCAGTCTCGGCAGTTTGTGCATTTCTAAGAATCTGTCCATTTCTTCCAGGTTGTCCATTTTATTGGCATATAGTTGCTTGTAGTAATCTCTCATGATCTTTTGTATTTCTGCAGTGTCAGTGGTTACTTCTCCTTTTTCATTTCTAATTCTATTGATCTGAGTCTTCTCCCTTTTTCTCTTGATGAGTCTGGCTAATGGTTTATCAATTTTGTTTATCTTCTCAAAGAACCAGCTTTTAGTTTCATTGATTTTTGCTATTGTTTCCTTCATTTCTTTTTCATTTATTTCTGACCTGATCTTTATAATTTCTTTCCTTCTGCTGGCTTTGGGGTTTTTTTGTTCTTCTTTCTCTAATTGCTTTAGGTGCAAGGTTAGGTTGTTTATTCGAGATGTTTCCTGTTTCTTGAGGTAGGCTTGTATTGCTATAAACTTCCCTCTTAGCACTTCTTTTGCTGTGTCCCATAGGTTTTGGGTCGTCGTGTCTCCATTGTCATTTGTTTCTAGGTATTTTTTGATTTCCCCTTTGATTTCTTCAGTAATCACTTCGTTATTAAGTAATGTATTGTGTAGCCTCCATGTGTTTGTATTTTTTACAGATCTTTTCCTGTAATTGATATCTAGTCTCATAGCATTGTGGTCGGAAAAGATACTTGATACGATTTCAATTTTCTTAAATTTACCAAGGCTTGATTTGTGACCCAAGATATGATCTATCCTGGAGAATGTTCCATGAGCACTTGAGAAAAATGTGTATTCTGTTGTTTTTGGGTGGAATGTCCTATAAATATCAATTAAGTCCATATTGTTTAATGTATCATTTAAAGCTTGTGTTTCCTTATTTATTTTCATTTTGGATGATCTGTCCATTGGTGAAAGTGGGGTGTTAAAGTCCCCTACTATGATTGTGTTGCTGTCAATTTCCCCTTTCATGGCTGTTAGTATTTGCCTTATGTATTGAGGTGCTCCTATGTTGGGTGCATAAATATTTACAATTGTTATACCTTCCTCTTGGATCGATCCCTTGATCATTATATAGTGTCCTTCTTTGTCTCTTGTAATAGTCTTTATTTTAAAGTCTATTTTGTCTGATATGAGAATTGCTACTCCAGCTTTCTTTTGAATTCCATTTGCATGGAATATCTTTTTCCATCCCCTCACTTTCAGTCTGTATGTGTCCCTAGGTCTGAAGTGGGTCTCTTGTAGACAGCATATGTATGGGTCTTGTTTTTGTATCCATTCAGCCAGCCTGTGTCTTTTGGTGGGAGCATTTAATCCATTTACATTCAAGGTAATTATCGATATGTATGTTCCTATTCCCATTTTCTTAAATGTATTGGGTTTGTTATTGTAGGTGTTTTCCTTCTCTTGTGTTTCTTGCCTAGAGAAGTTCCTTTAGCATTTGTTGTAAAGCTGGTTTGGTGGTGCTGAACTCTCTCAGCTTTTGCTTGTCTGTAAAGGTTTTAATTTCTCCATCGAATCTGAATGAGATCCTTGCTGGGTAGAGTAATCTTGGTTGTAGGTTTTTCTCCTTCATGACTTTAAGTATATCCTGCCACTCCCTTCTGGCTTGCAGAGTTTCTGCTGAGAGATCAGATGTTAACCTTATGGGGATTCCCTTGTGTGTTATTTGTTTTTTTTCCCTTGCTGCCTTTAATATGTTTTCCTTATATTTAATTTTTGACAGTTTGATTAATATGTGTCTTGGCGTGTTCCTCCTTGGGTTTTTCCTGTATGGGACTCTCTGTGCTTCCAGGACTTGATTAACTATTTCCTTTCCCATATTAGGGAAGTTTTCAACTATAATCTCTTCAAAAATTTTCTCAGTCCCTTTCTTTTTCTCTTCTTCTTCTGGTACCCCTATAATTCGAATGTTGGCACGTTTAATGTTGTCCCAGAGGTCCCTGAGACTGTCCTCAGTTCTTTTCATTCTTTTTTCTTTATCCTGCTCTGTAGTAGTTATTTCCACCATTTTATCTTCCAGGTCACTTATCCTTTCTTCTGCCTCAGTTATTCTACTATTGATCCCATCTAGAGTATTTTTAATTTCATTTATTGTGTTTTTCATCATTGCTTGGTTCCTCTTTAGTTCTTCTACATCCTTGTTAAATGTTTCTTGCATTTTGTCTATTCTATTTCCAAGATTTTGGATCATCCTTACTATCATTATTCTGAATTCTTTTTCAGGTAGACTACCTATTTCCTCTTCATTTGTTAAGTCCAGTGTGTTTTGAGCCTGCTCCTTCATCTGCTGTGTGTTTTTCTGTCGTCTCATTTTGCCTATCTTACTGTGTTTGGGGTCTCCTTTTCACAGGCTGCAGGTTCGTAGTTCCCGTTGTTTTGGGTATCTGTCCCCAGCAGCTAAGGTTGGTTCAGTGGGTTGTGTAGGCTTCCTGGTGGAGGGAACTAGTGCCTGAGTTCTGGTGGATGAGGCTAGATCTTGTCTTTCTGGTGGGCACGTCCACGTCTGGTGGTGTATTTTGTGGTGTCTGTGGCCTTATTATGATTTTAGGCAGCCTCTCTGCCAATGGATGGGGTTGTGTTCCTGTCTAGCTAGTTGTTTGGCATAGGATGTCCAGCACTGTAGCTTGCTGGTCGTTGAGTGAAGCTGGGTCTTGATGTTGAGATGGAGATGTCTGGGAGATTTTTGCCGTTTGGTATTACGTGGAGCTGGGAGGTCTCTTGTGGACCAGTGTTCTGAAGTTGGCTCTCCCACCTCAGAGGCACGGCCCTGATGCCTGGCTGGAGCACCAAGAGCCTTTCGTCCACACGGCTCAGAGTAAAAGGGAGAAAAAATAGAAAGAAAGAAAGAAAGAGGCTATAATATAGTGAAGTAAAATAAAGCTATTGTAAAGCAAAGCTATACAGACAAAATCTCACCCAGAAGCATATACATATACACTCACAAAAAAAAGGAAAAGGGGAAAAATTAATATCTCCTGCTCCCGAAGTCCCCCTCCTGAATTTGGGATGATTCGTTGTCTATTCAGGTGTTCAGCAGATGCAGGCACATCAAGTTGTTTGTGGAGCTTTAATCCGCTGCTTCTGAGGCTGCTGGGAGAGATTTCCCCTTCTCTTCCCTGTTCGCACAGCTCCTGGGGTTCAGCTTTGGATTTGGACCCGCCTCTGCGTGTAGGTCGCCTGAGGGCGTCTGTTCCCCGCCCAGACAGGACGGGGTTAAAGGAGCAGCTGCTTCGGGGGCTCTGGCTCACCCAGGCCGCGGGGAGGGAGCGGTACGGAGGAGGCGGGGCGAGCCTGCGGCGGCCGAGGCCGGCGTGACGTTGCACCAGCTCGAGGCGCGCAGTGCGTTCTCCCGGGGATGTTGTCCCCGGATCCCGGGACCCTGGCAGTGGCGGGCTGCACAGGCTCCCGGGAGGGGAGGTGTGGAGAGTGACCTGTGCTCACACACAGGCTTTTTGGAGGCGGCAGCAGCAGCCCCAGCGTCTCACGCCTGTCTCTGGGGTCCGCGCTGATCGCCGTGGCTTGCGCCCTTCTCTGGAGTTCGTTTAGGCGGCGCTCTGAATCCCCTCTCCTTGCCCGCCGCGAATCAAAGAGGCAAGAAAAAGTCTCTTGCCTCTTCGGCAGCTGCAGACTTTTTCCCGGACTTCTTCCGGGCTAGCTGTGGTGCACTAAACCCTTCAGGCTGTGTTCACGCCGCCAGCCCCAGTCCTCTCCCTGCGATCCGACAGCAGCCCGAGCCTCAGCTCCCAGCCCCGCCCGCCCCGGCGGGGGAGCAGACAAGCCTCTCGGGCTGGTGAGCGCCGCTCGGCGCCGAGCCTCTGTGCGGGAGTCTCTCCGATTTTCCCTCTGCGCCCCTGTTGCTGTGGGATCCGCGCTGATAGCCGCGGCTCGCGCCCTTCTCTGGAGTTCGTTTAGGCGGCGCTCTGAATCCCCTCTCCTTGCCCGCCGCGAAACAAAGAGGCAAGAAAAAGTCTCTTGCCTCTTCGGCAGCTGCAGACTTTTTCCCGGACTCCCTCCGGGCTAGCTGTGGTGCGCTAACCCCTTCAGGCTGTGTTCACGCCGCCAGCCCCAGTCCTCTCCCTGCGATCCAACCGAAGCCCGAGCCTCAGCTCCCAGCCCCGCCCACCCCGGGCGGGTGAGCAGACAAGCCTCTCGGGCTGGTGAGTGCTGCTCGGCGCCGAGCCTCTGTGCGGGAACCTCTCCGCTTTGCCCTCCGCACCTCTGTGGCTGCGCTCTCCTCCGTGGCTCCGAAGCTTCCCCCCTCCGCCCCCCGCAGTCTCCGCCCGCGAAGGGGCTCCTAGTGCGTGGAAACCTTTCCTCCTTCACGGCTCCCTCCCACTGGTGCAGGTGCCGTCCCTATTCTTTTGTCTCTGTTATTTCTTTTTTCTTTTGCCCTACCCAAGTACGGGGGGAGTTTCTTGCCTTTTTGGAGGTCGGACGTTTTCTGCCAGCGTTCAGTGGGTGTTCTGTAGGAGCAGTTCCACGTGTAGGTGTATTTCTACTGTATCTGTGGGAAGGAATGTGATCTCTGCGTCTTACTCTTCCGCCATCTTCTCTCCCCCCCATGAAGGGATTTTTTTATGAAGGATTAAGACATTCGTTGTGCATGATTGAACTCATACCACAGAATGAGAATTATGTAGAAGTAAATTTGATTAAAACAGGCTGCAAAAGATTTACAAATATATTTCATTTTATGGACATGGTTACTCCTTACTAAAGAAGTGATGAAAAACTTGATCACAACAATATTAGGCATTAGGTTGGAAATTCTTTCTCCTTGCATTGGCCAAGTTGTAACCATCTTCCACCCTATATTCTATGAGGTTTTTAAACTTATGCTTGTGTCTCCCACAATCTCATATACTTGTGTTATGAAAATTACAGAGAAATTTCTCTATGTATTTCTATGATTGCTTATATTTCAGCTTTTAAATAAAAACATTACTATCTATATTTGATTAAAATAGTTTTGCTTTTTTTTCAGTATTCTTTGTAAAATTGCTTCATCTCAGGTATTAGGTTTTGCTCTGTAGATATGTGCAGAGTAGATATTTTATACCTGGTTTGTCTTGATGTTCTAAAGTGGATTTAAAGCTTTTTTGCTCTATATTGTTTCACCAGTGATAAGTACTATATTTCATATCCTCTTGTAAAAAGAGAAACTTTCTTACTGTGATTTGAGCAGAAAATATATTAGACAATGGAAAGGTATAAACAGTCTATATTTGTTAATAATCCTATTAATTATTCTTTCTAGCTGCATGATCTCAGTATTTGGATATTAGGATTTCTCCTGTTTATATACTGCATTCCCACTGAATAGAAAAACATGTTATTTGCCGTAACATGCTTGATTTTTTTTTACCTTAGTTAAATACCAGGTATCTACATGGTGATAAAGGAGAGGGAGTATAGATGGGTAGGAGGTTGGAAAACTCACAAATTTCGGAACTCCATGAAAAATGTTTGTCTTTGCTTGGAATTTATTAATCAATCAATTATGGAAGAGTATAATGCTTAATACAGATGTTGAAGATACTTAACCAGATGTATAATTAGAGAAATGACTTTTATTTGATCCTCACAATCTGTGAAAGTATGTTTTACACATAAAGACCTGAGCACTCTCTAGTATAATATAGTAAGCAGTAAACAACAAACAAAAAAGCTGCTGTTTTATCTGTTAGTTTTTAAGTCAATGTTTATTTCATAGAAAACGTCCACAGTCCTACAATGAATGTGTTTTCAAATTTATGTAGATTGTCTTTTCAGAATTTTTTTGGGGGGGGTTGTGTAAAGAGTGTGATAATCTGTTTGAATTGGTGCCCTCCAAAGAAGACAATGTTGTATTCATATTTGCTATGCTATTAATATTTGACTATGTAGACTCTAAGATATTTACAGCTAAAGGAAATATCAATAAAGCAGTTTATCTTTTTTATTTCATCAATTTGTTATTCTTAGTATAAATGAAATGTTTTAAGCATCACACAAATCAAGAGATTAGTTTTCAAGCCTTTGTAAATTTTTGGTCAGAGAAGCTAACAGGTTTCTCACATTCAAGTCCTTGACATTATTTGCTAATAGAATATATCATCTTGCCTCCTTTGCTCATCTAAACTGAGAAAATAAGAACCCCTGAGTAAAGAACATGGTCTTCTTGATAAATACATTCATTAGTTCTTATGAACACTCTTCTTTTTTAACAATGGGAGCAACCATTAAATGAAATATGGATCATCTCTATTTTTTGAAAGACCTTAAGAAGCACAATTTGGTTGGTGGATTAGTGAATGGAGAAAGAAACTAAATGACATTCAGCTTATCAGTGTGATACACTGAGGCAGTCAAGAAAATGTTTTCTTTTTCTTTTGGAATTTTCTGAAATTCTTCAAAGTTAAGAGAAGAAACTCTCATGTTCATATTCCCATGTGAATCACCTAGCTCACCTAGCCTAACCATGCAGCAAATGAGAAGTGTATTTAGGGATTTCTGGAGGGGTTATACCAAATGATTCTAGGTAATGGTCATTGCCACAGCATTTTACAAAGTTTGATATGTGTGAATTACCTAGGGATCTTGTTATGATGTTGACAGTGGTGTTTTATAACTGGCTCTCTGGAAAAAATGTGTCTATGTATACACATACGTAAATGTATTAAAACTTGTACTAATAAAAAGGATTATTAGAAATAATAAAATGTCCTATACTTTATTGTAAATAGCTAATTGATTCTAACAAGAAGTCTCTTAGGTTTTTGCTGAGCTCTTGTATTCTTAGTCAACCTATAGTTGCAGTTTATCCATGACAAACGGGATTGTTATCCAATCCATAAATTCCTCTCCCAGTGAAGTTATTGCCATTAAAACTGGTATGTGATCTACTATAAATCTCTCAAGATTGTACAAATTATACTCATTAAGCTCAAACCTCTTTCAGCTTCAGCTCTAAGTACGTAGAAACTTCACTCATCTGTCAGTGATGTGTATGACTTCTTTCCTGAACTAAATAACCTATTCTGTATACTAGAAGATTATTTCATCAATGGTCTGTGCTTTCCACAATGTAGGCTATAGATACAACACACAGTTAGGTTTCATCTACGTTATTAACATATTCCCCATCACTTACCTAAGTCTACACAAAAACAACAAAATAAACCAAGCCTTGTTTTGTAGTTTTTGCTTATTTTCATGGGGCAAATACTGCCACTGTGACTGATCAAGCTATCAATATGATACTACTGAGTGTACAGTGAGGTAGAGAGGCATAGTAATTATAGTACTCCCACAACAGACAACAGACACAACTTTAAGAGCATAGATAATAGTAAATGTGGTTAAGTACTCAGGTGTGATGGGATTTGAGTACTTATTTTTGTTATTAATATAATTTAATTTTGTTTCTTAATTTTTAATAATGTCTCGCTTATAATAGGCTTGCAAAATTCCTGCAAAACATACATATAACACCATTAGTGTTAATAATATAGTATAAAATATGATAACTTTTGGAGTTAATTTTTGGAATTTTGTTATTAGGAATAGATTCTCTACAGCTTTGCTTTCTATACTTATCCCACATGTGACTGTGCATATAAATTCTTCTGGGCTATCAAGTGTATCGTGGTTAAAATAGGACATAATTTATTAAAAGTTATGCTCTTGAATAGGACACAGTAATAATCTAGGGAAAATTTCTTCACAGTGACTTGCACTGTATAGAGATACTGGAGTAAGGTCTACCATGTCCTCAGGGGAAAAGAATCAAGATTCAGGATTTCAAAATCCTGTCAACCTTTTATTCAGATATAAAGGCAACACATAAATATACTACTATATGACAACATTTAGAGAATACTGTTATAATGAACCTCTACAGAAGAAACAGATAGTGAACAAAATTCTTTCACCCAAAGATACATGGAGAAAGTATAGTAAAACAATGGGTAAGAAATATTGAAAAAACCAACTGAAATCAGAGGTTGCATTCCACGCTCACCTCCTCTTTTAAAAAAATATTACCCAAAAGCAGCAGGCAACAAGAAACAAAAAAAATTTCATGTTTGGCAAAAAATGGGGAGAAAAATAGAGAAACTGACAGATAAATTTCAAAACTATAAAAAAGATAGAAAGAATTCCAAAAGCAATAAATACAAAAGTAAATTCACGAAGAAGAATAGAGAAAGGCCCATGGCTACAGATGGCAAAATCTAAGGCAGATATCTCAAAATTAACTGGCATTCACAGGAGTACAAAGCAAAATCCTTTGTTTGCCTCTGAGGAAAATTAATATTTTAGCTCAAAAGACTATAGGAGTCCGAGTTCAATAAAGAATATCTTAACCAAGTAATATTTTCAGAAAGTGATCTGAGTGTTAGTTGTTAAGACAATAAGAGGTACTTTTTAATTTAATGTCCCTTATCTCTCTGAATTCCTGGCTGAGGAGTTTAAAAGGTAAAATTGGACACACACTCAAACCTTCTCCTCCTTGGAAAATGTCCTACATGATTCTGAGTATCTTGCACAGCTCCCAACTACTGCTATAGGCACCTAACATAAACATTTTATAAGTAACTCTCCTGGGGGAAAAAAGCAGCACAGAATTGACAAATACATAATAACCAAAAAAAAGCAGAAATATATGCAAACATTTGGGAGCAAAGAAAATCACTAGAAAAATAATTCCATGGAGCCTGAGAAAATCACGGCCAAGTAATTCTCCATAAATATAAAGATAAACATACCTACACATCTTGCCCCTCATATGCACACACACAGTTGCTTCTATGAGGCAAGAATACAAAGCAGAGTTACAACAGCTCATGTAACAAAAGCCTTGGCCAAAGCAAAGGAAATGAAATGTAAACTAGAAGAGCTCCAAGAAGAAGACGTAAACAATATAGTCGTTACACAAATGAAAGTAAAATTATAAATTGCACCAGGCTTTTACTTCTTTAAACAGAAGCAGGGATACTGAAAAATAGAATGAGTAAATTAAACAAAACATAACTAAAACAATAAAATTAAAAAAATTAAATATATTTTAATTACCCAAATTTAAATAAAATATACATTAGTATGTTTTAAAATAGTACATTGTATTCTGTAATTTTTTTAAAAGTCCATGGATTTCACAAGTAAAAACATAATTCTCAGGGAAATGAGTCAAAATAAACTTTCACTGAAATGTGGGGGAGAAAAATGAGACTATCATCAAACTTTTCCATTGAAAAAATCCACAGTAGAATACAATAGAAGAACATCTGCAGATATCCTTTAAAAAGTGTGACCAAATTTTATACCCAGACACATATTGGTTCAATAAAATTATCAAGGCAAAGACAGTTTTGACCACTTGATTCAGTCCCTCACTTCTTCCAATTCCCTTTAATGACAACTTTCCAAAGATGGGTGGAACCATCTAATCAGCTACTCTGTTTTAAATTGCACACTGTAACTCCATCATCATTATTCTTTATCCTATCAGCCAGCTATATTTTTCCATAGTATTTATTACCTTTTAACTTGTTATGTATTTTCTTATTTATTTTATTCATTGTGTCTCACCTCCTCACTAGAATGGAAGATCTCTGAAAGCAGGACTTTTTTCTTTCACCTTTTTTATTCATGAAATTTTTCAACTCATAGAATAGTATTTGGACACAGAATAACACAATAATATTCCTTGAACTAAGAGATGCCTAAAAAATTTAGGGTAAAAATACTAGTGAACATTAAATATACTACACAAAGAGATTACTGGGAAAACTATGCTGAAAGGACTGTCACTGAGGATCAGTTTTGTTATGAATAACATGTTATGAATAACAGAATGTAAATGACATTGTCATCATAGACTGAATTCCCCCACCCAAATTCTTATGTTGAAGCCCCAACCCCCAATGTGACTGCCTTTGGAGATGGGGCCTTTATCAAGGTAATTAAGGATAAATGAGGCCGTAAGAGTGGGGCCCTGACCCAATAGAACTGGTGTCCTTATTAAAGGAAGCGTCACCACACATCTTTCTCCTCATGCACAGAGGAAAGGCTGTGTGAGGAGACAGAAGGAAAACAGCTTCCTGCAAGACAGGAAGAGAAATCTCACTGAAAACTGAATTTGATGGCACCTTGGTTATGGACTTCTAGCCTCCAGAACTTTGAGAAAATAAATTTCTGTTGTTTAAGCCACCTAGTCTGTGTCATTTTGCTATGCAACCCCCAGCAGAGGACTACGATTATCTCTATAGTCTATGACATTACACATCAAATGCTTGGAGGTAGGGAGGCAATATAAATGAGTAAAAGGAAATATTGGGCTAATCAAAATAAGTACTGATGCATGGAGTGAGGGCGATAATGGACTAGAGACCAAAACTACAACTTAGGGAAAACATACACAATTCAGGTTAAACAAATTTTGAAATTGTGTCAACGGCGGTTCAGATATTTTATTAAAAAAACAAACAAATCCAGGAATTTATGTGAAATCTCTTGACTTTTAAATTTGAGCAACTAATTGAGATTTTGTTTTTTTAAATTCTGAAAGCTAAAAACAACTTAATGTGGTAAAATTCAGTTCAAAAATGTTTTCTGACGTTTTTTAAATTACGTGCACCAAATTCAATGTATTCAATGAAACTAAGTATCTAGACCTTGAAAGTGACAATAATAAAAAAGACCAATAAAATAATACATTTTACAAGCAGATAAATGTTCAAGTTTAAGCTTCAGCCTCATTCCTGTTTTATATGTTACATCATAAGACAATTAAAAAAAAGTAATTCTATTTTTTCTCTTTATACTCTGTTCCCTTATATCCTACTTTTCAAAGTTTAGATCAAGACCATAAAAGGAAAACCAATTAAAGCAAAGGAAAATATTAATGAATCTGCTTTTAATTAAGAATTAGGAACTAATGTTTTAAATAATGCACTTTACAAATAAAGTTTTTCTTTAGTTTTATATTATTATTGATTACCCTAGGGGAGATAAGTGAAAAAAGTAAATGGAAAAAAATGAGAGAGCCATAGATATATCACACTGCAGAGATTTAAGGGAAAGACTTGATAAATGTATTAGTTCTTTTCCTGTTAGTTATTTCAAGCTTTTAAAAATGGGTACATATGTGAATGCTATGAAAATATTTTAAATTCTACCAAATTTTTATTTACCACATTTTACATTGATGTGCAACACATATATGCTCATAGATATTAAATGTGCATACAGCATAAATTATTTTCACAAAGTTAACACAATGAAACTGCACCCAGATCAAGAAAGAGATCATTTGCATAACTATAGAAAAGCCTCTTGTTTCAGTCAAAACCCCAGAGAGACTTCTAAGACCACATGCCATTTAAGTGCAGTCACTCAACATCTGTTCTGTTGTGTCTGGTTCCTTGTGCTCAGTACCACCCAAGTTGTGCTGTGTAGTAGAGGCTGTGATTACATCCCACTTTTTTCAAATATCAGAGATGAAAATAATGCATCCGTTTTGTGCTTTTAAGGATATCTCCAGTAGAGATATTAAAAAAGAGTGTTATGATTTCACAATTATAGTTTTCTTGGAAGTTACCTAACAGGTTGTGCGAAAATGAAAGTCAGATGTAACATTTGGGTTAGATTTAATTACTTTTGGAGATTCATGTGTCTTGATTTTCACATAGTTTATAGTACAATTTTCAGTTTATCTTATACTTCTTAATATTATTTTATTCAATTTTTAATAAAACATTATTTATAGGATAATTTTATTTCTGTTATTAGTAGTACAATTTCACTCTTTTATAACTATCTTCAAACATTGTAGTTTATATAATATATTCTCTAAGCCTTCTAAAAAACAGAGCACATATTACATGTATGTATAATGAAAGATAGAGTGCTTGATTCTGGGGATACAATAGTAAGCGTAAACCAGTCTCTTCCCTCAAGGAAATTGCAACCAATATGAAAAAAATGACCAGATTTTGTCTGCTTGTTTCTTTGTGGATTTTTTTTTTTTTTTACATTACTCATCTTTCTTAATGCATTTCTTTAATTTTCTAACTATAATGCCTAAAGAAGCAATGCCTGGCAGATTTTGAACTTTATTATCAGAAGGTCAAGTTTTGGATGTCAAGGCCTCAATCTCTTCATCAGTAATGAAAATAACACCTATCTTATACATTTGCTGAGATGATAAAAGGAGATGATATACAGACAATTTTTAAAATATTTTCAAAAACAATAAAATAATATGTCATGAACATTAGTTACAATGGGCACAAACTTTCAAGAGTGAATGCTGAGAATAAACAAAAACATAAAAGTGTCTCAAATAAATATTATTGAGAAATCTTACAACAGTGTCATGGAAATAGTAAATATGAAGAAGAGCATGGAAGTAGCTCTGATGATATAGTATGTATTATTTGTATAGAAATGAAAGCATTTTTGCAAGTCCCAGTCTTTCCAAAGCTACCAGTTTTGATGCCACAGAGAAAAAAACCATTTCAGGTGGCAAAACACTGATCACAGATGAATTCTGGAAAAATAAGGGTTCCTTTTTTATGTAGATATTTTCTGCAATAAAGAATGAGGTAAACAACTTACATAAGTTATGTGAAAGCAGACTGGTTTCTAAATAGAATTTTCCAAATTCTTCCATAGATGTCAGCAGCTGCTATTTGAAGATGAGTGACTACTTTCACTATGCAACAGTGGAAATGAGTCTTTCAGATTAAAACTCAAATTACTTTTCTCATCATTAATGAACTATTTGGGCACTGAAATTAATGTTACCTAACACTAGACTAAAGAAGGAAACGTAAGCCCGAGAGTTCAAATCTTACTCTGAAATCATTTATTCTATTCTGCCTTCTTCCCATAAGATGGGAATACTACTGACTGATTAACATTCAACAGAGCAATGAGATTTAGCATTCACAATCAAGTCTGTTTTTCAAAAACAGATGATGAACCACAATGGGCTAGAGAGTATACAAACTGAGCTTTATGCTTTAAGGTCATTGGGGGTTCTTTCAGCCTCAATTTTCAGGAATACAACTTGTGCTTTATTTAAATTTTATCAAAGGTCCAACAACATTACTATTGGAGATGATCTATATCACTTTCATTTTCTCAGAAAATGTTTACTCTTTTGATTTTGGCTTATATTTAACCCTGAAGTTTTCTTGTATTATCTATTGTAAAGTCTATGAAGATTTTGTTTTCAGAAAAAAACCAGAGCATATAAAAATCAAAAAATTAGTTGCATAAAATGTTTACATTCTCTATTCTATTCTCACTGTCACTATTCAATAAAACATTTAAGAACATCTTCTCTTAAAAATATGAGAAGGGTCTATATTACGTTAGTTGTTCAAAGTTCAGACGCTATCAATTATAAATTTAAAGTAGCCAACAAAAGCAAATATATACTCTGAAATCAAATGTCAAAAACCAAAAAAATTCAGGCCTTGAATTTTCATTTCCATCATCAATCTACTTGTTTTCTTGATATTTTTCAGTATTGTGGGCAATTATATAGCTCAGAAATATATCATGCATTAAAATTGCTCTTAATGCATATTTAACATTAAATAATATATCTGCCTTTTTAACTATTTTATTTTTATTTTTATTTGTAACATAAGTCTATAATTTATTACTGGCAATCACTAGATTTAAAGTGGTTAGTTGCATTATTTATACATTTACCAAATATATACTGCTCCAAATTTTATTCAGACTTTCTTGCGGGCTGAATTGCATTCTCAACGTTCACATGTTGAAGTCCTAAGTCCAGTATCTCACAATGTGACTATATTTAGAGCCAAGGCTTTTAAATAAGTAATTAAGGTAAAATGAAGTCATATGGGTTTGCCCCAGTCCAATATGACCAATATCCTTATAATAAGAGAACATGACACAGACAACACAGACCTAGAAAGGGCCATACAAGGACACAGGGAGAAAGCAAGAATATGCAAGCCAAGGAGAAAGGCCTCAGGAGAAACAAAACCTGAGTGACGTCAACGATATGGCATAACACGAAGGCCCAGACCCTGTTCCTCCACAGAGAAACTGACTTCATAACAGTGTAAAAAAAGCCTTTATGAGAACTCCAGAAACTAGTTAAGAAGCCTCAGTATCTCAGGCAAACACAAAGCCAAGAGCACAAAGCCAAGAAGCCAAAACCATTACCGCATTGAAAAGGATTTAAAAACAAAAGCTCTTGAATCTTATCCAAAAGAGCCCTTACCTGAACGTGGGTCAGCTCAGCTCAACTGGAGAAAGTTTGCGGCTTGTGGATTCTCCCTCAGGAGGGAAGGAGAAGAGTAGAATGTACGTTCCATGTTCCAGGTTTTCCGGAGGCTGACTCACCTGATTTAGAGTGCTGATGGGTAACCTTGTACTTTGGCTGCCAGCAGCTAATGAGAGCTCAGCGACTGACTTCTTGTAGCACCAGATACTGCAGTACCGCAGACAGACACCAGCAGGGAGAAGAGAATATGAGCTCCTGAAAAAATTTTTAAAAAAAGGAAAATTTCTCAGACTGGGAAACTATAAGCACAAGCCTAGAGAAAACACATCCCCAGATCAGAAAATGTTTGAGAGTACCCCAGAATCTCTACCCAGGCTTATTGGTAAAAATCTTATCCTGTAGGAAGCCATTCTGTAAAGACTGTTGAGGGTTGGCTGTTTTTTTCAAGTGCCTAAATCCCAGCAAAAAATAACAATGTATGAGAAGAAACAGGGAAATAAAAGGAAAAAAAAAGTCTCCAGAAACTTCCACTAAAGAAATGGAGATCTATGAATTGACTGACAAAGAGTTGAAAATAACCATGCTAAACTCAATGGAAAGCAAAATCAATAGCAAGAGGAAAATTGTAAAATTCACATATATGTGGAAACTAAACAATACACTCTTGAACAATCAATTGGTCAAAGTAGAAACTGCAATGGAAATTAGAAAATATCTTGAGATAAATGAAAACAAAAATACAACATATCAAAACTTAGGATGCAGCAGAAGCAATATTACGAAGAGAGAAGTTTATAGTGGTAAATGTGTACACTAAAAAAAAGAAGATATCAAAACAACAACCTAACTTTACATTTAAAGAAATTAAAAAATGAAGAACAAACTATGTCCACAGTTAGCAGAAGGAAGAAAATAATAAAGATTAGAACTGAAATAAATGAAATTAAGAATAGAAAAAATCAACAAAACAGTCAGTTTTTTTAAAGGATCAACAAAGTTGACAAACCCTTAACTATACTAAGGCAAAAAGAGAAGAGACAAATATCCAAAATCTGAAATCCAAGAAGAGATATTACAACTAATGCTACAGAAATAAAAAGGATTATAAGACACAACTGTGGACAATTATATGCCAACAAGTTGAATAACTTAGAAGAAATAAATACATTCCTAGAAACATGCAAACCACCAAGACTGAATCAATAAATAGAAAAAAACAAAAAACCAGAACAGACATATACAAGTAAGGAGATTCAGTTAGTAATCAAAACTTCCCAACAAAGGAAATACCCAGAACCAGATTGCTTCACCAGAGAATTCTACCAAACAGCTAAAGAAAAATTAATACTGACTATTCTCAAACTTGCCCAAAAACTTCAATAGGAGGGAATACGTTTAAACTCATTAGGAGGCCAGCATTACCTTACTACCAAAGCCAGACAAAGACACTATAATAAAAGGAAATTACAGACCAATATCTCTGATGAATATTGATGCAAAAGTCAATAAAATACTAGCAAAATAACTCAACAGTACATTAAGTAGATTATACACCATGACCGAGTGGGATTTACTTCTGGAATGCAAGGATGTTTCAATATATGAAAATCAATGGGATACACCACATTAACAGAATGAGGGACCAACACTACACGGTCATTTCAATTGATACAGAAAAGATATCTGACAAAATTCAAAACTCTTTCTGTAAAAAAACACTCAAACAAGGAATAGAAGGCAATTACTTCAACCTAATAAAAGTCATTTATGAAAAGCCTACAGCCAACATTATACTTAATAGTGAAAAACTGGAAGTGTTTCCTCTAAGTTTACCACAAGGCAAGGGTGCCCACCCTCACTATTTCTATTCAGTGTAGTGCTGGAAGTCCTAGCTAGAGAAATTAAGCAGGGAAAAAAGAATAAAAGGCATTCAAATTGGAAAGGAAGAAGTAAAATCACCTCTGTTCACAAACGATGTAGAAAACTTTAAAAATTGCACACCACACACACATACAACACACACACAAGCTATTAGAACTGATAAACAAATTCAGCAAAGTTGTAGGATAAGAAATCAATGCACAAAAACAGGTTGCATTTCTATACAACAGCAGTGAAAAATCTGAAAAGGAAATTAAGAATACAATCCCATTTATAATAGCATCAAAAAGAATAAAATACTAAGAATAAACTTCACCAAGGCAAAAGACTAGGAAACTACAAAAACATTGCTACAAGTAATTAAAGAAGATGTAAATAAATGGAAAAAACATCCTATATTCAGGAACTAAAAGATTTAAAATGGTTAAGATGCCCATACTACCCAGAGTGATATACAAATTCAGTGCAATCCCTATCAACATTCCTATGGCATTTTTTGAAGAAACAGAAAAAATGCTAAAATTTATATGGAAACCCAAACAACCAAAACAATTTTGAAATAGAAGAACAAATTTCGAAGACTCGTATTCCTGATTTCAAAGTTTACCACAAAACTTCAGTAATCAAAATATTGTGTACTGATATAGAGGCAGATATATAGACCAATGGAATAGAACACAAAGCCCAGCTATAAACCCTCACATATACAGTTAAGTGATTTTAGAGAAGGGTGCAAAGATCATTCAATGGAAAAAGGACAGGCTTTTCAACAAATAATGCTGGAAAAACTGGATATCCACAAGCAAAAGAATGAAGATGGATCCTTATTTTACACTACATATAAAAATTAACTCAAATGAGTCAAAGACCTAAACATCAGAGCTAAAACCACTAAACTCTTAATAAGAAAAATAAGAGAAAATCTCCGTGACATTGGATATGATGATTTCTTAGATAAAACATTAAAAGCCCATGGAACAAAATTTTAAATACATAAATTGGACTGCATCAAAATAAAAAAACTTTTGCATACTGAAGGGGACTATCAAGAGAGTGAAAAGATAACTCACAGAATGGGAGAAAATATTTGAAAATATGTATCTGATAAAGAATTAATAATGAGACGAATCAATGAGGATTTAATAAATAGATGTTCTGTCCTCATGAGCTGGAAGACTCAATATGTTAAGATATCAATTCTTCCTAACTTGATCTACAGATTCAGTGCAATATAAATATCTGAACATTCTCTTTTTCAGATATTGAAAAAATGATTCCAAATTTTTCTGGAAAGGAAAATGGCCTATAATAGCCAATACAATACTGAAGAAGGATTAGCTTAGAAGATTCACACTACAAGATGCTATTCTTAAAATAACACTACAAAAATCAAGGCAGTGTGGTATTGGCAAAATTATAGATACATAGATCAATAGAACAGAACAGAGAGCCTAAAAATAAACACACACATACATAATTAGGTGATGTTTGAGAAAAATATAAAGCCAATTCAGTGGTGAAAGCATTGTGTTTTCAACAAATTGCATTGGAATAACTGGAGAAAGGAAAGAAAGGAAGAAAGGAAGAAAGAAGGGAAAGAAAGAAAGAAAGAGAGAGAGAGAAAGAAAGAAAGGAAGGAAGGAAGGAAGGAAGGCCAATGGTCAAAGATGGAATAATTTATTTAACAAAATAAATAAAGTAGAAGAGGATTATAAACCAAGGTATGAAATTAATATCCAAGAGTCCATATTATAATAAATAAATGATTGAATAAGAAGCAAATGGGAAAAAAAGACAAATCTCCCTCAATGAGTTCCACATAATTTTTGTAGATACTTTGCCCTCAAGGAGGTGGGTATAACTCCCCACTCTTTAAGTGTGAGTACTTATAGTGACTTTTTTTTTCAGTGAATACAGTATGTAAAGGAAGAAAAATAGAATCTTTACAGTGGTTACACCTGACAACCACTATCTCAACCAGGTTATCATGGTTAACATCAACAGTGATTGACAGCATGTTGACAGTACCACTGATGTAATATAATTAAAATGTCATTTTACCTCTGGAGTCTACCTCCCCAAAACACATAACTCTAATCTCAACCTGAGAAACATGATTTAAAAATTCAGACAAATTCCAGTTAAGGGACATTCTCCAAAATACTTGACCAGTACTCTCAAAACTGCCAAAGTCATCAAAAACAAGTAAAGTCTGAGAACTGTCACAACCAAGAGGAGCTTAAGGAAGCATGACAAGTAAAAGTACTGTGGTATCCTGAATGGGATACAAGGATAGAAAAAGACATTAGGTAAAAATAAGAAAATCTGCATTGTGTGGACTTAATAATAATGTAATATTGGCTCATTAATTGTAACAAATATATCATACTAATGTAAAATATTAATAACAGGAAAACTGGTAATGGTTATATAGGAACTATCTGCATTATCTTTGCAGTTTTTCTATAAATGTAAAACTGTTATAAAATACAAAGTTTATTTAAAAACATGAGTTAGTGGTTTTGAAATGGTTAGAGTTTATCAAAAATAAAGGAGAAAAATTTCAGGTGAGGATAAAAACAAGAAAAAGGAGCTGATGTGGTTACACCGATTGCTTTTACAGATAGTACTTTGTCAGCTGGGCTGTAAGTTGGCACTTGTGAAAATATATTTAATTTTTATTAACAAAAACTTTTATACAATTGATTTTGATGCTTTTTATAGTTTTTAATTTGTTTAGGAATTAGTAAGGAATTATTAAGTGCATTGAATTAATGAAAGTAACAGAAAAATACACATTCATAGTATAAATAAGGCCCTTCAGAATCTGATGCCTGCCCAATTTTCATCTCCTTAGGTGTACTCACTTCCTACACACCAGCAAAATATTTTTCTGAGTTTTCAATGTAGTTTCACAAGTTTATGCCTTTCCAGATGTTAACTTTCCTCTTTCTTTTTTAAAATCAGCTCAGGTATCACCTCCTCCAGGAAAACCTCCATCTCACCATCTAAGAAGCACTTCCTCTGTATTCTCATGGCATTAAGTTGTTTTCTTCTATCACAAATCTTAATACTATATTTACATTTTAATGTATCTCCTCCTCCCTTTTTTGCCATTAGTCTGTACTTTCTTTGAGGACAAAAGCAGTATTTTATTTTATCATCACCTTCACACAATTGTTAGTCTGTATAATAATAGAAAAATGTTTTCAGAAGGAAGGAAGGGAATGAAGGATGGTAGATGCGATGAAAAAAAGTCATCATATAAAAATTGTATTTTTGTGACTTTGGGCAAAACCTAATTCATTAAAAAAAAAAACCTAGTCTGAATAGTAAGGTATTTTGTAGAAAATCATTCTTTATTGTGTGCCCATTTCTTAAAGGCCATAAATTTGCCCTATCAATATATAATTTCATATGAAAATGTTAATATAAGAGTTAAGAACTACACTGAACTCTTAACATCACTTTGACTCAAAATTCACTAAGTTTGGAGAAGGTGAAACTCATTTGTCAAATAGGCTAAGTGACACCAAATTTCAAAGATCTATTCATAACTTTCAGTGTACTGGGTTGAACTGTGTCCTTCCACAAGATACGGTATAGTCCTAATCCTCAGTTATCTGTGAATATGACCTTATTTGGAAATACGGTCTTTGCAAGTGCAATTAAGTTAAAATGATATTATACTGGATTATCAGGAGCCTAAATCCAATGACTGCTATCTTTATGAGAGAAATTTGTACACAGACACACCCACAGAGGGAAGACAACCACATGAGTACTGAGGCAGAAATTGGAGTGATGGAGCAATTAGTCAAGGAATGCCAATTGTCAGCAAGACCAGAAGCTAGAAAGAAGCAAAGAAGGCTTCCTTCCTAGAGCCTACAGAGAGAGTATGGTACTGCTGACACTTTGATTTTACACTTCTGCCCTCCAGAATTGTAAGAGAATAAATTTCCATTGTTTTAAGTCACCCATTTTATGAAACTTTGTTAGGGAGCCCTAAGAAACTAAATATTGGGTTAAACATTTTTCTATAGCATGTGACATCCATGTTTGATTCCTACTTTTATTATATCATTCATTTCACCCTTGAAAATTATGCAACTATAAAACTGTGTTGTATAAAAACGTGTGTGTGCCTGTGTTTCTAACATGTTTTATTTTAGATTTAGGCATCAGGAGCCAAAGAGCACTGTGATTTACTTCTCATTCCCTTTTCATTCATATGTAAGAACCATAAATGTTTATAAACTGAGTTGTTATCATTGACTCTATACGAGCAGATGAAACAGATTTTGCACACTTGAACAACAAAAACAATGAGGAATATTATAGTGAAAAATGTTACATATTGTAAAATATATAATACAGTTCTGATGTAACAATAAACAAAACTCTTAAAATTGTAATTACTTATAATTCTTTTACTCAGACTCTGACACAACATTCTATCAAAGTTGAAATCAACTCATATACAGTTTTAGTATCAATGTGACCTTTATTTTCTTTTTCTTTAAGGATTGCACGTGAAACCTTTGGGCCTTTCCAACTTTTTTGTCTTTAGATGTTTCCCTTTAAGCTATATCTCTAACCGCAAATAGCTTCTGTACTTTCTCATAAGCCATTTCTTACTCTGTACGGAACTGATATAGCAGGGCTGACCTTAGTTTCAAAGAAAATTGAAAGAAGAAAAAGGGGTGGAAACTAAGTAAAGCAATAGGAAGACTTGTACTATTCAAGGTCAGAGAAAATCAGAACACAAGTGATTCTAGAGAGGAAACAGGCCTAATTTGCACCGTTTTCTTAAAATTATTTGCGAAGCAATTAGATTAACTTCCTGTATTGGAAAATAATTATTGGTGCTTGTGTCTGGGAGATTCAAATATGAACTTATAAAAGTATGAGTATCAAAATGCCACCAGCAATATTATAACTAATTTGCCTCAGTTAATAAAATGGGTCAAAAAGTCATTTTATAACACCTAAAACAAGGGCAATATAATATGAACTTAGAGATATGGTTATATTTTGGTGTCTTATACTCACACAATAAATTATGCACTTCCAAAACCTATTATAATTCTGAAAAACTCAGTATTTTAGGCATAATGTTTATTTCATGTGGAATTCTGATAAAACTCTCCAACATAATACTTGAATGGAAATGTGACAGGATACTGACACACTGACAAAAGCAAGCAATAGTTCATCATGCAATGATATTTCTTTCTGAACCAAAAATAAATTTAAAGATAACAAAACAAATTTAAATGCAACATTATATTGTGTAACTACATTAAGATGCCAAAATTTCATCAAAATGTTCTACACATTATTTTGTAAGTAAAATCACTAAATTTATTTCCACATTGTGGAATACAGATAATTAATCCCTAAAAACATGTACGTATGTGTTAATATTACCTTCCCTTTTCAGTCAAAAGTGCTCTAAGGATGGCCACAATGAGAAGTAAGATGTAGATGACACTTTTGAGTTTGTAATGTGCTTTCAGATACGTTAACCAATTTCATCTTTGTATTTTAATCAGTCTCCTACAACCTACAATTACAGAATCATCATTTCTTAAGCATTATGATGCCACATAATGTTAATGTTAATGTTACTAGACACTCGGTACCAAACATGAATAAGTTCTTGCCATCAGAAACAGTCAAATTCTGGGAGAATCAAAGAAATCAATATTTTACACATGGAAAAGTACGTATAAAATGTGGAATGATAGAAAGTTGTAAAAGGCACTTATTCCCACCTGAGGATCATCTACCTGAGAGAAATGTTCCTAGTGTCATCTATTAAAGCTAGCAAAACGAATGGACAAGGAAGGTTATTCTAAAAGAAAGGATAGCATGAATAAAGGTTCAAATGTATACCATAGTGAAGTATGCATAGCAAGACACAACCAGACCATGGACCTAAAAACTAAAGGACAGAGCATAGGGTCACGGGAGATAATGTTGAGACATAGTAGGCCTTTTATACTCGCCTCATCCTGCAGAGAAGAGAGCAAGCTACTGAAGAGATTTCAGAAGAGAGGAGACATTATCAAATCTGCCTTTTCAACTAATTTAGCCTGTAGGTATTGTAGGAGATAGATGTGAGATACAAAAACTTGATGCAGAAAGATGACATAGAATGTTATTTTAATAGTCTTAGTGAGAGAAAGTGAGAGTTTAACTAGGCAGTGCCATAGGATATAGAGTGATAACATGAATAAGGGGCAGGTTTGAGAGAGAAGGTTTTGAGTTATACTTGTATTTCTTGAGTTTGACATATATGAAGATCAAATCAGATATTTTCAAAAGTCAAGGAAGCATGAGACAATTTCATTTAGAATTTTGTCTCTTTACCATGTATTCAGTCCTGAATTCCACCCCAAAGCTATTTTTACTTTATTTTTGTGGATATTTGTCAGCGTTCCTAGTTGTAAGTAATAGAAGATGACTCATCATTATGTTGAAAAAATTAAATTATTTTGCATAGGTAATGGAATCAGGGGAGGTGCTGAAGAATTAGCTTCAAGGCTAAGCATCCAAAACTATGTCATAGAATAATGCTTGTACCATCCTTGAGCACTCCCTACAGTTTTCAGGACACTAAATTATCTGTCAACAATTTGGTCTAATGGCAACTGCAACTTAGGTTTCAAGTCTGTGCCCTGCATAATCCTTTTTATTAATTCTCTGACCATTTCTCTCTTGAACCATTTTAGTAAACACCTAACTAGTTTCCTGACTTCCCATCTTTGACACCTACAAATCATCATATACAATTCTTACAGAAATACATTTAAAAAATTATTTTCAAAATTACAAAAGTTTTTAGAAATTAACTTTATCAAGTAATGTGGAAGATCTGTTTATATGAAAGGAGTTTTATTACAGTCTCAAGGGACATAAAAATGCTTGAACATTTAGAAAAGAATATCATGGTTGTGGATTTAAAGATTAAGCTTCATAAAAATACCATTCACTTTAACTTCATCTGTATATTTAATAAAACCCCAAAACAAATATAAACAACACTTGGGAAAGAGTTTTGGCCATCTGAAGGAAAAACTCAAATGGAAAAATTTTAAAAACAGGAAAAGATTGGTAAATCTGACAGGCTACAATGAAAAACGTAAGTAGTAATACTAATATAAACAAAGAGAAAGTGAAATATTGGGAAAATTCACAACTTTAACCCAAAGAGAGGTTTTCTCTGAAAAAGGAGGACTCTTGGAATTTCATAAGAAAGTGGTGAACAACTCAAGTAGAATAAGCTGTACACAGGCTTTGTGCCAGACATCTTGGCATTCGTCCCACCATTGTTTTCTCCACTGTGATTCTTCTCAATTTGCCCATACCTGTCACCTCAGAATTACAATATTTTATTACAATTATGTAAATAGCTGCAATATACTGGGGGTCTTTTGAGACTCAATGTTTATGCAATATCATGTAGAAGGAAACAACCCTGGTAATAATTGAAATGTAAAACCACAATCATTTGACCTAGGAATTGAGAAAGTGAAGAGAATAACTGCAAAGAAAAATATTTTAAACAAATTTAAACAGCTCTCACACATATATAATAGTTCCAAATATCTTTCCTTCTAGCAGCTGCTCCTGAAACTCTTTCTGTGGTCTTCCTCCAATTTTTCATTAAATTCAACCTCTATGTCTCATGCTTTCATTTTTCATTTATGCCTCTGACTAGATCTCTTTTCTCTCCATTTCTCTCTCAGACACAACACACAAACACACATTCTGCTATGTTACTCCCTGGGTGCTACAGACTGGTCTCCCAGTTATACTTCTTTTCTCACAATAACTAGCCGTTATCTTTATTCTTTGTTTCTGCAAGATAAAATAGAGAACTCAGCAAGTAAGAGAGATTTTTTTTAAAGAAAGTGCACACTTAGTGTGTGTGTCGAGTAGGAAAGTGATATTTGAGGAGCAAAGAAAATGAATATTTTACTTTAATCATTTTTGCCCACGTTACAATTTATATGTTTATGCCTCCCAATGGACTAAGGAACTTGTATTAGAGTTCTCCAGAGAAACAGGACCAACAGAGTGTGTGTGTATGTGTGTATATATAATTATATTTAAAGAGATTTTATTAGAGGTATTAGCTCACATTACTATGGAATCTGAGAAGTCCCATAATCTGCCATCTGCAAGTTGGAGACGCAGGAAGGCTGGTGGTGTATTTTGAAGGCCTGAGAGCAGAGAGCCAATTGTATAAATTCCAGTTTGAGTTCGAAGACCTGAGAACTAGTAATGACAAGGGCAGGAAGAGATCCATGTTCCAGCTCATGCAGACACGCACAAAAAGAGGGCAAATTCAACCTTCCTCCACCTTTTTGTTCTATTCAGACCCTCACTGGATTGGATGAGGCTCACCTACATTGAGGAAGGAAATCTGCTTTACTAGGTCTACCAATTAAAATGTTAATCTCTTCCAGAAACACTCTCACAGATACACTGAGAAATAATGTTTAACCAGCTTTCTAGGCATCCCATGATGCAGGCAAGTTGACAAATAAAAGTAACTATCACAGAGTATCTACAGGACTTATTTTCACCCCCTAGTCTTCCGTTGCCTAATACATTGTCTGCCATTTAAGAAATTCTCCAATGCATGGGTATTGAACAAACAACTGAACAAATAAATGAATGAATAAGTAAAGTAAATTAGAGAAATTGCACTGCTATGATTAAGAATACATGTTTTCCAGTCAGAAAAATAAGATTTGAATTCTGCTTCTGCCACTTAAAACAGTGTCTTACTTTGGTCTAAGTGTTAAACATTTCTCTGACTACTTATTATTAAGCATGATAACATCTGAATTGCAGAGTATATGGGAAAGTTACATTAAATCATACAATGTTGTAGGATTATTTATATATCTCAGCAATTAGTGAGAGCTTAGCTTTTTATTTTTTTTGTACTATTATTAACAGATTTGTAAATGAGCCTTACCTTGGACTAAAGGTGTAAGGACCTTTCTAAAACCAAATTATTATATAGGTATTATGCACATGTGTATAAGCCTATCTAAATTATTTTTCTCTTGAAAGCAGTTTCCTCTATCTCTCACATACACATGAGAAATCGTAACTATATTCTTTTAAGATAATTTTATGACATTTTTGTTACTCATATTTCTTCTATAAAATAAGGACAAACCATGCAAAAAGTGCAAAAAGATGTTTACAATGCTTACCTACTCAATTTAATTTTAAGTTTACTAACATGACTTTGTTTTTTTGTATAGTAACATGTGTATTTTTGCTGCCAATAAAACTGCCATTATTTTACAGTAATAAAATTATTTTCACATACCACATTTTATCATCTAATTTTTAATTTATTTCTAATATAAATCATTTATTTTATTTCACAGAGTTAATGTGATATTAGTAAAATACCTTCTTTTTTGCCAAAGTCATATTACAAAAAGAAGCATTGTTCAGCTATCCTGTATCTTTCCTTCTTCATTATAATGTTCTCAATTCTGTAATCTACTCTGTTCCTTATTAATAATTATATTACATAAATGAACTAAGGCTTTTTTACCCAGGTGTTAATCTTTTTTTGTTTTCCCATCATTTTAATTTTTTAAATTTTGTACTACTTTCTGTTACCAACTTTCCATCGTCTGAAATCTTCAAGAAAACTTATTTGATCAAATACACCTTTTCTCTGAAGTCTTCCATTCTCCTGTTCCAATCTGGATGCTTTGGTCTCTTGTTCTACCCAGGTAGTGTCTTGCATTCTTTTCACTTTTCTCTTGGATCGTACCTATTGATATCTAAATCTCATGATGTCTGCCATTTTGGCTCACAGTCATGTTTTGCTTTACTACTTCTTCAAGTAGAAAGACTGCACTAAAGGCAACATATTTATGGTAAATTATTTTGCACATATATTTTTTACATTTCACTAACCTGATAGGAAGATTCTACTTTCCCATTTGAGTAACGTTGGGCCTGGCCATGTGACTTGCTTTAGCCAATGAAATGTGAATGGAAATGAAAGTATGATTTCTGAGTATGGGCCATAAGAGCCATTATATATCTTGGCTGGTCCCCTAGGAGCTCCCAATCTTCACCATGAGAAGAATGCCCAGAGCAGGTACTGACTCTCCAACATGACGTCTGAATTACACATGTGGAATCAATCTACCCCAAGCAATTCAGAGCTGGCTCACCTGCAGCAGAGCCTACCCAGGTTAAACTGAGGTCCTAGGAGCTTAACATTTATAGGACAGCTCATAGCTTGGGGATAGTTTTTGTGTAGAGTTATATTCCAAAAGCTAACCAATAAAACTTTTTGAATGTGTCAAATATCTTAAATCTGAAGTCATACTGACAAGCTCTTGCCTTGTAAGGGATATGTAAGATTGTGGATACTTTGTTTTCAGAATGTCAGTGTAGCAGGTTTCACTCACACTACCTTTTTTTGGGCAAATCCTAATTCAGGTGTTTGCTGTCTCTTCCCAGGTGTGCAGGAGCATGTTAACTTCTAAAATGATCATTTGAATCATATTGTGCTCATTCTCCTTACAATTAATTAGATTTTGTATGGAATCTTAAAAAAAGAGACACAAACATACAACTCTTGGGATAACTGTGAAGATTTTTATTTCCTTAATAAAAAATACTGTGTGCAAAATAAGAGACAGTTAAAGGACCAATGGAAGAGTCAGACTTTTACTTTCATTAACTATAAACCCTCGCATTTATGTGATAATGTGATTTGTGACAAAGGGTACACTATAGTACGGTAGATAAGAACACGCTTTTCAAAAAACTGTGCAGGGTCAATCTAACAACCATATAGAAAAAAAAAAAAAAAATGCATATGTTGACCCTTTCCTCATACAATAAACCAAAATAAATTCCAGATAGATTGCAGACCTAGATGTAAGAAGTAAATATTAAACATTTTGGAAGAAACCATAGAATAATACCTTCATGACTTTAAATAGTGAAGATTTCTTAAACATGATGTAAAATAGGGCATAGGACATAGAGCATGCCCTATAAGAAAACGCTACAGTCTAGGGATAAAAACAAACTTGAATAGACCTATTCCCAGTAGACCACAATCAAGTCCCAAAACGATTACAGTCAACCACAGGTGCTCTATTTGTCTGCCAGAAAAAATATTAGCTTTCTTAGAGGAAGAAAACCTTATCCATATTTCCTACAGTTTTTCATCCATAATCTCCAGTATCCTAGAAAAAAAAATTAAGTGGCATAAGAAGAAATTGGACACAATGACCAAAACCAAAAGATAGAACCAAGAAGTAGAAATGGATCCACAGAAGATTTAGATATTGGAATTTTTCACATAAGACTTTAAAACAATTATTATTGATAGTTTGTGAAAGTAGAGGAAAATAGACGAAAGAAACAAAAAGAAAATTCCAACAGAAAATCTGAATCTAAACAAAAAATCAAGTAAATATTTTAGAACAGATTAAAACAAAACAAACAAACAAAACATATTCCTGAAGTTAAACTGTCAATACTTGAGTGTAACAGCAAACACACTGTTTAAAGCAGAACACAGGGTTAGAGAACCCAAAGACAGAGGGAAACAAGAAGAAAAACTCAGAGGATAAAACTATGCAGATCTCTTGCAAAAATTACAAAATATATTACTTTGATTTACATTCCATAAGAAAACTAGAGAAATGGAAATGGCCAGAAGCAACGTTTGAAGAAGCACTGACTGAGCATTTTCCAAATTAATAGAAGATATCAGTAATACAAAACCATTGTCCTAAAATATAAAGGAAAATAAACATTTAAGGTCAAACCTGAGGTGGTTTACCATCAAGAAAGAAGCTCTCAAAAAGTCTTCAAAAGAAGGGAGAGAATAAACAATAGCAACAAAATCACATCAATTTTCAATAACAAAAAACACTAAAGATAAAAATGCAGAAAACGTATAAATTGCATGTAAAATGGTAGTCAGTGCAAATAGATCAGTAATCACAATAAATATAAATGAATTAAGTCACTTTTAAAAGTAACAGATTTTCATATTATATCATTATCTCTATTCCTATTTATCTATTAATATTTTCCAAAACTACATACAGTTTATACGAAAAGAACCTAGAGCATAACAACATCAACAGATGTTGAAAGTAAAGAAATATTAAAAGTTGTATCAGGCAGATACTAACCACAATCTATATTTATCTATATTCATCAAATAAATCATGTACTTGAAGAAAACCAGTATGGAGAAACAGACACTATGCAATGATAAGAAGTTAATTCATCATGGCTTTCAAATATAAATTTAACCAAAAAAGACTTAAAGGGAATACAGAAAATTTTAATTTAACTGTAGGGAAAAACTGACAATTCCACCAACACTGAGATTTCAACATATTCACCCAGTTAGTAATTGGCACACAGTTAATAAGCTTGATCTATTTGGCATACATTTTTCATTCATTAACTGGTTTAAAGACCTTCCAGGAGACTGGTTCAAGATGGCTGAGTACAAGGAAATGCTCTCACTCCTTCTTTCAAGAACACCGGAATCACAACTAACTGCTGAACAATCATCAACAGGAAGACACTGGAACTCGCCAAAAAAGATACCCCACATGCAAAGACAAAGGAGAAGCCACAGTGAGACGGTAGGAGGGGCGCTATCACAATAAAATCAAATCCCATAACTGCTGGATGGGTGACTCACAAACTGGAGAACACTTATACCACAGAAGTCCACACACTGGAGTGAAGGTTCTGAGCCACACATCATCAGGCTTTCCAACCTGGGAGTCCGGCAAATGGAGGAGGAATTCCTAGAAAAACAGACTTTGAAGGCTAGGGTATTTGATTGCAGGACTTCAACAGGACTGGGGAGAACAGAGACTCCACTCTTGGAGGGCAAACACAAAGTAGTATGCACATCAGGACCCAGGGGAAGGAGCAGTGACCCCAAAGGAAACAGAACCAGACCTACCTGCTAGTGTTGGAGGGTCTCCTTCAGAGGCGGGTGGCAGCTGTGGCTCATTAAGAAACAAGGACACTGGCAGCAGAAGTTCTGGGAAGTATTCCTTGGCGTGAGCCCTCCCAGAGTCCACCATTAGCCCCAACAAAGAGCTTGGGTAGGCTCCAGTGTTGGGTTGCCTCAGACCAAACAACCAATAGGGAGGGAACCCAACCCCACTCATCAGCAGACAAGCGGATTAAGGTTTTACTGAGCTCTGCCCACCAGAGCAACATCCAGATCTACCTGCCACCAGTCCCTCCCATCCTGCAGCCTGTGGAACAAAAACCACATTCACAGAAAGATAGACAAGATGAAAAGGCACAGGGCTATGTACCAGATGAAGGAACAAGATAAAACCCTAGAAAAACAACTAAATGAAATGGAGATAGGCAATCATCCAGAACAAGAATTCAGAATAACGATAGTGAAGATGATCCAGGACCTCGGAAAAAGAATGGAGGCAAAGATTGAGAAGATGCAAGAAATGTTTAACAAAGATCTAGAAGAATCAAAGAACAAACAAACAGAGATGAACAATACAATAACTGAATTGAAAACTACACTAGAAGGAATCAATAGCAGAATAACTGAGGCAGAAGAACAGATAAGTGACCTGGAAGACAGAATGGTGGAATTCACTGCTGCAGAACAGAATAAAGAAAACAATGAAAAGAAATGAAGACAGCCTAAGAGACCTCTGGGACAACATTAAATGCAACAACATTCGCATTATAGGGGTCCCAGAAGGAGAAGAGAGAGAGAAAGGACTTGAGAAAATATTTGAAGAGATTATAGTTGAAAACTTCCCTAATATGGAAAAGGAAATAGCCACCCAAGTCCAGGAAGCGCAGAGACTCCCATACAGGATAAAGCGAAGGAGAAACATGCCAAGACACAGAGTAATCAAACTGGCAAAAATTAAAGACAAAGAAAAATTATTGAAAGCAGCAAGGGAAAAATGACAAATAACATACAAGGGAACTCCCATAAGGTTAACAGCTGATTTCTCAGCAGAAACTCTACAAGCCAGAAGGGAGTGGCATGATATACTTAAAGTGATGAAAAAAAAGAACCTACAACCAAGATGACTCTACCCAGCAAGGATCTCATTCAGATACGATGGAGAAGTCAAAAGCTTTACAGAAAAACAAAAGCTAAGAGAATTCAGCACCACCAAACCAGCTCTACAACAAATGCTAAAGGAACTTCTCTAAGTAGGAGACACAAGAGAAGAAAAGGACCTACAAAAACACACCTAAAACAATTAAGAAAATGGTAATAGGAACATACATATCAATAATTACCTTAAACATGAATGGATTAAATGCTCCAACCAAAAGACACAGGCTTGCTGAATGGATACAAAAACAAGACCCATATATATGCTGTCTACAAGAGACCCACTTCAGACCTAGGGACACATACAGACTGAAAGTGAGGGGATGGAAAAAGATATTCCATGCAAATGGAAATCCAAAGAAAGCTGGAGTAGCAATACTCGTATCAGATAAAATAGACTTTAAAATAAAGAACGTTACAAGAGACAAGGAAGGACACTACGTAATGGTCAAGGGATCAATCCAAGAAGAAGATATAACAATTATAAATATATATGCACCCAACATAGGAGCACCTCAATACATTAGGCAACTGCTAACAGCTCTAACAGAGGAAATCGACAGCAACACAATAATAGTGAGGGACTTTAACACCTCTCTTACACCAATGGACAGATCATCCAAACAGAAAATTGATAAAGAAACACAAGCTTTAAATGCCACAATAGACCAGATAGGTTTAATTGATATTTATAGGACATTCCATCCAAAAACAGCAGATTACAGTTTCTTCTCAGGTGTGCACAGAACATTCTCCAGGACAGATCATATCTTGGGTCATAAATCAAGCCTCAGTAAATTTAAGAAAACTGAAATCATATTAAGCATCTTTTCTGACCACAACACTATGAGATTAGAAATCAATTACAGGGAAAAAAACGCAAAAAAACAAAACAAAACAAAACAAAAACACATGGAGGTTAAACAATACGCTACTAAACAACCAAGAGATTAGTGAAGAAATCAAAGAGGAAATCAAAAAATACCTAGAGACAAATGACAATGAAAAACACGATGATCCAAAAACTATGGGATGCAGCAAAAGCAGTTCTAAGAGGGAACTTTATAGCTATAAAAGCCTACCTCAAGAAATAAGAAAAATCTCAAATAAACAATCTAACGTTACACCTAAAGGAACTACAGAAAGAAGAACAAACAAAACCCAAAGTTAGCAGAATGAAAGAAATCATAAAGATCAGAGCACAAATAAATGAAATAGAGACAAAGAAAACAATAGCAAAGATCAATAAAATAACAAGCTGGTTCTTTGAGAAGATAAAGAAAATTGATAAACCATTAGCCAGACTCATCAAGAAAAAAGAGGGAGAGGACTCAAATCAATAACATTAGAAATGAAAAAGGAGAAGTTACAACAGACACCGCAGAAATACAAAGCATCCTAAAAGACTACTACAAGCAACTCTATGCCAAAAAAATGGACAACCTGGAAGAAATGGCAAATTCTTAGACAGGTATAACCCTCCAGGATTGAACCAGGAAGAAACAGAAAATAAGAACAGACCAATCACAAGTAATGAAATTGAAACTGTGATTAAAAATCTTCCAACAAACAAAAGTCCAGGACCAGATGGCTTCACAGGTGAATTCTATCAAACATTTAGAGAAGAGCTAACACCCATCCTTCTCAAACTCTTCCAAAAAATTGCAGAGGAAGGAAAACTCCCAAACTCATTCTATGAGGCCACCACCACCCTGATACCAAACCCAGATTTGACACCAAACCCAGACAAAGATACTACAAAAAAAGAAAATTACAGACCAATATCACTGATGAATATAGATGCAAAAATCCTCAACAAAATACTCGCAAACAGAATCCAACAACACATTAAAAGGATCATACACCACGATCAAGTGGGATTTATCCCAGGGATGCAAGGATTCTTCAATATATGCAAATCAATCAATGTGATACACCATATTAACAAATTGAAGAATAAAAACCATATGATCATCTCAATAGATGCAGAGAAAGCTTTTGACAAAATTCAACACCCATTTATGATAAAAACTCTTCAGAAAGTGGGCATAGAGGTAACCTACTTCAACATAATAAAGGTCATATATGACAAACCCACAGCCAACACCATTCTCAATGGTGAAAAACTGAAATCTATTCCTCTAAGATCAGAAACAAGACAAGTCTGCCCACTCTCACTGCTATTATTCAACATAGTTTTGGAAGTCCTAGCCACAGCAATCAGACAAGAAAAAGAAATTAAAGGAATACAAATTGGAAGAGAAGAAATAAAAGGCCATTGTTTGCAGATGACATGATACTATACATAGAGAATTCTAAAGATGCCACCAGAAAACTACTAGAGCTAATCAATGAATTCGGTAAAGTTGCAGGATACAAAATTAATGCACAGAAATCTCTCACATTCCTATACACTAATGATGAAAAATCTGAAAGAGAAATTAAGGAAACACTCCCACTTACCACTGCAAGAAAAAGAATAAAATACCTAGGAATAAACCTACCTAGGGAGACAAAAGACCTGTATTCAGAAAACTATAAGACACTGATGAAAGAAATTAAAGATGATACCAACAGATGGAGAGATATACCATGTTCTTGGACTGGAAGAATCAACATTGTGAAAATGACTATACTACCCAAAGCAATATACAGATTCAATGCAATCCCTATCAAATTACCAATGGCATTTTTTATGGAACTAGAACAAAAAATCTTAAAATTTGTATGGAGACACAAAACACCCCTAATACCCAAAGCAGTCTTGATGGAAAAAAACGGAGCTAGAAGAATCAGACACCCTGACTTCAGACTATACTACAAAGCTACAGTAATCAAGACAATATGGTTCTGGCACAAAAACAGAAATATAGATCAATGGAACAGGATAGAAAGCCCAGAGATAAACCCACGCACCTACAGTCAACTAATCTATGACAAAGAGGCAAAGATATACAATGGAGAAAAGACAGTCTCTTCAATAGGTGGTGCTGGGAAAACTGGACAGTTACATGTAAAAGAATGAAATTAGAACACCCCCTAACACCATACACAAAAATAAACTCAAAATGGATTAGAGACCCAAATGTAAGACCGGGCACTATAAAACTCTTAGAGGAAAACATAGGAAGAACACTCTTGGACATATATCACAGCAATATCTTTTTTGATCCACCTCCTAGAGTAATGGAAATAAAAACAAAAATAAACAAATGGGACCTAATGAAACTTCAAAGTTTTTGCACAGCAAAGGAAACCATAAACAAGACGAAAAGACAACCCTCAAAATCGGAGAATATATTTGCAAACAAATCAGTGGACAAAGGATTAATCTCCAAAATATACAAACAGCTCATACAGTTCAATATTTAAAAAAACCAAACAACCTTATCCAAAAATAAGGAGAAGACCTAAATAGACATTTCTCCCAAGAAGACATACAGATAGCCAAGAGGCACATGAAAAGCTGCTCAACATCACTAATTATTAGAGAAATGCAAATCAGAACTAAAATTTGGTATCACCTCACACCAGTTAGAATGGGCATCATCAGAAAATCTACAAACAACAAATGCTGGAGACGGTGTGGAGAAAGGGGAACCCTTTTGTACTGTTGGTGGGAATGTAAATTGATACAGCCACTATGGAGAACAGTATGGAACTGTTGGAATAGTATGGAACCTTAAAGAACTAAAAATAGAATTCCCATATGACCCAGCAATCACACTACTGGGCATATACCCAGAGAAAACTATAATTCAAAAAGACACAATGTTCATTGCAGCACTGTTTACAATAGCCAGGTCATGGAAGCAACCTAAATGCCCATTGACAGACGAATGGATAAAGAAGATGTGGTACAAATATAAAATGGAATATTACTCAGCCATAAATAGGAACGAAATTGGGTCATTTGTAGAGACGTGGATGCATCTAGAGACTATCATATAGAGTGAAGTCAGTCAGAAAGAGAAAAACAAATGTTGTATGTTAACGCATATCTGTGGAACCTAGAAAATGGTACAGACGAACTGGTTTGCAGAGTAGAAAATGAGACACAGATGTTGAGAACAAACGTATGGACACCAAGGGGGGAAAGCGGTGGGGGGTAGGGGTGTGGTGAATTGGGAGATTGGGATTGACATGTATACACTGATGTGTGTAAAATGGATGACTAATAAGAAAATAAATAAATAAATAAATAAACATAAAAAAAAAAGATCTTCCAAGGCGCTTACTGAATGTAACCGTAAATATATTTTCAGCAATAATGCAAGCCTCAATAAATGCCAAACATTATCTCATTTTAATCCCCTATGATAGCTATGACTTTTCTACACATTCAAAAATCTGCTTCTGAGCTGCATATTGCAGACTAATCATCTATTCTCTCACAGTCACACCAATACCACAGTATTTTAATTATTACTTTTTAATAAGACTGGTAGGTACAATTTTCCTCTTTCCATTCTTTAAAATTGCCTTAGTTTTTTCAAATAAATATTAGGGACACTTTGACTACCACCACAAAAACTATATTGGAATTATAACTAAAATGGTATGGCATTTAAAATTTAATTAAAGGAATGTGCATATTTTTATGAACATTTATGTACATTTTTATATTTACTCAGTCATTTTATATCTTTCAGTAGTTTTTTTTTTTTTTTTTTCCCCTAAAAAAGCTTTTTCTGAGCTTTGTTGGATTTATTCTTAGGAACTTAATGTATTTCACTGTCATTTCGGAAGGAATAATATTTTTCATAATAATCCTTTATTCCATATGGTTGCTGCTAGCTGGCACATAGCTCCGGAACACTCTGGCGTCTTATACTGATTTTATTTAAGCAAGCTTACTAAACTCTCTCATGAATTCCAAATTTGTCTGCAATTTAGGTATCATATGCAAAAAATATGAGGTACAAAAAACAGCAACTTTATTTTCTTTAATTACAATTTTTTAAATTCTACATAACGTACATTTTACCTCCATGATTCATTATTTCCCTTCTTAATTCTTAATTTCCCTTCTTTTTTTTTTTTTTTTTTTTTTAATTATTTATTTATTTATTTATTTATTTTGGCTGTGTTGGGTCTTCGTTTCTGTGTGAGAGCTTTCTCCAGTTGCGGCAAGTGGGGGCCACTCTTCATCGCGGTGCGCGGGCCCCTCACCATCGCGGCCTCTCCTGTTGCGGAGCACAGGCTCCAGACGCGCAGGCTCAGTAGTTGTGGCTCACGGGCCCAGCTGCTCCGCGGCATGTGGGATCTTCCCAGACCAGGGCTCGAACCCGTGTCCCCTGCATCGGCAGGCAGACTCTCAACCACTGAGCCACCAGGGAAGCCCAATTTCCCTTCTTTTACAATCCTACAGAAAGAGAAATGTTGCTAGAAACGTACTTTGTTATTTCTGACTTCAATAGAAATATTTTTAAATCACCACCATTAAGAATGCTGTTTGCTTTTGGTTTTGTGTATTTTGTCAGGTTAACAATATTTCTCCCTAGCATTAGAGAGAAATGCTTTAGCATTAGTCCTCTAAGAGAAACTTTGTAAATGATTGTTAAATTTCAGCGAAATTTTATACATGTATTAAAAGTTGTAGGTTATTTTCTACTGTAAATATTTAAAATATTTTACAATGTTAGAACGTAGTCCATCTCTTAGGTAAGTTCTAATTGAGTATGAGTAATAAGGTATTTTTTATACAATGATGGGTTTTACTTATAATGATTTATGATTTTTACATAAATGTCTTGCTCATTTTGTAAAACTGGAGAAAAGGCTTTCTCTTTTTCAAATTTAATAGTTCATATAAATATGATCTATGCCTTTTTCTGAACTTGAGAAAAATGGCTGTTCACATGATAAGATTCTGGTCAAATAATTCAATATCATTAATGCTTACAACTCCTTTTAGATTCACTTCTTATTGAGTGACTTTGTGTTTTGCACAAAATTTACCATTTCAAGTATATTTTCAAATATTTTGGAACAAAGCTTTTCATTCACTATATTACCTGTATCTTTGAACCACTTTTCATTATTAATATCCATATGTGTGTGACTGTGTGTGTAGGGGTATGGCTATGTGTAGGTTTGTGTGCACAAACACCTTTGTTCTTGATATAATCATCAGCATTTTGGAAATTTTGCAAATTTATTTTTCCTCAAAGCACTAATTCCTTGTTGTATTCATGCTCTATATGATTTTTTAAAATTTTATTATATGAGGTATTTAATATTTCTTTTCCCTTCTGCTTTCCTTGAACATAGCCTATGATGTTTTCCTTCACTTCACAAAAAAAGTTTAGGTAGGTTTTTTAAAATAAACATTTTTGAAATCCATAAACTTAAGATAATAAATTTTTATCTAAGTTTATTAAATAGCACTCTGCAGGTTTTCCTTTATACAGTTCTATTTTTACTAGCAATATTTTATGATGTCCATTAACATTTCTCTTTGCCTCATAGATTATGTATTTAGAAATGTGTGTGTTTGTTTTTTAATTTCCAAATATATTGTTTAAAAGTTTACCATTTATTTCTATACTATATTCTGATAAGAGTATTTGGTCTGGATGATACCAATTTGTAGATATTGTTATTATTCGCCTTAAGGCATATCATGAGGTCATTTTTTAAATGTTCAACATATGCCATAACAACATATCTTTCTTTAAGGGTGGGTAATTCTTCAAATCTCTTAGCTCAAGCATCTCATACGCGTTGTTCAAATCATCTGTATTTGTACAATTGCTTTCTCTGCTTTATGTAGTAATTTCAGAGACAATTATTTTGAAATCTCTCACAATTATAATACGTGTTTACTTATTACAGCTTGGGATTGTGGAATTAGGTATGCTCAAGGTTAGAATTGTTTATTTTATGTTTTTCTTTTTTTAATATTATATAATTACTATATATTTAATGTTTTACTAAAAATATATTTTGTCATACAATTTTCTAGCTTTCTCTGTTTAATACTTTCTTAGGACTGTTTTAATTCTTTTTACTTTCAATTAATTTCAATCCTTAAAGTTTTGGTATGTCTATTATAAACAGAATAAAAGTGGATTTTGTTAATATTTTAGACCAACTTAAGATCTAGCTGTCTCTTTTAAGATGTAGAATTATTTGCATTAATTATGATTACGGTTTCATTTGAAATTCTTTATTTATTTTTCTACTCTTTACCATTTTTTTTTCACATTACCTGCATTTATTTGATCCATTTTCAAGTTCTTTTATTTCCTACTTCCTCTTTTCCATTCTAGTTTTTGTTAGACCTTCTTCTTTTATTCTTTTAGTTTTTGTCCATACATGTTTAATGTGCTTACCTTAATGGGTATGCAAAAAATTAATATATATCTGTCATTTTCATGAAATATATTAAGCCTTTTTCAAATGCTTATTTGAAAGATATGTTACTTTGTTTGTCTATCCAAATCTAATTCTTATTTTTCTTTCTCTTTTTATTATTTTTATTAGTCTTGAGGGTTTTTTAAAAATAAATTGTGGATATAAGTCCTTCCACAGTATATGCTTTGCAAATAATTTCTCCTAGTATGTGGTCTGTTTTTTCATTCTCTCAGTGATGCCTTCTCAAGAGTAAAAGTCTTTAATTTTGATAAATTTCAAATTATATGACTTTTAATTGATTATACTTTTAAAAAACTGATTTATTGACATCTCACAAATAAATCTATATATATTTAAGGCATACAGTGTAGTGTTTTTATATATGTATACACTATGAAGTGATCACCACAAAATTTACTGTACTATTTCATATGGTATCTAAAAATTGTTTGCTCAACCAAAGGTTACAAAGATTTTCTCCTACATTTTCTTCTAGGCATTTTATGTTATACAGCTATGTCTTATCAAGACTTTTAAGTGTCAGAGATATTATACTAGTTGTAAGCTAAGTTAGTATGCAGCAGATTCATTTTGATACCAGAAAAAAAGAAAGAATGCATCAACTTTTATTTTACACTTTCATTCTTTTTCTGACATCAGAAATACAGTTCATTCTACACATCAAATGTTTAAGGTGAGTTGAGTTTTAATGATTATGAAATGTTAAAATATATCTCATGGGAGAAAGATAAAGGTGTAATTTTCAAAACTGAAAGAATAATTCTCAGATCTCATCCTTGGATCTCAGGTTTATTGACAAGAACCATGCATGATCTCGAGCACTAAACCAAAACACAAAACCAGAACAGAAGAAGCCACACACCATTTTAACCAAAGCCTTGGGAATACTGACGTCCAAAACTTTATACTGACTGGAAACATGCTTGGCGTAAGGAAAGTTTTAATTCTCAGATATTAATTATATGGGAGTACGGTGTGGTTACCGGAGAGTGTAGGAATTAGTCAAGTCATTACAGAAAGTGGAACATCAAATATAGGGAAAACATACCTGTTAATGAGACATACTTGACTATGAAAGCTGGGTATCTCTACCTTAAAAATTCTTAATAAATAAGGGCTTCCCCGGTGACACAGTGGTTAAGAATCTGCCTGCCAATGCAGAGGACATGGGTTCGAGCCCTGGTCCAGGAAGATACCACATGCCGCGGAGCAACTAAGCCCGTGTGCCAAAACTACTGAGCCTGTGCTCTAGAGCACAAGAAACACAACTACTGAAGCCTGTGTGCCTAGAGGCCGTGCTCTGCAACAAGAGAAGCCACAGCAATGAGAAGCCCATGCACCACAATGAAGAGTAGCCCCCACTCACCACACTAGAGAAAGCCCATGCACAGCAACGAAGACCCAACGCAGCCAAAAATAAATGTATTAAAAAAAATTTTTAATAGATCTTTATTGGAGTATAATTACTTCACAATACTGTGTTAGTTTCTGTTGTACAACAAAGCGAATCAGCCACATGCATATACATGTCCCCATATCCCCTCCCTCTGGAGCCTCCCTCCCATTCTCCTTATCCCACCTCTACGTCATCCCAAAGCACCAACCCGATCTCCCTGTGCTATGCTGCTGCTTCCCACCAGCTGACTATTGTACATTTGGTAGTGTACATATGTCGATGCTACTCTCACTTCACCCCAGCCTCACCCTGCCATCCCATATCCTCAATTCCATTTTCTATGTCTACCTCTTTATTCCTGCCTTGCAACTAGGTTCATCAGTATCATTTTTTTTGTTTTTTAGATTCCATATATATATGCATTCGTATATGGTATTTGTTTTTCTCTTTCTGACTTACTTCACTCCGTATGACAGACTCTAGGTCCATCTACCTCACTACAAATAACTCAATTTTGTTTTTTTTTATGGCTGAGTAATATTCCATTGTATATATATGCCACATCTTTATCCATTCATCTGTCGATGGACATTTAGGTTGGTTCCATGTCCTGGCTATTGTAAATAGAGCTGCAATGAACATTGTGGTACATGTCTCTTTCTGAATTATGGTTTTCTCAGGGTATATGCCCAGTAGTGGGATTGCTGGGTCATATGGTAGTTCTATTTTTAGTTTTTTAAGGAACCTCCATACTGTTCTCCATAGTGGTTGTATTAATTTACATCCCCACCAACAGTACAGGAGGGTTCCCTTTTCACCACACCCTTTCCAGCATTTGTTGTTTCTACATTTTTGATGATGGCCTTTCTGACTGGCGTGAGGCGATACCTCATTGTAGTTTTGATTTGCATTTCTCTAATAATTAGTGATGTTGAGCATCTTTTCATTTGCCTCTTGGCCATCTGTATGTCTTCCTTGGTGAAATGCCTATTTAGTTCTTCTGTCCATTTTTTAACTGGATTGTTTGTTTTTTTGATATTGAGCTCCATGAGCTGTTTGTATATTTTGGAGATTAATTCTTTATCTGTTGTTTCACTTGCAAATATCTCCTCCCATTCTGATGGTTGTCTTTTTTGTCTTGTTTATGGTTTCCTTTGCTGTGCAAAAACTTTTAAGTTTAATTAAGTCCCATTTGTTTTTGTTTTTATTTCCATTTCTCTAGGAGGTGGGTCAAAAAAAATCTTGCTGTGGTTTATCCCAGAGTGTTTTGCTATGCTTTCCTCTTAAAGTTTTATAGTGTCTGGTCTTACATTTAAGTCTTTAATCCATTTGGAGTTTATTTTTGTGTATGGTGTTAGGTAGTGCTCTAATTTCATTCTTTTACACGTACCTGTCCAGTTTTCCCAGCACAACTTACTGAAGAGGCTGTCTTTCCTCTATTGTTATGTTCTTGCCTCCTTTGTCGAAAATTAGGTGCCCATATGTGTGTGGGTTTATCTCTGGGCATTCTATCCTGTACCATTGATCTATATTTCTATTTTTGTGTCAGTACCATACTGTCTTGATTACTGTACCTTTGTGGTATAGTTTGAAGTCAGGGAGCCTGATTCCTCCAACTCCGTTTTTCTTTTCAAGATTGTTTTGGCTATTCGGGGTCTTTTGTGTTTCCGTATGAATTGTAAAATTTTTTGTTCTAATTCTGTGAAGCATGCCATTGTTAGTTTGATAGGGATTGCACTGAATATATAAATTGCTTTGGGTAGTAGAGTCATTTTCACAATATTGATTCTTCCAATCCAAGAACATGGTATATTTCTCCATCTGTTTATGTCATCTTTGATTTCTTTCATGAGTGTTTTATAGTTTTTTGAGTACAATTCCTTCGCCTCCTTAGGCAGGTTTATTCCTTCGTATGTTAATTTTTGTTGCAATGGTAAATGGGAGTGTTTCCTTAATTCCTCTTTCTGATTTTTCTTTGTTGGTGTATAGGAATGCCAGTGATTTCTGTGCATTAATTTTGTATCCTGCAACCTTACCAAATTCATTGATTAGTTCTAGTAGTTTTCTGGTGGCAGCTTTAGGATTTTCTATGTATAGTATCATGTCATTGGCAAACAGTGACAGTTTTACTTCTTTTCCAATTTGTATTCCTTTTATTTCCTTTTCTTCTCTGATTGCTGTGGCTAGGACTTCCAAAACTATCCTGAATAAGACTGGTGAGAGTGGGCATCCTTGTCTTGTTCCTGATCTTAATGGAAATGTTTTCAGTTTTTCACCATTGAGTATGATGCTTACTGTGGGTTTGTCATATATAGCCTTTATTATGTTGAGGTAGGTTCCCTCTATACCCATTTAATGGAGTTTTTATCATAAATTGGTGTTGAATTTTGTCAAAAGCTTTTTCTTCATTTATTGAGATGCTCATATGGTTTTTTTTTTAATCAGTCATCAATTTTATACACATCAGTGTATACATGTCAATCCCAATCGCCCAATTCAGCACACCACCATCCCCACCCCACCGCAGTTTTCCCCCCTTGGTGTCCATACGTTTGTTCTCTACATCTGTGTCTCAACTTCTGCTCTGCAAACCGGTTCACCTGTACCATTTTTCTAGGTTCCACATACATGCGTTAATATACGATATTTGTTTTCCTCTTTCTGACTTACTTCACTCTGTATGACAGTCTCTAGATCCATCCACGTCTTAACAAATGACTCAATTTCATTCCTTTTTATGGCTGAGTAATATTCCATTGTATATATGTACCACATCTTCTTTATCCATTCGTCTGCCAATGGGCATTTAGGTTGCTTCCATGACCTGGCTATTGTAAATAGTGCTGCAATGAACATTGGGGTGCATGTGTCTTTTTGAATTACAGTTTTCTCTGGGTATGCTCATATGGTTTTTATTCCTTAATTTGTTAATATGGTGTATCATGTTGATTGATTTGCATTATGTTGACGAATCCTTGCATCCCTGGGGTAAATCCCACACTGACTTGATACACACATGCACACACGCACAATTTAGTAAAAAATATAGATGATACGAGAGAATCATTTATCTTAATTTTTAAATATAGCAATTTAAGACTTTTTAAAAATGTGATACAGACACATTTTTTAAAATAATGTCGTCCTCCAGTGTTCTTAGAAGTCTGCTTATTCTCCTTTGGAACATAACAACTGTAGGCAAAGAAACTGAAAATTAATCTGAAATAAGAATGTTATTTTTTTACTGGGGCCTAATTATGTGTGTAAATTTTATATATAGTATATATATATATATATATATATATATATATATGCATATATGACAAACACATTTCAGGTTAATCTGAATTATAATGGGCCTTAATGAATCTTTGGTTAAATTGTACAGTCTCTCTTTAATTCTTCCAGGGAAAATCATGCTTAACTGAATCTAAACACGTTTTATCATATAGATTTGGGCAGCTGCAATAATGAAGTTTTTAAGGAATCAGAATGTAACATCAAAACCAAGAATACCCTATTATTATAGAAATATATGGGTATCTTGTCATATATACCGCATTATGGAGAGTGGAAATATTTATTAAGACTTGAGAATGACAGACCCTTCAAGCACCTTTGCCCTTACCTAATGTACCAAAATGAAATTTATGTATTGAGGATGTATTATCTCCTATTTTAACCTGCAAATATTGCTTTCTACTTTAGTGATAATTTGCTAGATGGACTATCGTTAAGGTTTGCATAACTTAATCTTACAAAAGAAAGCATCACTAAGGTTGCTCAAATAACATCAACATTTTCACTTATCCCAAAGGAGCTTCTGGCTTTTACAAATACATGCATTTTTATAATTTAATTATGTTAAAATATACTCAAGTTGCTGTTAACAGCACAACTCTCTTGACCTCCTTAGTGAAATGATAAAAACGCTGATTTGTATCTATTACTTTGCTTTCTAAGTATGCTATAGCTTGCACAATAAGACACTAACTACACTGTGTGTAATTCAGTACTACAGTCATATATAATTTAGATGATGCCATATCACTAAATCACATCACATTAAACTTTTTCTCTGTAAGTCCCTAGAGGTAAATCATAATTCAGTCCTTTTAGAATTCTGGAATCATAGCTTTCTCTCTAGAGAAATATTCTTCTTTGGTGAAACAGCTTCTGGCTTACCACTAAGTCCTAGTAAAGACTGAATTCTTGACCATGGACTGGCAAGCAGTTATGTGGTTGGAACTACCAAAAATGTACTAGCACTGCCTGCTCCACCAAGTCATTAAGATAGGTGTGCACAGTATAAAACTATCATCAAATGGAAGTGATGTATACAAAATTGGCCTCAAGCAGGACCTAAGCAACCAGTAAGCTGCACAAGAAAGTGGTTCCCAATGCTAGGACCCCTACTGATATTAGATTGCTTCTTTTTGCTCAGCGCTGACTTCTGGCCTTATCTGGATTTTCCTATAACCAGTTAAGTGAGAAAGAAAGTCATTTGGGTCTTGTTCACACATAGTTCTATTACAGCTCTTCTCCTGGGTGGCATTAAAGGACAGTGGTGAAAGGAAATTCTCCCAGTGGGAAGACCTTTAAATAACACCTGATAATTAATTTTTCCAGGACAGAGAGATGGCGAAAGGTACAGATCCACATTGTTTCATAGTGGAAAGGATTTTGCTAGATGGTAAGATTTGGAAGGTAGATGATTAAAAAATTAGTGATGAGGAATTATACTTGTGTCTCAAGTAAGTTCTCACTCAAAATCAAACATAACCTCTCCTTCAGTTTTAATATAAGGTATTGTTTATTTTGTGACATGAGATGTCTGTTAAATATGGCTTTATTTTTTGATCTGTACTCCAGGTGAGTATTTATATATTTTATACCTACATTGGAATGATTGTATAGAAAATGCTCTTGCAAAAAGATAAAGCTATTTCTCAATACGGTGTCTTGGTGATTTAGGGATAATTGTAAATATATGTTATGAATCTTCTTAAAATTTAACGTTTTAATGACTTGTATTGGAGATAAAAGAAAACATCAAAAATTATTTACAGGTCTTGGCACTATCTGTATCCCTTTGTAAAGATAAAATAAGTGCAGTTGTATACTGTATACTACATAAAATTAGTCACCTTGGCCTCTGTAAAAATATGCCTGATGTTTGTGCCATTGGGAACAAAAATGTTTGTAAAATGTGCAGCGTTTGGGATTTTCTCTTCCAAGCAGAATGTATGACACATACATACATATATGTATATATATACACACACACACATATATATATGACTTACATATATGGAGATATACCTACCTACTGTTTCCTTTAATCCCTTACAGAAAGGAAACAAAGTGAGCCTTATCATTTTCCCAACTTCTGTGCCTGTGAACATTTTCAGGAATAAAGTACACACTGTAAGGACAAAGAGTTCAAGCAAACTAAAGTACTAGAATTTGTCAACAAGAGTACATGAGAGGAGGAAGCTCTGGAGATAAGAGCTCCAGAAATCTGTACAGGGGTCACCTTGAATCTTTGGCAGAATATTAAGCTGTGCATACATATTGTGAAACTCCACAGGGCTAGGCAAAGAGCAAGTACAGATTTTAGTCAACATCCAAGACCTTTTGGCTTGAATCTTAATAACCAGATAAAAAAGATAGGAAAAGATATCTATTCTTCTGCCTCTTTTCCCAGCCACTGCATCCTTTTCCAGTGGGTTTGTAAGTAAAATGGCTACAGTGCCTAGGATGGAGGTTTTCCTTGGGCTAACTAAGCCCATTCATGAAAGTTCTCTGGCTACAATTCTTGCCGGGTCAGCAGAGATCAACACTCAGTTCCAGATACAGCACTATCCTGCAGAAAGATCAGTCAGACTGGATCACTTTCATCATGGGAGTAGAGTACTTTGTGTAGTTCAAAGTGCCTTTCACTGGAGTAGATCCTTAGGCTATATATTGGTTTTCCTCTCCTGACTACATTGCTTCTACAGGACTAACCATTGTAGATGTACAGAATGTCTTATTTAACATTATGTTTGCTTCTGAAGAAGGAACTCATATTGGAGAAAATGAAGCATGGTATAGTGTTTATTCTTTGGGAATTCAAGGTGTTGTAAGATCTAGTCTGAGTCTGCACCCTCATCCTTGTCTGAAGGCAGGAGAAGACTGATGTCCCAGTTCGAAGACAGGCAGAGAAAATGGATTCTCCCTTATTTTATCAGACTGTTTATCCTACTCAAGCCTTCAATGCGTTATATGAGGCCCAACCATATTGGGGAAGACAATTTGCTTTACTTGTACTGATTCAAATGTTAATCTCATCCAGAAATATCCTCACAGACACATCCAGAATAATATTTAACCAAATATCTGGATATCTTGTGTTCCAGTCAAGTTGACACATAAAATCATCATACCATCATACTGAAGAAGACCTGATATAATGGTGGAATGGACTCTGAAAGATTGAATTTTAGTACCAGCAGGATGGCAACACCTTCCTGGACTACTGTAATATCCTCCAGGATGTGGTTGCTAAAAGAAGTCCAATAGAGAGCACGGCTTCTTTTACAGCCACAATTCACGGGTCTGGAAATCTCAGGGTAGGAATGGAAATGGCTCTGCTCACTATTGCCTCTATAGAGCTAATAATAGTGAGTATTTTGTTTTCCATAAGCACAGTTGTAGGCTTTCCTGGCCTAGAAGGCTTAATTCTCCAGAAAGGATTGCTTCCAACAGGGGACACTGATATCTTTCCATTAAACTAGAAGTTGGGTCTGTCACCTATCTACTTTGGGTTTTTTCAAGCCAACAAATCATCAGGCAAATAAGAAACTGCCTGTACTCATTAGACTGACTGATCCTGATTGTTGCTACTTGATAGGACTATGGTAGAAGCATGTAAAGATGAAGGGAATCCCATGAAGCATTGTTTAATGCAACCAGGTTGTGTGATAAAAATCAATATGCAACTGGAACCCCTCAATACAAGAAGGACTGCAATAGACCAGATGCTTTAGGAGAATACCTTTGGGTCACCCTACCAAGCAAGGAACCAAGACCAGCCAAGGTGCTGTCTAAAGACAAAGGGAATATGAAATGGGTAATGGAAGAAGGAAGTTGCAAATATTAGCTACAGTGATGTGATAAATTGCAGAAATAATAGTGTAAAAGTTATGGGTATATTTTCCTGATTTTGATACAAATATACTTGTGTGTGTGTATTCGATTATTTCCTCATTTTATGCTTCTCTATCACACTCCTTCCAATAATAGAGATATGCTAAAAGATATTAACTTCAAGCAATATCTTGAACCTATAGGAAAGCCCAGCACTATGAAACTATTCACTGCTAATCTGAGGCTTGTATTATCCTCACTTTTTGTCTCATAAACTTGTTTCTAAAACAAATAGCTTACAGTCTTCTCTATTATACATTCCTTAGAATGTATTGATAGAAATAGACATAATACAGTCAGAGTTTCAAGACACTTTAAGAAATGATTATTAATAGCAATAGAATAATTTTAATGTATAAACATTTATAGATAAAACTTTATTAAATTTGAAAATAGCTGATTTTGACATTAGGTTCATTATTTCAGTGATAGCAAAGGGACCTGGAAATAAGAAACTCTCTCTAGATTCAAGCAGGTTTATGATAGAGGGACCGACCCTGTATGTTTAGAGAAAATCTAGGAAAAGATATCTCAGGATTAAGATAAAATACAGACAAAGAGGTCCAAAAGAGTGCAGCCAATAGATGACATATCAGATATTGCCCAACAAAGAGAGACTCTAGGACCACACATTATACTAATATTTGGTAGGCAATCAGAATCAAAGATGACTGGCAGTGAACAGGAAAATCTTCCCCTCTAGGGTGGAATTCAATAAAATAATTTCTAACAAGAACAACTTCCTGCTGCTGCCATCTTGGAGTAATGGAACCACTACCTAGGTCTGGCACTTACTTACACAGATAGTCCATGATTCCAGTTATGAAACTGGGGCTCAAAGTCAAATCAAAAAGTGACTCCATACTTTAAAAAATGATAAGTCTTCTTGATAACTCTTGTTATTTCTGATGCTTGGTAGAAACTTCATTGATACATGATTCCCCCAAATCAAAAAAATTAAAAATTAAAAAGAAATTTTAAATTAAATACTAATTTACACTTATTACCAACACATTTTTGTAATCAGTGGTCTCATAGTCTGTGCTTTGCTTAAGCAAGTTTGCTTAAGTTTTCAATTACAAATTAAGTGGATTAGTTAAGTAAGTTAAGTAAGTTTTCAATTACAAATTAAGTGGATTAGTCTGTGGCAGCTGAAGAAATCCGGAGTCACAAAAGTAGGGTACTTCAGGAAGTAGAACATGAATAAGAAACAGTTTCCTTGGGGAAAAAACAAAATAGGAACATTTTCTCCTGTTTTCTGTATAGAATATATTCACTCTGATTTGCTTTGCTTTCTAATGGTGTTTTTTAATTGAGCTTTCAGAATATAGCGCGTTATTTTTTGAAAAAATTTCTAGCTCTATTAGAAATATAAAATATATTGCAAAGCACATTAGTTTCCTCATTGTAAAGCGCTATGCCTACGATAATTTACAGTTCTAAGATGTATTTATTTTTTATTTAAATAACTCTCTGATGCTATTATGTAAATAACATAGTTCAAAGATAAATATTAAGAAAGAACACTTTAAACTCTCTTTTTATCACTTTTGCCCTTGATGCCTATCACTTCTTGCCATTTAGATGAGGGATTTGTGCATCTTAGTAAAATTATGAAACCCTTAATTTGATCTCTCAGGGATAATGCCTTATTAAATACAACTCCCAAATATGAAATCTTTGGATTGACATTTTCTTTGCAGAAAGATATTGTCTAGGACATAATTTCTCAGGGTATGCAAGTCACAGCACTAATTTTTTAGTTAAATAAACCAGCAAAGATATGGTAAAAGAAATGTACAAATGTAATGTTATGTTTTCTGCTGCTGAGTTAGAACATTTTATACCGCTGGACAGTGTACATAATTATGTTAAATGTGAAAATTTAATTAACTTTTATTTTTAGAAAGGCAGTTGAATGTGAAGGGTCTTTAATGCTAGACCCAGATTATTTTAGACGACAAACTATATTCATCCCAATGACTATTTAATTGACAATTATTATTGAGGAAAATGAAAATAGGAAAAAAAAAGGAAGATTATCTGCTAATAGATGACGTCACATGCTATGGAGAAGCTTATTTAATCTCAGAGACAATTTTTCTGAGAATGGAGGTCAAGTCATTTCTACTACAAGATAGGTGCTATAGAGTGATTGACAGCTTGGCAGACAATTAACAAGACAAGTTTCTCAGCTACAGTGTTTTGAATAGTGAGAAACTAAGACCTTTGGGGACTCTGCTTTTGGAGATCATATGTTCATCTAGGAAGAGTCTTAAAATTGCTGGCCCAAGAAATTTCTCTACATCTATCTGAATCTTTATGTGTTTGGGCCCTAATGGCATTTCCAGTGATGTATTAATCTCTTTCAATATTAATGACCATGGATATTTCATGTTACTACTCTTTGTTTACTTATTCTATCAAATGACAATATCTACAATCCTGTATTGTTAACGTATAGTTATATTTTTAAGGAGTATGGTTAGCATAAAAAGTTTATTAATGTCCTTTTTCAGCCAGAGTACTTTTTCTTTCTTAAGCACCTAATTACTTGTCTCATATACATACATGGAGAGAGAGAGAGAGAGAGGAGCTGTGCATACAGCAAGGCAGCCAGAATAACAACAGTCTTCATGGCTTTATATTTAAAAACCAAATGTCACTATGCATTAGTCAACTAACAGAATTCAAGTGCGATTGTATATCAAATATTACAAACTATTAATTAAATCGTATAAAATCATATAGGATTCAAATTTTAGAAGTTTAGAAAATCCTGGGAAAATAGCCCAGACAATTTATACTTTATTTTTTTTACATATTGGATTCATTTATAAGGGAACTGTCTCTCTGTTTACCATTGTAGTTTAATTTTAATGGCAATGAGACAGCCATGTTAACATAGATTAATAGGAAAAAAACTTTAATTTCATTAACTTTATCCTGGAAACATCTATTATGTTTTGCCTACATTGTTGCATTACTTTTCAATTCCTTGTTAATTTTGAACACATAAACTTAATGACAGGTTAAAGTCTGCAATTTTTTTAAAAAAGAAGTTTTTTTTAAAATTTGAAATCAAATGACTGACAGTAGATAGCAAATTTTGTAGAACAATATTGAGTTCATGTATTTGTTTTTCTCTCAATAACAAAATATATTAAATATGGAGCACAAGAAAATATAATATGTTGCTTTGAATATATTTTAACAAATCCCATTTTTCCAAAGAAAACGTTTAAAATTGAAAAGGCAGGCAATGACTTTTTAGATACAACACCAAAGGCACAATCCATAAAAGAAAGAATGAATAATTTAGACTTCATTAAAATTAAAAAACTTATGCCCTGCAAAAGAGAATGTCAAGAATATGAAAAGACAAGCCACAAACTGGGAGAAAATATTTTCAAAAGATATATCTGATAAAAGGAGTATTATTCAAAATATACAAAAAACACTTAAAACTCAGTAATAAGAAAATAAATAACAATTAAAAATTGAGCCAAAATCTGAACAGACACCTCATCAAAGAACATAGAGATGGCAAATAAGCTTATGAAAACATGCTCCACATCATATGTCATTAGGAAAATGCAAATTAAAACAAGATAACACTACATGCCTACTAGAGTGGACAAAATCCACAGTAAGGACAACACACCAAATGCTGGTGAGGATGTGAAGCAACAAGAACTCTCATTCATTACTGGTGGGAATACAAAATAGTACAACCACATTGGAAGACAGTTGGGCAATTTCTTACAAAACTAAATATACACTTGTTGTATAATCCAACTACTGTGTTCCTTGTTACCTACCCAAAGGAGTTGAAAACTTATGTCCATACGAAAACCTGCACATGGATGTTTATAGCATCTTTATTCACAATTGCCAAAACTTGAACGCAACCAAGATGTCCTTCAATAGGTAAACTGATAAACTGTGGTGCATCCAGACTGAGGAATATTATTCAGCACTAAAACGAAATGAACTATCAAACCGTGAAAAAACACATTGAAAACTTAAATACACATTACTAAGTAAAAGAAGCCAATCTGAAAAGGCTACGTACTGTATGATTCTAACAATATGACATTCTGGAAATTCAATGGAGACAGTAAATAGATCCATAGTTTTTAGGATTTGGGGTGGTAAGGAGAGATGATTAGGTGGAGCATGTAGGAGTTTCAGGGCAGTGAAATTTATGATACCATAATGATGAGTACATACATGTGATTATACATTTGCCCAAACCTATAGAATGTACAACATCAAGAATGAGATGTAATGTAAACTATGGAGTTTGGCTTATAATGATGTGTCAATGTAGGTTCATCAATTTTAATAAATGTACCACTCTAGAGGGGGATGTTGATAATGGGGGAGGCTATGCAAGTTTGGAGGCAGGGGGCTGAGGGAAATCTCTGTACCTTCTGCTTAATATTGCTGTGGACTTAAAACTTCTCTAAAAAAAGAGTCTAAAAGTATACATATATTGCCAAGAGCTCAAGTATTTCTAAAATGCAAGGAGTAAAACTTAAAAGTCTGTCTAACTCCTGTTATCACCTGGTAAGGGTAATACTATCAATATTTTAGAGTGGATTATATCACTATTGTTAGTGACTGTGTTATATTTTGTTATTTTGATGTAACAATTTAAATGTATCTAAAGTACATTTTGATATTATGGTTGTTTCCTTTCCTTTTTATTGTGAATAATTATTCTATAACCATATCTGTGTGATTACTGAGAAAGATTTTTTTTTATGACACAAATGGTGCCTAAACGTTACATATATATTTTTAGATCTCTGATATCCATTTCCGAATTTCCACATAGAAACAATATATCAATTAGTGTTCAAGTAAATTCTGACTTTCACCAACATCAGCAATATAAATTTTTTTTAAACAGCATATCAAATTGATGATAAAATATAGAGGAAACAAAACCAGAAACATTTATTTAATTTCAATTTATCTCAGAGTAAATATATTATATCTTCTATAGATATAGATATATAGAATTTCTTTTATAGAACATGGTATCTCAAACTTGATGACCACACTATTATGTGATGATAGGTCCTATTTCATAAAAATTTTTATTAATCATATTTATTTTTGATAAAAATATCTTCATTTTACTTGCCTTTTTAAGTGGAGTAAAATAAACTGAATAAACTAAAGTGAACCTGAAGAAATTCAGATATGCTGATTTTCAAGTAAATTTTTTTTTCCAACAAGAGGTATTCATTTCCAAAACAACTTTCTAGTATATATTTGAAGGAATTTATGCACATATATACATACACATGCATCATGCATTCAGTCACTTAAAATTTTATAATACTGCCTAGGATATCAAGAAAACATTGTATAGAAGATGTTTAATGATACACTTGGTTTCAGGTCACATTGTTTTGTGACTGCCTTATAGGTAATGAATAAGACACAAATAGCCTATGTTCACTTAAAGATTAAAACTGAAAAGATAAAAATCAACATAATATGCATAAGAACAAATAAAGGCAATATATATTAGGTTACAAGTTTAATAAAATGAATAATTATGTGAGAAATATGTTTCTTTTATAAGCCATCCAGTCTCTGATATTTTGTTATAACAGCCAAAATGAACTATACCCTATTTTATTCATCCATGCATTTGTGATGGAAATTTGGCTAGTTTCCAATTTTAAGCTATTATAAAGTTGTACTCAATTTCTTTATTGAAATCTTTTTGAGATAAACTTTGAGATATTATAGTATTAGTTTTAGTAGGTTTTAGTAGTTTGTAGTTATTGGGGGGATTTTCTACGTGAGCAATCATATAATCTGCAAATGGGAACAGTATTTTATACTTTCCTTTCTTTATACATTTTCATTTTTTTCTGTCCTATTGAAACAGAGAGGGCCCTCAGGACAATATTGTATAAAAATAATAAAAGCAATCTTCCTTGATACATTCCAGATTTGGGGGACAAAGCACAGTCTTTCACTATTAATATGTCTTAGTTCATTCTGGTTGTTATAACAAAATATCAGAGACTGGATGGCTTATGAATAATTGAAATATATATCTCACATTTCTGTAGGCTGGGAAGTCCAAGATCAAGGCACCAGAAGATTTGTGTCTGGTGAAAACTGGATTTCTGATTCATAGATTGAGCCTTCTAACTGTAACCTTACATGGCAGAAGGAAGGGGCTAGAGTCTAGGGAGCTCTGTGGGGTCTCTTTCATAAGAGCACTAATCAAATTTATGAGAGCTCCACCCTCATGACCTAATCACCCACCAAAATTCCCCACATCCTGATATATCACATTGGGCATTAGGTTTCAACGTATGAATTTGGGGGGGACACAAACATTCAAACCATAGCAATATATATGTTAGTTTTATCAACATTATTGTTTTTATTTTTTGGTAGAATGCCATTTACCAGACTGAAGTTTCCTACTAGTCCTCTAGTTTGATAAGAATTTTTATCATGAACAGAAGTTGCTTTCTGTCATACGCTTTTTTCTTCAAGTTGAGATGATCATTTTTTTTTCTGTTAAGATGAATTCCACTGATTAATTTATAAATGATAAAACAATTTCATATTCCTGATATGAAGCCTACTTCTTCATGATATATTTTCTTTTTCACATATACAGTTGTGTTCAATCTACTTATATCTTATTAAGCATTTTTATTTATGTTCAAGAGGGATACTTTCTCATAATATTTTTTCTCATATAATTGTAAGATTTAAATATTAAGGTTTAGTTGGCTCCATAAATAAGTTGTGCAGTAGTCTCTTCTCTGCTTTCTGAAAAGTTGTATGGAAAATTGTTAATTTTTCTTTCTTGAAAATCTAATAAAATTCACCAGTAAATCTATCTGGGCCTGGAGTTTTCTTTATGTGAATTTTGTTTGTTTGTTTTTTTGTTATGAAGTCCATTTCCTTAGTAGAACTATTAAGATATTCTGTTTATTTTTTTGTCAATTTTGGTCAATTGTATTTTTAAAAGAATTTGTAATTTCAATCTAAACTGTTGATTCATTTGTGAAATAAGTTACTCATATATTTCTATAGTTATCATTTTTAATTCTGTAGGATTTGTAGTGAAAGTCTCTTTTGTTCCTGATGTCAATAATTTGTGTTCTCATTTTTCTTAATCATCCTATCTAAAAGATTAATTTTATTGACATTTTCAAAAACACCAATTGTTTGTTAATTTTGACAATGTTTATGAAAAGCTGTAGAGTTACTACTTCCCTCTAAAGACATTTCACCCTTTCTTCTACAAGCAGATAGTGATGGCTAATTACCTGATTTCAATCTGAATAGGGGCAGTGTAGCATCCTAGTAAGAATAAATGTACCTTTCCTCTCTTAAGGGTTTTCACCTGAGAACTTGGTATAATCTTTGATTCTTTACTCTGGCATGACTCAAACTCTAATCTTTGTTCTCCTAAAGCAAAGAGAGATCTGCTCTGCTTCTCAGAGTTTGCTGATTAGGTTTATTGCTTCCTGCCTGCCCAGTTCAGTCCTAGTATTCAACTAACTTTGAATAGGAGTTGTAATGCTCATAAACTCTGCACCCTGCCTGTAGCTTTTCTTTTAAATTGCCATCATAGGAAAAGCAGCTACAGAGAAACGGCTCCTCTCTCAAAACTCTTACTTTCTTATTTGACTTAGCTCCTTTAGTTATCATCGCCTCATTAATCTTCTCCAGCTTCCCGCAAATAATGTCTATAACTTTCTGTTTTCTTCCTGTTAGTCTCTGTGTCACACCAGTTGATATCTAGCTACTGCAACAAACCAAGAACAGGGGATTAAAAATGTCTACATTTTTAACAAACTTGAATATTCTTTTTTCAGTTTTGCATTCGATAAAAGAGGAAAATAAATATTTATATTTACATATATATAACTTTTTAGCTAATTTGATCTGTAAATATTTCAGTGTTTGAAATCCTTATCTCTGGGCATAAAATAACCACTTTTAAAACTGATTTTCTGTACTATTTGTTACTTGAATTGTTTTTACCTTTAATAATATATGAGATGGTAAGTAAATTTAATTTTGTCTTAAGCCCTCACTTTTCTAAATAATTTTTTTTTTTTTCTTAAGGAGATATACTCCCTGTACATTCACAGTAATTATTTTAGAATCTAGTCTTTGTTTTCAGATTCCTGGGGGATATTTTTCCTTTCTTTTTTTTTTAATTTTTATTTATTTATTTATTTATGGATGCATTGGGTCTTCATTTCTGTGCGAGGGCTTTCTCTTGTTGCAGAAAGTGGGGGCCACTCTTCATCGCGGTGCACGGGCCTCTCACTACCACGGGCTCTCTTGTTGTGGAGCACAGGCTCCAGACGCGCAGGCTCAGTAGTTGTGGCTCACGGGCCTAGTTGCTCTGCAGCATGTGGGATCTTCCCAGACCAGGGCTCGAACCCGTGTCCCCTGCACTGGCAGGCAGATTCTCAACCACTGCGCCACCAGGGAAGCGCTCTAAATAATTTTTAAATCTATGCTCATAGTTGTCTGATGACTGTGTCTCCTTTTTTCTTATACTTTTTATTTTAGACAAGAAGAGTAATTAGTTTTTGTCCTGTCCTTTTTTAGCTCATTTAATTTTTACCTTTGGAAGTCCAGTATTTTAAAAAAATAATAGTAATTTAATCTGTTGCCTGACTCAGGCACAACTTTGAGTTCTACCAGAGTTACTCTGATTAACACATAGGAAATCTCATAGAGTTCTGGTTTTAATTAATGGTACATTTAAATTAGAGAGCACAGCCATAATTGGACATACACTGTTATGGATCAATAGACACATCCTTGTTTTTCTATTCACACATATATTTTTCATAAAAACAAAAACAAAAACAAAGTTTTAAGTTAATTTTGAGTACATATTAGACCAAAAAAAATAAAAAATAAAAAAGGAAATTGGTAATTTTCTTGTCAGGTATTACTAATTATTTAAAAATTATCTTTGCATATGGAGAAATTCTAAATCTAAATATCACTGAGTATTTAAACAATCTCTATATTTAAAAGTATATTAAGAAATAGAGGGGAGGAGCTTCAAGATGGCGGAAGAGTAAGACGTGGAGATCAGCTTCTTTTTCACAAATACATCAGAAATACATCTACATGTGGAACAGCTCCTAGAGAACACCTACTGAACGCTGGCATAAAACCTCAGACCTCCCAAAAGGCAAGAAACTCCCCACGTACCTGGGTAGGGCAAAAAAAAAAGGAAAAACAGAGACAAAAGAATAGGGACTGGACCTGCACCAGTGGGAGGGAGCTGTGAAGGAGGAAAGGTTTCCACACACTAGGAAGCCCCTTCGTGGGCGGAAACTGCGGGTGGCAGAGGCGGGGAAGCTTTGGAGCCACGGAGCAGAGAGCAGCAACAGGGGTGCGGAGGTTAAAGCAGAGCAATTCCCGCACAGAGGATCGATGCCGACCAGCACTCACCAGCCCGAGAGGCTTGTCTGCTGACCCGCAAGGGCGGGCAGGGGCTGGGAGCTGAGGCTCAGGCTTCAGAGGTCGGATCCCAGGGAGAGGACTGGGGTTGGCTGCGTGAACAGAGCCTGAAGGGGGCTAGTGCACCACAGCTAGCCGGGAGGGAGTCCGGGAAAAACTTTGGAGCTGCCTAACAGGCAAGAGACCATTGTTTCGGGGTGCGTGAGGAGAGGGGATTCAGAACACTGCCTAAACGAGCTCCAGAGACAGGCGCGAGCTGCAGCTTTCAGCGCAGACACCAGAGACGGGCATGGGACGCTAAGACTGCTGCTGCAGCCACCAAGAAGCCTGTGTGCAAGCACAGGTCACTATCCACACCTCCCCTCCCAGGAGCCAGTGCGGCCCGCCACTGCCAGGGTCCTGTGATCCAGGGACAACTTCCCCAGAAGAACACACAGCGCACCTCAGGCTGGTGCAACATCACGCTGGCCTCTGCCGCCGCAGGCTCGCCCTGCATCCGTACTCCTCCCTCCCCCCGGCATGAGTGAGCCAGAGCCCCCTAATCAGCTGCTCCTTTAAGCCTGTCCTGTCTGAGCGAAGAACAGACGCCCTCAGGCGACCTACACGCAGAGGCGGGTCCAAATACAAAGCTGAACCCCAGGAGCTGTGCAAACAAAGAAGAGAAAGGGAAATCTCTCCCAGCAGCCTCAGAAGCAGCGGATTAAATCTCCACAATCAACTTGATGTACCTGCATCTGTGGAATAACTGAATAGACAACGAATCATCCCAAATTGAGGAGGTGGACTTTGGGAGAAAAATATATATATTTTTTTTCCCTTTTTCTCTTTGTGTGAGTGTGTATGTGTATGCTTCTGTGTGTGATTTTGTCTGTATAGCTTTGCTTTTACCATTTGTCCTAGGGTTCTGTCTGTCCGTTTTTTATGTTTGTTTTTTGTTTTTTTTAATTACTTTTTAAAAATTTTTTCTTAATAATTATTTTTATTTTAATAACTTTATTTTATTTTATCTTACTTTATTTTATTTTACTTTATCCTCTTTCCTTTTTTCTTTCTATTTTCTCTCCCTTTTACTCTGAGCCATGTGGATGAAAGGCTCTTTATGCTCCAGCCAGGCATCAGGGCTGTGCCTCTGAGGTGGGAAAGCCAAGTTCAGGACAATGGTCCACAAGAGACCACCCAGCTCCACGTAATATCAAATGGCAAAAATCTCCCACAGATCTCCATCTCAAGGCCAAGACCCAGCTTCACTCAACGACCGGCAAGTTACAGTGTTGGACACCCTATGCCAAACAACTAGCAAGACAGGAACACAGCCCCCTCCATTAGCAGAGAGGCTGCCTAAAATCATAATAAGGCCACAGACAACCCAAAACACACCATCGGATACAGTCCTGCCAACCAAAAAGACAAGATTCAGCCTCATCCAGCAGAACACAGGCACTAGTCCCCTCCACCAGGAAGCCTACACAACCCACTGAACCAACCTTAGCCACTGGGGGACAGACACCAAAAACAACGTGAATTACGAACCTGCAGCCTGCAGGAAAAAGAGACCCCAAACACAGTAAGTTAAGCAAAATGAGAAGACAGAAAAACACACAGCAGATGAAGGAGCAAGGCAAAAACCCACCAGACCTCACAAATGAAGAAGAAATAGGCACTCTACCTGAAAAAGAAATCAGAATAATGATAGTAAAGATGATCCAAAATCTTGGAAATAGAATAGACAAAATACAAGAAATGTATAACAAGGACCTAGAAGAACAAAATAGCAAACAAACAGTGATGAACAACAAAATAAATGAAATTAAAAATTCTCTAGAAGGGATCAATAGCAGAATAACTGAGGCAGAAGAATGGATAAGTGACCTGGAAGATAAAATGGTGGAAATAACTACTGCAGAGCAGAATAAAGAAAAAAGAATGAAAAGAATTGAGGAGAGTCTCAGAGACCGATGGGACAACATTAAACACACCAACATTCGAATTACAGGGGTCCAGAAGAAGAAGAGAAAAAGAAAGGAACTGAGAAAATATTTGAAGAGATTATAGTTGAAAACTTCCCTAATATGGGAAAGGAAATAGTTAATCAAGTCCAGGAAGCACAGAGAGTCCCATATAGGATAAATCCAAGGAGAAACACGCCAAGACACATATTAATCAAACTATCAAAAATTAAATACAAAGAAAAAATATTAAAAGCAGCAAGGGAAAGACAACAAATAACACACAAGGGAATCCCCATAAGGTTAACAGATGATCTTTCAGCAGAAAATCTGCAAGCCAGAAAGGAGTGGCAGGACATATTCAAAGTGATGAAGGAGAAAAACCTATAACCAAGATTACTCTACCCAGCAAGGATCACAGTCAGATTTGATGGAGAAATTAAAACCTTTACAGACAAGCAAAAGCTAAGAGAATTCAGCACCACCAAACCGGCTCTGCAACAAATGCTAAAGGAACTTCGCTAGGCAGAAAACACAAGACAAGGAAAAGACCTACAATAACAAATGCAAAACAATTAAGAAAATGGGAATGGGAACATACATATCGATAATTACCTTAAATGTAAATGGATTAAATGTTCCAACCGAAAAACATAGACTGGCTGAATCACACAAAAACAAGAACTGTATATATACTGTCTACAAGAGAGCCACTTCAGACCTCGGGACACATACAGACTGAAAGTGAGGGGATGGAAAAAGATATTCCATGCAAATGGAAATCAAAAGAAAGCTGGAGTAGCAATTCTCATATCAGACAAAATAGACTTTAAAATAAAGACTATTACAAGAGACAAAGAAGGACACTACATAATGATCAAGGGATTGATCCAAGAAGAAGATATAACAATTTTAAATATTTACGCACCCAACATAGGAGCACCTCAATACATAAGGCAAATAATAACAGCCATAAAAGGGGAAATCGACAGCAACACAATCATAGTAGGGGACTTTAACACCCCACTTTCACCAATGGACAGATCATCCAAAATGAAAATAAATAAGGAAACACAAGCTTTAAATGATACATTAAACAAGATGGACTTAATTGATATTTATAGGACATTCCATCCAAAAACAACAGAATACACATTCTTCTCAAGTGCTCAGGGAACATTCTCCAGGATGGATCACATCTTTGGTCACAAATCAAGCCTTGGTAAATTTAAGAAAACTGAAATCGTATCAAGTATCTTTTCTGACCACAACACTATGAGACTAGATATCAATTACAGGAAAAAACCTGTAAAAAATACAAACACATGGAGGCGAAACAACACACTACATAATAACCAAGAGATCACTGAAGAAATCAAAGAGGAAATCAAAAAATACCGAGAAACAAATGACAATGAAAACACAACAACCCAAAACTATGGGATGTAGCAAAAGCAGTTCTAAGAGGGAAGTTTATAGCAATACAATCCTACATTAAGAAACAAGAAACATCTGAAATAAACAACCTAACCTTACACATAAAACAATTCGAGAAGAACAAAAAAACCCCAAAGTTAGCAGAAGGAAAGAAATCATAAAGATCAGATCAGAAATAAATGAAAAAGAAATGAAAGAAACAATAGCAAAGATCAATGAAACTAAAAGCTGGTTCTTTGAGAAGATAAACAAAATTGATAAACCATTAGCCAGACTCATCAAGAAAAAAAAGGAGAAGACTCAAATCAATAGAATTAGAAATGAAAAAGAAGTAACAGCTGACACTGCAGAAATACAAAGGTTCATGAGAGATTACTACAAGCAACTATATGCCAATAAAATGGACAACCTGGAAGAAATGGACAAATCCTTAGAAATGCACAACCTTCTGAGACTGAACCAGGAAGAAATAGAAAATATGAACACACCAATAACAAGCACTGAAGTTCAAACTCTGATTAAAAATCTTCCAACAAACAAACCCCAGGACCAGATGGCTTCACAGGCGAATTCTATCAAACATTTAGAGAAGAGCTAACACCTATCCTTCTTAAACTCTTCCAAAATATAGCAGAGGGAGGAACACTCTCAAACTCATTCTACGAGGCCACCATCACCCTGATACCAAAACCAGACAAAGATGTCACAAAGAAAGAAAACTACCAGCCAATATCAACGATGAACACAGATGCAAAAATCCTCAACAAAATACTAGCAAACAGAGACCAACAGCACATTAAAAGGATCATATACCATGATCAAGTGGGGTTTATCCCAGGAATGCAAAGATTCTGCAATATACGCAAATCAATCAATGTGATACACCATATTAACAAATACACGGAGAAAAACCATATGATCATCTCAGTAGATGCAAAGAAAGCTTTTGACAAAATTCAACACCCATTTATGATAAAAACCCTCCAGAAAGGAGGCATAGAGGGAACTTTCCTCAACATAATAAAGGCCATATATGACAAACCCATAGCCAATATCGTCCTCAATGGTGAAAAACTGAAACCATTTCCACTAACATCAGGAACAAGACAAGGTTGCCCACTCTCACCACTATTATTCAACATAGTTTTGGAAGTTTTAGCTACAGCAATCAGAGAAGAAAAAGAAATAAAAGGAATCCCAATTGGAAAAGAAGTAAAGCTGTCACTGTTTGCAGATGACATGATACTATACATAGAGAATCCTAAAGATGCTACCAGAAAACTACTAGAGCTAATCAATGAATTTGGTAAAGTAGCAAGATACAAAATTAATGCACAGAAATCTCTAGCATTCCTATACACTAATGATGAAAACTCTGAAAGTGAAATTAAGAAATCACTCCCATTTACCACTGCAACAAAAAGAATAAAATATCTAGGAATAAACCTACCTAAGGAGACAAAAGACCTGTATGCAGAAAATTATAAGATACTGATGAAAGAAATTAAAGATGATACAGGGCTTCCCTGGTGGCGCAGTGGTTGAGAATCTGCCTGCCAAAGCAGGGGACACGGGTTCGAGCCCTGGTCTGGGAGGATCCCACGTGCCGCGGAGCAACTGGGCCCGTGAGCCACGACTACTGAGCCTGCGCGTCTGGAGCCTGTGCTCCGCAACAAGAGAGGCCTCAACAGTGAGAGGCCCACGCACCGCGATGAGGAGTGGCCCCCGCTTGCCGCAACTAGAGAAAGCCCTCGCACAGAAACGAAGACCCAACACAGCCAAAAATAAAATAAATAATAAATAAAAAAAAAAAAAGATGATACAAATAGGTGGAGAGATATACCATGTTCTTGGATTAGAAGACTCAACATCGTGAAAATGACTCTACTACCCAAAGCAATCTACAGATTCAATGCAATCCTTATCAAAGTAACACTGGCATTTTTCACAGAACTAGAACAAAAAATTTCACAATTTGTATAGAAACACAAAAGACCCTGAATAGCCAAAGCAATCTTGAGAAAGAAAAGCAGAGCTGGAGGAATCAGGCTCCCTGACTTCAGACTATACTACAAAGGTACAGTAATGAAGACAGTATGGTACTGGCACAAAAACAGAAATATAGATCAATGGAACAGGATAGAAAGCCCAGAGATAAACTCACACACATATGGTCACCTTATTTTTGATAAAGGAGGCAAAAATATACAGTGGAGAAAAGACAGCCTCTTCAATAAGTGGTGCTGGGATAACTGGACAGGTACATGTAAAAGTATGAAATTAGAACAATCCCTGACACCATGCACAAAAATAAACTCAAAATGGATTAAAGACCTAAATGTAAGGCCAGACACTATTAAACTCTTAGAGGAAAACATTGGAAGAACACTCTATGACATAAATCACAGCAAGATCCTTTTGACCCACCTCCTAGAGAAATGGAAATAAAAATAAAAATAAACAATTGGGACCTAATGAAACTTAATAGCTTTTGCACAGCAAAGGAAACAATAAACGAGACGAAAAGACAACCCTCAGAATGGGAGAAAATATTTGCAAATGAAGTCACTGACAAAGGATTAATCTCCAAAATTTACAAGCAGCTCATGCAGTTCAATATCAAAAAAACAAACAACCCAATCCGAAAATGGGCAGAAGACCTAAATAGACATTTCTCCAAAGAAGATATACAGATTGCCAACAAACACATGAAATGATGCTCAACATCATTTATCATTAGAGGAATGCAAATCAAAACTACAGTGAGATATCATCTCACACTGGTCAGAATTGCCATCATCACAAAATCTACAACAATAAATGCTGGAGAGGGTGTGGAGAAAAGGGAACCCTCTTGCACTGTTGGTGGGAATGTAAATTGATACAGCCACTATGGAGAACAGTATGGAGGTTCCTTTAAAAACTAAAAGTAGAACTACCATATGACCCAGCACTCCCACTACTGGGCATATACACTGAGAAAACCATAATTAAAAAAGAGTCATGTACCAAAATGTTCATTGCAGCTCTATTTATAATAGCCAGGACATGGAAGCAACCTAAATGTCCATCAACAGATGAATGGATAAAGAAGATGTGGCACATATATACAATGGAATATTACTCAGTCATAAAAAGAAACGAAATTGAGTTATCTGTAGTGAGGTGGATGGACCTAGAGTCTGTCATACAGAGTGAAGTAAGTCAGAAAGAGAAAAACAAATACCGTATGCTAACACATATATATGGAATCTAGAAAGAAAAAAAAAATGGTCATGAAGAACCTAGGGGCAAGACGGGAATAAAGACACAGACCTACTAGAGAATGGACTCGAGGATATTGGGAGGGGGAAAGGTAAGCTGTGACAAAGTGAGAGAGTGGCATGGACATATATACACTACCAAACGTAAAACATATAGCTAGTGGGAAGCAGCCGCATAGCACAGGGAGATCAGCTTGGTGCTTTGTGACCACCTAGAGGGGTGGGATAGGGAGGGTGGGAGAGAGGGAAGAGATATGGGAACATATGTATATGTATAACTGATTCACTTTGTTATAAAGCAGAAACTAACGCACCATTGTAAAGCAATTATACTCCAATAAAGATGTTAGAAAATAAATAAATAAATAAAAATAGACGCCAAAAAAAAAAAAAAAGTATATTGTTTGAAGCTGCTTATATTAAATCACAAGTATGTACATGAAAAACATTCCTAATTTAAAAAGTTATCTCAGGAAAAATAAAAGTGGTAAACAGCTTAAATGTATGGCTAATGTATTCAACCTACCACAATTACATATTTAAAAATTAAGGAAAATAAGACAGTAGAGAAATATATTAGCAAGTCAATGATTTTGGTTTCCTACCTTCCAAAGTAGCTGCATTCTATAATTGGTAACTTGAACTGGTATTTTGTCACACTCAAAGTTATAAAAAAAAGACAGAATAATACAAACAAGTGTACAATTTTCCTGGGTCAAAATTTCATAACATTTATTTTCAGGTTGCAAATCTAGTACTAAAATAATTTGCAATTACTTCCTTCTTATAATGCATATTTTATAGCCAATTAACATTGAGTACATAATAAAACACAGTATTTTATTTCAACTTGTGATATGATATCTCTGATACCCTCATATCAAAACTCAAAATTGTATCATGGAATCAATAAAAGTAACAAAAGGAAAATACTTTATCAAATAACACCTAATGAAGTTGTAGAAATTTCAAATTCTTAGAATATTCAAATATTCTCACCTTCAGGTGAGAGATTCCCTCCCTATTCCTAGAGGAAAGGAGCAAACTCCAAAGAAAGACAGGGAGAGTAATCTGAAACAATAGGCCATGCTGTTTCCCCAGACTGCTACACTTAGTTCACACTCTCTTAGCTCTACACGCTTTTTTCTTTTCCATGACTTTCCATTCTTCATTAAACCTAGCATAAAAATTTTCTGGTGCAATTGCTTCTTCAGGTCTTAATTTCCTCAGGAAGCCTCCTGTGTCACCAAAAAGTATGAAATAAATTTGCATGCCTTTCTCTTGTTAATCTGTCCCAGCCAAAAACTACCCAAAATAGTTAAGGGATATTTTTTCTCTTGTGAGTTGAAATAATAAAATGATTCTGAAAACCAAGTACAATTACTAATACTTTGTTAATTTTAATAGTGATCCTAAAATTTTTCTCATACTTAGCAGAGTGGATATTTATAAGTCTTGCCTCTATAATACCTGCGGCACAGATGGCATTTAATCATGGTTCTTCTGACATTCAGCACTGCTGTAATCTGAGGATTAAATTTAGAACTCAATTAAGAAAGTATAGAAGCTATTTTCTGTATTGCGTTAGTCTCCCTAAGAATCACTTTTACTGAATTTCTTTGGCTTGATGCCATGAGTCTACTTTACCAGAAAGAGACCTATGAAATGCATTGTTGAACTTACTGTAATAATTCAGTTCAAATTGTTTACTATATTACACAGTGTTCACTACAAGAGTTCGCAGGAGAAATTTCCCTCTCGTCTTAGGACCAGGCATATTATTTTTCTATGGAACATCTTGTTTGCTTTTATCTTAATGGTACTATTAATAAACAGAGTGATAATGTTCTGTTTGCATTGGCTGCTGAAAAGCTTAGTTCTAAATTTGTTACACTGTTCAAGAAAGTGTATTCGATTTAATAGCATATACTTAATGTTCCAATCTCCCTCCTAGTTTCACCTTGCTTTCTTTTTTTTCTTTTTTTTCTTGACTTTGCCTAAAAATATTTATTCATTGTAAAAATACAATTTTTGCAAATAGTCTTAAACATTGTACTGTGAATTCCACTGTATTATGTGAGCAGTCCTATAGCTAAAGATTTGAAAATCAGAGAAAAAAGAAATGCAAATTTTAGTCTCATTTCCATAATCTTTTGTTCATAATCATCTAAGTTTTAAAAGACAGTGAATGTTAAATTTTCTCAAGAAAAAGAGTTTAATTGAATAGTTGGCTTCAAATGGCTGTTTTTATATTACAACTTGGGCATTTAAAACATCTGCCAGCAGCAGAGCAAGAGCAGCTTGGTACAAATACAATGTCGTATTTTTTGTTTGTTTATTTTAATTTAGTATAATATTCCTCATAAAGCCTTCACCACATGTGTATCTAGCATATGGACTAGAGGATTTATCTGTGCTTCAGGCCAAAAGAAAAAGAGGAAGAAGACTGCTGTGAAGTTTAGTACAAATCAAAATAATGAAAGTCAGATGTGAACCAAGGTTAAAATGCAAGATAGAGATTATAGTATCAGATAATTTTAATTTTTATGGGCTTCAAAGGCCCTCAGATTTTGAGAAGTGTTGCTTCAGCTCTCAAATATGTCCTGGGTTTTCTCATATGTAAAGTAGAATATAAACATATAAAACATCTAGCACAATGCTAACACACAGCATTTAATAAATGTCATTCTCATCCCTCCTCTCTTTTTGTTCTATTGATTCACAAGACAGACTCTCTAAATGTGTTCTCTAGAGATTTTTAAGTTACCAATGTCCGTCCCTATTTGCAGGCCAGTTGAAAATCTCTCTTGGTAGAGTCTAAGGATCTGCAATTTTAAAGCTTTTCATGCGATTCTATTTCTATCCAGTCATTACTTTCTCAAATGGCCTCATGAAACATCCAGAAAAGTGTTTAGCATTTGATACAACTTTTGAGGCTGAATATCCATTGAATAAACCTGTGAATCTGAGAATACCAGAATATTTAGCTCAGGATAGAGTTCAGAAAGAGCGACTATCATCATTTCAGCAGCAGGATACTTCGATGATTCAGTGGCTATTTTGAGTTGATATAAGGATGGGTCCTTTTAGGGAGAGTTTAAGCCCCTTCTCATCATTTCTTCTCCTTTCAGGCTTCCATACCTATAGTTTTCCTAAACCAATGCATATGAATATTACGGAAGATTTCTTTGTTGTCAAATTAAAAGCTTTTCCTCATTTTCTCGATCTTAGAATCACTTGGCACAATCAAGCATCCTTTCCTTTTGTAAGAATTTTTCCACTTTTGTTCTAGCAAAACCACACTTGAGCTCATGTTGTTTGTTGTTTTTTTAAAAAAATATTTTTGAAATACTTTATTAACTGTGATTTTATTTACATTATTTCCTTCATTCTGATTTTGCTTCAGGTTATCTTGCTAAGATAGGCCACCTGATCAAATGAAATGGCCTCCTGTCTCATTTCTGTTTTCACTGGATCCACTGAATCCGTCTCCATATAGCATGTCGGATGATCATTTTGTTGAGTTTTACTTCCAGGAGCTCAACTAGGTTCTCATAGTAAATATCTGAGACAAATGCCCTTGTGCTTCTCTTAGTTTTTCTCCTATTTCACTGGCTATTTCCTGATTCACCTTTGTTGGACTGTTCCTGACCACCCAAACACTGGATGCACCAGGGCTCAATGCTCTCTGACTGCTTCTCTTCCTTATTTTAACACACTCTGCACAGGATTTCATCCAGCTACATGACCTTAAATGCAATGTCTATTATGATGACTCTCAAATATATATCCTCAGCCATGACATTTTACCCTATATCCTGACTCACATTTCAATGTCACACTTTCTCTCTTCCTGAATGTCTCATAGGCATCTCACATCTAATACTGTCCAAAACCAAATTCCCGATCACCTCCTCCAAACTTGCTTCTTCTAGTGTTTATTAAATCAGTGATTATCATGACCAATTTTCTCAGATCAAAAAACTTGGAGCCACCGTGGAATCCTTTCTCCCAAGCTCCATATACAAAACGTCATCAAACCCTGTCAGAGCTATTTCCAAATTAATTCCAGAATTAGACTACTTTTAATTACCTCCACCTTAGACCAATACACCATCACACTTAATTTGAACTAACGCTATAGCCTCCTAATAAATCGTTTCTTGTCCATTTTTAGGTTGTATCCAGTGGTCATCTCTATGAATGTAAATTCTCCCCTTACACAGAGACACTTAAGCCTCTAATGGCTTCTCAATAATTTAAAATAACATTTCCAGTGCTTTCCATAGCATAGAAAGTCCTATGTTATCCGCTATGTGCAACTTCCTCTTGGATTTCTTCTTCTACACAATCATGGAACTCTAGGTACTCTGCCCTCTGCCATCCCATAATCTTTCTCAGATATTTATCCCACCTTGGCATCTACAATTGTTATTGCCTAGAACACTTCTCACATATGTCTACATGACTGCACATTCACTTTGTGTGTTTGCTCAGAAGTCACTTTCTTAGAGAGGCATTCCTTGATTCCCATATCATGCTCTATCTTCTTATCCTGCTTAAAGTATCTTTATAGCACCTATCTAGATGGAATTTTGTTATGTAAGAATGCCTTTATTTGAATTTTATTTTAGTTTTTATACAGCAGGTTCTTATTAGTTATCTGTTTTATATATATTAGTTTATATAGGTCAATCCCAATCTCCCAATTCATCCCACCACCCCCCTCCCCGGCTTTCCCCCCTTGGTGTCCATACATTTGTTCTCTACATCTGTGTCTCTATTTCTGCCTGGCAAACCAGTTCATCTGTACCACTTTTCTAGATTCCACATATATGCATTAATATATGATATGTTTTTCTCTTTCTGACTTATTTCACTCTGTATGACAGTCTCTAGGTCCATCCAAGTCTCTACAAATGACCAATTTTTGTTTCTTTTTATGGCTGAGTAATATTCCATTGTATATATGTACCACAACTTCTTTATCCATTTGTCTGTTGATGGGCATTTAGGTTGCTTCCATGTCCTGGCTATTGTAAATAGTGCTGCAGTGAACATTGGGGTGCATGTGTCTTTTGGAATTATGGTTTTCTCTGGGTATATGCCCAGTAGTGGGATTGCTGGGTCATATGGTAATTCTATTTTTAGATTTTTAAGGAACCTCCATACTATTCTCCATAGTGGCTGTATCAATTTACATTCCCACCAACAGTACAAGAGGGTTCCCTTTTCTCCACACCCCCTCCAGCATTTGTTTTTTGTAGATTTTCTGATGATGCCCATTCTAACCGGTGTGAGGTGATACCTCATTGTAGTTTTGATTTGCATTTCTCTAATAATTAGTGATGTTGAGCAGCTTTTCATGTGCCTCTTGGCCATCTGTATGTCTTCTTTGGAAGAATGCTTTTCCATTTATTCATTTTTCTTTTGCATTTTCCCTACCCACTAGAATGTAGTATCCACAAAACCAGAGAATGTGTCTAGGTTTTCCTTGTTTTATGCCCAGCATTAAGAATAGTTCTTGGCATATGGTAGACACTTAATAACCATTTTATTTGTTGAAAGACTATATGTCAGATTGACATCTATTTTCTGATTCTTCCATGGTTGAAATAAACCATTCATTAGGGTTTCATTCTGTCTACTCTGATCCTCTGCTTGAGAGTTATCACAGTGCTATCTCACAGAACACTCTCCAGGTCTGTTTGAAGCAAGCAGCTTTGAGAATATATGTTGGCATTTCTCAAGTTTATTAAACGTTCAGTTAAATTTTTGCCCACTTCTTGGCTTCCTTTATATTTGCTTTCCTTCTTATTTTTACAATTATTTAATTTATATTTTATTTTATGGATTTTAGAAATGTATTTATCTAATGAAAAAATATCATTTACATCAATGTATGTGTTTAACTGATGCCACAGATGGCCATGCCCCAGTGTCTGAGATGGCATGAGGAATGTAGCATTTCATTTGGTAGGAAATTGTTTACAAGAATATAATATAGCTCAATTTATCTATTAGAGAAACCACATCTATTTCTCTAAAGCTGTTAAAATAAATTCAGGGTACATGTAACTTTGCAACAAAACCAAGGCTTTATGAGACATTTTTCTGTTCTTGTTGAATGTGTATGAACTGTCAAACATTGTTGTAATTTAAAGTGATTTTTATTTTTGGTAATTTAAATATAAGCTCATGCTGAGAATATTCAAATGTCTTCCTCTGAACATAATTAACATGATGAGTTAGATTTAAAAAAAATAATAATAAAACAGAAGTTGTAAAACTAAGTAATCAGAAAACTCTCCAGTACTGTCTGAATTAGCATTTTTCAATGGTCAAGTCTCTTGCAATACAAACAATTTTATTTTAGCTGTTCATATTTTAAGAGTATTAAACAAAGGAGGATTAGTATAATCATGTTTTACTCCTCTGTCTAATAAAACACAGACACTTCCTTAGTTGCAGTGAAAGAATTTTCCTTGTGGAATATTGCATTAGCAGAGCTATGACAAAAATCAAGCCAACAAATCAGTTTCACATCAATTCTGTTTTTCTTTCATGAGATTAGAGAAATGAAATATGAGTGGTAAATTTTCTTTCCAACTCTTCACTCAGAAATCCATTCCCTGGAATACCACATATCACAGTTGATATTCAGATGCCATCATTCCCTCAGCAGAAAGCAAACTTAGCATTCTAAGTTTATGGATCTCATCCCACTTCATCTATAGCTATGTCCTAACTCCATCCTGCCTGCTAGTGTCCAACAAATAGTTTAGTTCAAATAATTGTTGTACCATGAAACTCATTCAAAGTATAATAAATAATAGCAGCCTGTTGAGATTAATAATTAACATATTTTAAAACACTGGGATAGGTTTAACAAACATATTAAAAATAGAGAGAGAAAAAAAGATGTCATCTTTCTGACACCATTCCTATTTTTGATTTAGAAGTCTGGTGTCTAAATTCTAATTATAGTGACCCAGCAAATTGATATCTAAAGTCTATCCTTGATTATCACCTTTGTTTCTCTATGAGTCTGGAAATTCATAGAAAGGTTAGAGATGCAAGTGACCTTCAAATCTGATCACTTTCATAAAATTATTTGTGTTACAGATGCAGGAATGGTGGCATTATCATTAATCATTCATGCATGAACACAGTATTAGAGTTTAAGCTAGAATTCTGGCTGATAGATGGCCATCCTTCTAGAAAAGGGAACTTGTTATACTCCAGGACAGCTTATTCCACCAATGAGCAGCCCTATTCATCAAAAAGATCTATGGTAAACTCAAGTATGTCTTTAGTTTCAAATTATTTGTCCTAGTTTTATCCAGAGGGAACAGAATATTTTCTATTACCACATTTGCAAAATGATCCTTCAAACATACATAGACCTGTCTCATGTCTCTTCTCATTCTTCTCTTCTCCAAAGTACATGCATGCAGGCTTCCAACTGCTTTTCATAAAACAATCTTATCATCATTTTGGTCCCAACATTTTTTCATATCTTCCCCAAATCAAAGTGCCGAAAACTGAATACAACTCTGACATGCAATTAATAAACATTGGTCTTAATCTGAGTCAAGGCATTTGGTATCTACCTAATGCTTCTTGAATACATGAGGCTTCGTCTTTCCTAGTTTGAACATTAATGTAATCTGCTGTGATTTTCATCTTTTTCTTTTCTTCCCTCCTTCTCTTCTTTTCCCTTCTCTCTCTTCTACCTTCCCCTGCCCCCTTTTATCCCCACTCTCTGACTGCAGGTTCTGGAATTCTGACTACTGTAAAGAAATGTGAAGGGTATAAGATTCTACCCTGCTTACAGCTAACATATTAGCCTACCACAATCAGGAACAAAAGACTGTATGACTCAAAGCAAACACAGTAGCCAGAGTACCAGGATTTGCATGAGTTTCCAGAGTCCCAATTCCCACAGGATGTTTCAAAGAGGAAGAGAAGATGCTTGTACATCCAGGTTCCTTTACAGAAGATAAACCCTCAGGTTAGGGAATCTGAATCATCTATAATGGACAATAAACCTGCCTGTCCTTTATATTACAAGAGGACATTGTTTTTATTGTAGTAGGCAAAAAAATAAAAAACAAACAAAAAAAACCCCTGCCCTTTGCTCTGGAGAAAGATACATCTGCCTGTTTTCCAAGGCTGTTCACTATACGAGCATCTTTGACAAAATAGTCTGGAACAAAGTCAGTCAGCACCTCTACTCATAATACACACAGGACTGCAGAAGACCCAACAACTACCTTATAATATCTTGGTATTATTAGTTCTGTAGGTTGATTTTTTAATTAAATTTTGAAAATTTTCAGCCACTATTTCTTTAAATACATTTTTTCCTTAAATACATTCTTTCCTATTTTCACTTTCTTCTCTTTTTGAGACTGGAATTAGATTTGTGTTGGACTATCCCACTGATTATTAAATCCCTTTGACTTTTTTTTTTTTTTCCTCTCTGAGCTTAAGCTTAGATGATTTCAGTTAATTTGACTTCATATTTACTAATTCTTTCTTGTGGGATGTCCAATGTGCTGTTAATCCCATTTAGTAATTTTTTTTTTATTTCATATAGTTTATTTTTCAGTTATAAAATTTCCATTTGATCCCCTTTTACACTTTCCTAATTTTACATGAAATTTCCCATTTCTTCATCCATTATTTCCTATATTACTACAGAATCTTAAGCTTATTTTATAGTTATTTCAACACCTGTTCTAATTGTATTTCTGTTTTCATATACTGACCTTTTCTTCTGATTCTGGATTACATTTTCTCTTTATTCTCATCTCTAGTACATTTTAATTACATACTGGATGATATGTCATGACATGATATTTTGATTTTGTAACTTTCCTCTGAAAATTGAGTTTTGTGGTAATGGACAGTGAAATAACCAGGAGATTACCTTAAATTTGTAGATATTTGATTTGATACTTTGTAGTGTGAGTCTATTTAAATTCTGTGCTTTGGTAACTCTATTTTTTATTTTTTTTTTAGCAATCCCACTCCTGGGCATATATCCAGAGAAAACCCTAATTTGAAAAGATACATGCACCCTAATGTTCATAGCAGCACTATTTACAATAGCCATGTAAGGCCATGGGAGCCATCTAAATGTGCATCGACAGAGGAATGGATAAAGAAATGTGGTATATATATACAATGGAATATTACTCAGCCATAAAAAAGAATGAAATAATGCCATCTGCAGCAACATGGATGGACCTAGAGATTATCATACTAAGTGAAGTCAAACAGAGAAAGACAAATATCATACGATATCACTTATATGTGGAATCTAAAAAACAAAAATGATAAAAATGAACTTATTTACAAAACAGAAACAGACACACAAACTTCAAAAACAAACTTATGGTTACCAAAGGGGAAATGTGGTGGGGGAGAGAGATAAATTAAGCATTTGGGATTAACATATACACACTACTAGATATAAAAGAGATAATCAACAAGGACCTACTGTATAGCACAGAGAATGCTACTCAATATTCTGTAATAACCTAAATGAGAAAATAATCTGAAAAAGAATAGATATATATATATGTATAACTGAATCACTTTGTTGTACACTTGAAACTAATACAACATTGTAAATCAACTATACTCCAATATAAAATGAAATTTTTAAAAATTGTGCCTAATCCTAAGGATAATATGTTAGTCATAACGTGCAGCCCTCCTGGAGTATTAATGGAAACTTCAAGGTATTTGGCACATTTCTCTATGTTGTCAAGACTCAACTCCAAACTGCACTGAGAAGCAGCTGAAATCTCTGCTCAGGTCTTTAAGCTTTCCCACTGTGATTTTCTACCTCTGCTCTTTGGAATCTTGTCGGCAGTTCTGAGGTCAATAAAAAAACCTAAGGAAATTTATATACATATTTTCGGCTTATCCATTTATGGCTCTCTCATATCCCAACGTCCCTTTCACTTTCCAGTCTCTCTTAATGTCACATATTTCTCAGGCCAGTTAAGAGTGTAACTTTCTGCTGTGTTCTGCTCAATAGGGACTAAGAAGTGTCCTCAGGGGAAAAGCTGTATAAATGAAGATCTCACCCAAATTAAGTCCTTTCTCATTCAGGGGTTAAATTCCTTCCTATATCTGTGAGCCTTTGGTCACACTTCAGTGCCTTTAAATATGATTTTTTTATATTTGCCCAACAGTTGGTAATGTTTTCTGTAGGGGGCTTAATTTGATATAAGCTACTCTGACATTACTGGAACCAGCTCTGTAATTTCTAGCTGTGTGATTGTATGAAAGTAGGAAAGTTTATTTTTTTTTAAATGTGCTTTTTTCTCACCTTTAAATTAGGGATGTTAAGAACATATACTCTGTAAGGATGTTGTGACATTCAATTGTGAACATTAATGTAAAACACTGAAAAGAAAGTTTGGTACATCATAAGCACACAAAAATTTTACTATTATGTTTAATACAGAAAAATCTTACACAAAAAAATCTCAGGACTAATATGCTTAGGTTATCAATAAAATAAACCTATTTTTATTGATTTTTGGGGTCACTTTCTTGACTGAAAACTTTCTAAAATCTACTCTATTTTCATATGATAATGAGAAACATTTCATTCCTGCCACCAAAATGTTATTTTTAAATAGATGAATAATTACCACACAGTAGGTTTATCTTATGCTATTTTTCCCTGAAGAATAGTAAAAGTTATGCACACTAAATATGCATCTATTTAAGCAGATATTAATAGGTCAATCTACTATAATTTTTTTTTATCCTCCCTTGAGATGAAAAGCAAAAAGTACTCCATGGAATATTCCATGTACATCTTTTGGCTTTATTTTGGTCACATTTTCATTAAAAAGTAACTAAGTGAACAATATCCAAATAAAAATTGTTTATTTAGTACTTGACACCAGTCTTACATATGTGCATATACACAGAAACACTTAGACATACAAACACACAATAGCCTTGTGGTGGTGGTATTTGTAAGCCTTTAATATTAGAGTTGTAGGAAACACTAACTGGGTATGAATAAATTGTTGAGTTTGGTCTTATCATACAGAGGTTTTCCTCTTCTCTTTTAGACCATTTTCTCATTGCCCTGCGTTTCTTCTTAAGCATGTAGAGCAAGACTAAAATGTTTCAGGGACAATATAACAAAAACAGAAATATTTATTTCATTGCACAATTATTACTGTCAATTCTTTTTAAGTAAAGCACCATCAACTTTTCTTTTAAACTTTAGCTAGATTGATTTATTAGGTGTATGGAGGATCTTAGGGAAAATTACCAAATATGGCTTGAAGCCTCTAGAACTGCCATATAATTATTTTCTTTCTCATAGAAAAGGTGAGATCAACACATTATCACTATTGTACTCACTATAGATAGGCCAATTTCACTGAACCCTCTCCTGGAAGGGAAAAAAAAAAAAAAAGGCTTCATGTGGCCACCAAAAAGAAATAAGTAGATAATTTCCTGCTTAAAGTTATTTTGCTTAGTGATTTTTCTCTTTACACTTTTGGGTGTAAATAAATAGATTAGGGAAAACCTAATAACCTGCAGTGTCCTGAGAATTTCCTCCGTGGAACTAAAAGGTAAATAAATAAAATTAAAATTAAAAAAATAATAATGATAGATAAAGATAGTAACATCAAGGCTAAGAGGGAATGATGTCTGCAGGTTTGGCAGACCCTAAAACATTGATTACTTGACCTGTTCTCTGATTTATACTCCAACTGTTTAGAGGCTCATTGGATTAGCTGGATCTCTTTTGCTTGGATTTTATATAATATCCACACTTTGGTAGATATTCAATTTCCTTTAGACTGTGCATTAATTGAAAATATTTTAAATTACATAAATATATACACAAATGTGTGTTAATTCATTTGATTTAGCTTTATCAAATATTATCTTCATGTTTAAAATTCTGGTTCTTTTGTTTGTTTACTTATACCTAGTTTAACACTTTTTTGTCCTGCTTCATATGAGCTGAAGTAGCAGTTATATTATGAACACATTTGTGAGATGCTTTTGTATTTTTTTAAATAAATGTTTTAACTTTTTACCTTTTCTATACTCTATATCTGTAAGAGTTATGGAACTTTGGGGGCAAAAACATTTAATCTTTGTTGAATTTACACTGCAATTTTTAATGCAAATGAGAAACATTAATGCAATGAACTTTTCTTCAGGAATATTTAAGTATTTTATGTAACCATTGTTAGGCTTGAGAATTGTCATTTGTCATTCCCATGCTTCAAAAATGGAAAAAATATGCACTGAAATAATATGTATTTGTTTATTATTATTGGAATCCAATTCAAGTTGCTAAATAATATTTTGCTGAATGTGAGTAGTTCTCTACCTGTCAGGTTCTTTGTTTTACAATCAGTTTATCTTTACAATGTTTTACACAATGTGGCTACTCTTAACCTTCAAAATATTTTCCAAACATACATATCTTAACAACCCCTTGAGTATCTACCTAGTTATAATATCACTTGAGTCAAGCATGGAACCACAAATAACAGTGAAACTGACTATAAGGGGAGTCAGAGATTCCTAACTTTCAGATGCTGATATAATCTTTACACTTCAAAGACTGCACAATTTATAACCTTTTCAAATCATTTAAACTAGTATCACCTATTATATAAGGTATTTCTAAAAGTTGTAAAAGTCAGCGTTTTTCATAAAAATTATATTATTTTTCTGTTTGGAAAAAATTATGAAACATTATTTACCAAGTTATGAATTTATATCTACTTTTTAAATAATTATTTGCAGGAATGAACTAGTACATTTTAAAAACATGTGCTAGTCAATTAAATTTAAGTGCAGTGGCTGAAATTCAATTAAATCTTATGAGTGTTTCATAAACAATATGCCAATTGAATATTTATTGATTTATTTCATTTTGTTTCCTTTCTAATTTTACGTCAAATACTATTCAAAAATGCTAACAAAATATTATAAAATGATTATGTCTTGGAAAACTAGGATATTTAAAAATTGAAATGTTTTATAAAAAATCTGAAAGTTTAAACTATAAAACACTTTGCAAACCAATTTTTTGCAGGTAACATTATCATGTTCGTATTTGGAGGTATTCTTCCTAAAGCAGTTGCAAGGATGATTTTTTAATTCATTTATCTGCAGATCTTCAACTTCTTCCAGTGGGGAATTTGTCAATTTAGCACTGATACTTATGTATTAGCTTACACTGCACATTCTGACTACTAAATACTGATAATGATGCTTAGAGTAAACATTTATGTGATACTTATAATGTGAACAGTTCTGCCCTAACAGTTCATATATCAATTCATTGAATCCCCCAAACAATTATATCAGGTAGGCATTTTTTTATTATTCCCATAAACCACAGAGATTAAGAAACTTACCCAGATATGGAATTAAAAACTCAGGAAATCTGGCTTCAGAAAATGTGCTATTTTGCTATCCTACCTCTCCATAAAAATAAACCATCAAGGAAGAGAACCAAGATGGCGGAGTAGAAGGACGTGCTCTCACTCCCTCTTGCGAGAGCACCAGAATCACAACTGGCTGCTGGACAATCATCGACAGGAAGACACTGGAACTCTCCAAGGAGGATACCCCACGTCCAAGGAAAGAGGAGAAGCCACAGTGAGATGGTAGGAGGGGCGCAATCAGAGTAAAATCAAATCCCATAACTGCTGGGTGGGTGACTCACAGACTAGCGAACACTTATACCACAGAAGTCCACCCACTGGAGTGAAGGTTCTGAGCCCCACGTCAGGCTTCCCAACCTGGGGGTCTGGCAACGGGAGGAGGAATTCCTAGAGAATCAGACTTTGAAGCCTAGTGGGAATTGATTGCAGGACTTTGACAGGACTGGGGGAAACAGAGACCCCACTCTTGGAGGGCACACACAAAGTAGTGTGCTCATCGGGACCCAGGGGAAGGAGCAGTGACCCTGGGGGAGACTGAACCAGACCTACCTGCTGGTGTTGGGGGGTCTCCTGCAGAGGCGGGGGGTGGCTCTGTTTCACCGTGGGGACAAGGACACTGGCAGCAGAGGTTCTGGGAAGTGCTCCTTGGCGTGAGCCCTCCCAGAGTCTGCCATTAACCGCATCAAAGAGGCCAGGTAGGCTCCAGTGTTCGGTTGCCTCAGGCAAAACAACCAACAGGGAGGGAACCCAGCCCCACCCATCAACAGTCAAGTGGATTAAAGTGTAATGGAGCTCTGTCCGCCACAGCAACAGTCAGCTCTACCCACCACCAGAGCCTCCCATCAAGCCTCTTAGATAGCCTCAACCACCAGAGGACAGACAGCAGAAGCAAGAAAAACTACAATCCTGCAGCCTGTGGACCAAAACCCACAGTTACAGAAAGATAGACAAGATGAAAAGGCAGAGGGCTATATATCAGATGAAGGAACAAGAAAAAAACCCAGAAAAACAACTAAATGAAGTGGAGATAGGCAACCTTCCACAAAAAGAATTCAGAATAATGATAGTGAAGATGATCCAGGACCTCGGAATAAGAATGGAGGCAAAGATTGAGAAGATGCAAGAAATGATTAACAAAGACCTAGAAGAATTAAAGAACAAACAGAGATGACCAATACAATAACTGAAATGAAAACTACACTAGAAGGAATCAATACAGAATAACTGAGGCAGAAGAACGGATACGTGACCTGGAAGACAGAATGGTGGAATTCACTGCTGCGGAACAGACTAAAGAAAAAAGAATGAAAAGAAATGAAGATAGCCTAAGAGACCTCTGGGACAACATTAAACACAACAACATTCGCATTATAGGGGTCCCAGAAGGAGAAGAGAGAGAGAAAGGACCAGAGAAAATATTTGAAGAGATTATAGTCGAAAACTTCCCTAACATGGGAAAGGAAATAGCCACCCAAGTCCAGGAAGCACAGAGAGTCCCATACAGGATAAACCCAAGGAGAAACACGCCAAGACACATAGTAATCAAAAGGGCAAAAATTAAAGACAAAGAAAAATTATTGAAAGCAGCAAGGGAAAAACGACAAATAACATACAAGGGAACTCCCATAAGTGAAACAGCTGATTTCTCAGCAGAAACTCTACAAGCCAGAAGGGAGTGGCATGATATACTTAAAGTGATGAAAGGGAAGAACCTACAACCAAGATTACTCTACCCAGCAAGGATCTCATTTAGATTTGATGGAGACATCAAAAGCTTTACAGACAAGCAAAAGCTAAGAGAATTCAGCACCACCAAACCAGCTCTACAACAAATGCTAAAGGAACTTCTCTAAGCGGGAAACACAAGAGAAGAAAAGGACCTACAAAAACAAACCCAAAACAATTAAGAAAATGGTCATAGGAACATACATATCGATAATTACCTTAAATGTGAATGGATTAAATGCTCCAACCAAAAGACACAGGCTTGCTGAATGGATACAAAAATAAGACCCATATATATGCTGTCTACAAGAGACCCACTTTAGACCTAGGGACACATACAGACTGAAAGTGAGGGGATGGAAAAAGATATTCTATGCAAATGGAAATCAAAAGAAAGCTGGAGTAGCTATACTCATATCAGATAAAATAGACTTTAAAGTAAAGAATGTTACAAGAGACAAAGAAGGACACTACATAATGATCAAGGGAGCAATCCAAGAAGAAGATATAACAATTATAAATATATATGCACCCAACATAGGAGCACCTCAATACATAAGGCAACTGCTAACAGCCATAAAAGAGGAAATTGACAGTAACACAATAATAGTGGGGGACTTTAACACCTCACTTACACCAATGGACAGATCATCCAAAATGAAAATAAATAAGGAAACAGAAGCTTTAAATGACACAATAGACCAGATAGATTTAATTGATATTTATAGGACATTCCATCCAAAAACAGCAGATTACACGTTCTTCTCAAGTGCGCACGGAACATTCTCCAGGATAGATCACATCTTCGGTAACAAATCCAGCCTCAGTAAGTTTAAGAAAATTGAAATCATATCAAGCATCTTTTCTGACCACAACGCTATGAGATTAGAAATGAATTACAGGGAAAAAAACGTAAAAAAGACAAACACATGGAGGCTAAACAATACATTACTAAATAACCAAGAGATCAATGAAGAAATCAAAGAAGAAATCAAAAAATACCTACAGACAAATGACAATGAAAAACACGACGGCCCAAAACCTATGGGATGCAGCAAAAGCAGTTCTAAGAGGGAAGTTTATAGCTATACAAGCCTACCTCAAGAAACAAGAAAAATCTCAAGTAAACAATCTAACCTTACACCTAAAGAAACTAGAGAAAGAAAACCCAAAGTTAGCAGAAGGAAAGAAATCATAAAGATCAGAGCAGAAATAAATGAAATAGAAACAAAGAAAACAATAGCAAAGATCAATAAAACTAAAAGCTGGTTCTTTGAGAAGATAAACAAAATTGATAAGCCATTAGCCAGACTCATCAAGAAAAAGGGGGAGAGGACTCAAATCAATAAAATCAGAAATGAAAAAGGAGAAGTTACAACAGACGCTGCAGAAATACAAAGCATCCTAAGAGACTACTACAAGCAACTCTATGCCAATAAAATGGACAACCTGGAAGAAATGGACAAATTCTTAGAAAGGTATAACCTTCCAAGACTGAACCAGGAAGAAACAGAAAATATGAACAGACCAGTCACAAGCAATGAAATTGAAACTGTGATTAAAAATCTTCCAACAAACAAAAGTCCAGGACCAGATGGCTTCACAGGTGAATTCTATCAAACATTTAGAGAAGAGCTATCACCTATCCTTCTCAAACTCTTCCAAAAAATTGCAGAGGAAGGAACACTCCCAAACTCATTCTATGAGGCCACCATCACCCTGATACCAAAACCAGACAAAGACACTACAAAGAAAGAAAATTACAGACCGATATCACTGATGAATATAGATACAAAAATCCTCAACAAAATACTAGCAAACAGAATCCAACAACACATTAAAAGGATCATACACCATGATCAAGTGGGGTTTATCCCAGGGATGCAAGGATTCTTCAATATACGCAAATCAATCAATGTGATACACCATATTAACAAATGCAAGGAGAAAAACCATATGATCATCTCAATAGATGCAGAAAAAGCTTTTGACAAAATTCAACACCCATTTAAGATAAAAACTCGCCAGAAAGTGGGCATAAAGGGAACCTACCTCAACATAATAAAGGCCATATATGACAAACCCACAGCAAACATCATTCTCAATGGTGAAAAACTGAAAGCATTTCCTCTAAGATCAGGAACGAGACAAGGATGTCCACTCTCACAACTATTATTCAACATAGTTCTGGAAGTCCTAGCCACGGCAATCAGAGAAGAAAAAGAAATAAAAGGAATACAAATTGGAAAAGAAGAAGTAAAACTGTCACTGTTTGCGGATGACATGATATTATACATAGAGATTCCTAAAACTGCCACCAGAAAACTGCTAGAGCTAATTAATGAATATGGTAAAGTTGCAGGATACAAAATTAATGCACAGAAATCTCTTGCATTCCTATACACTAATGATGAAAAATCTGAAAGAGAAATAATGGAAACACTCCCATTTACCATTGCAACAAAAAGAATAAAATACCTAGGAATAAACCTACCTAGGGAGACAAAAGACCTGTATGCAGAAAACTATAAGACACTGATGAAAGAAATTAAAGATGATACCAACAGATGGAGAGATATACCATGTTCTTGGATTGGAAGAATCAACATTGTGAAAATGAGTATACTACCCAAAGCAATCTACAGATTCAATGCAATCCCTATCAAATTACCAATGGCATTTTTTACGGAACTAGAACAAATCATCTTAAAATTTGTATGGAGACACAAAAGACCCCGAATAGCCAAAGCAGTCTTGAGGGAAAAAAACGGAGTTGGAGGAATCAGACTCCCTGACTTCAGACTATACTACAAAGCTACAGTAATCAAGACAATATGGTACTGGCACAAAAACAGAAACATAGATCAATGGAACAAGATAGAAAGCCCAGAGATAAACCCACACACCTATGGTCAACTAATCTATGACAAAGGAGGCAAAGATATACAATGGAGAAAAGACAGTCTCTTCAATAAGTGGTGCTGGGAAAACTGGACAGCTACATGTAAAAGAATGAAATTAGAATACTCCCTAACACCATACACAAAAATAAACTCAAAATGGATTCGAGACCTAAATGTAAGACTGGACACTATCTAACTCTTAGAGGAAAACATAGGAAGAACACTCTTTGACATAAATAACAGCAAGATCTTTTTTGATCCACCTCCTAGAGTAATGGAAATAAAAACAAAAATAAACAAGTGGGACCTAATGAAACTTCAAAGCTTTTGCACAGCAAAGGAAACCATAAACAAGACGAAAAGACAACCCTCAGAATGGGAGAAAATATTTGCAAATGAATCAACAGACAAAGGATTAATCTCCAAAATATATAAACAGCTCATTCAGCTCAATATTAAAGAAACAAACACCCCAATCCAAAAATGGGCAGAAGACCTAAATAGGCATTTCTCCAAAGAAGACATACAGATGGCCACGAAGCACATTAAAAGATGCTCAACATCACTAATTATTAGAGAAATGCAAATCAAAACTACAATGAGGTATCACCTCACTCCTGTTAGAATGGGCATCATCAGAAAATCTACAAACAACAAATGCTGGAGAGGGTGTGGAGAAAAGGGAACCCTCTTGCACTGTTGGTGGGAAGGTAAACTGATACAGCCACTATGGAGAACAATATGGAGGTTCCTTAAAAAACTAAAAATAGAATTACCATATGACCCAGCAATCCCACTACTGGGCATATACCCAGAGAAAACCGTAATTCAAAAAGACACATGCACCCAAATGTTCACTGCAGCACTATTTACAATAGCCAGGTCATGGAAGCAACCTAAATGCCCATCAACAGACGAATGGATAAAGAAGTTGTGGTACATATATACAATGGAATATTACTCAGCCATAAAAAGGAACAAAATTGAGTCATTTGTTGAGACGTGGATGGATCTAGAGACTGTCATACAGAGTGAAGTAAGTCAGAAAGAGAAAAACAAATATCGTATATTAACGCATGTATGTGGAACCTAGAAAAATGGTACAGATGAGCCAGTTTGCAGGGCAAAGGTTGAGACACAGATGTAGAGAATGGACATATGGACACCAAGGGGGGAAAACTGCGGTGGGGTGGGGATGGTGTTGTGCTGAATTGGGCGATTGGGATTGACATGTATACACTGATGTGTATAAAATTGATGCCTAATAAGAACCTGCAGTATAAAAAAACAAACAAACAAAACAACTAATACTAAACTTTCATTGGGTTATTTGTATGGAAATGTGTTAATATAAATGTTTCAGACATTACATGAAATTTCTAAAAATCTTATATGTTGTGGTATAATGTTATAAGTCATAATCCTAGTTATTACCTTAAAATGTATATCTCAGAAATAACTAATTTTCTTGTCAACTGCATTATTATGAACTTTCATCAAATTTTTAACTGTGGTCATTTTTAAGTCTTTTGTCATTTACAGACAGTTCTGGGTGTACTCTGATGCTTTTGCAAATATGTTCCTATAAAAGGGTTTCATCTTTAAGAAATTCATGGAAAAGACTGACAAGTGCAGGCTTTTGGTAACTGACTGTACTGCTGAACTGAATGAATAAGCATTTTCAGAACTCTAATGAAAAACTGATGAACTCATAAAAGTGCTAACAAAAGATCAAGATGAAAAAAAAAAATTAATTACATGGGACTGAGTGAACTGATGAGGATGAGTATAATTTTTGTGACTTTCTGTCTGAATTAAAAAAAAAAAAATCCCACAAGGACTCAGAGGCAAAGAATATACAAATCAATTTTCACTGCAAAGTAAAGGAGCTATTACAGTGGAGGATTACTGGACTGAATGTCAATATTATGACATAGTATGAGTGTGTTTCATGTTTGGTAATTGCAATCATTGTTGCTTTTGTTGTGGTCATCCATGTACAATGCTTGGTTTCAGTCTATTTATCTCTTGTAAAAATAAAATACAGTGTGTGTGTGTGGAAAAAAAAAACCTTTTAGGACTGTTTTAAAGTATATGAAATATATGCTATTTTAACTTTCTAAAAGTCAAAAAAATAAAATAAAATAAAATAAACCATCAAAAGTAAATATAAGTTGATTTAAACTTAAAAAACAAAAAACAAAAAAATGTTACAGCTATTATCCTGAGAAGATTATAATGCAACAGTTCTCATTGACCTTCCTGATGCATAAAAATCATTCATTTTCTAAAAATGTCTTCTCCAGGAATGCTTTTCTATCACTATGCTTTCTTTCAGACCATTCCTTCTGACATTTTCTCAACCACTAGTTTCTATAATTCTAAAACTTATCTCAATCTATGGTTTTCTAATTTTGCTGATAAGAAATCTAAGATCCTTTCAGATCTTCAGGAGAAGAGATCCTGTAATTCTAAGTATTATATCACTGTCATTTATGACTGAAGTTATATTGTTACCGAACCAAACTTGGGTCCATTTGCCTGAAATACAGCGAAGGCGAGCTACTGACACTGGGTTGCAGTGACTGAAAGTACAGCGTTTACTGCAGGGTCAAGCAAGGCAAATCTCAACCTCATGCTCAGAAGACCAGAACTCCCTGACGGCTTTCAGAGAAGGATTTTTAAAGACAGTGTGAGAGAGAGTGTCACAGTGTGTACAATTCTCTGATTGGTTGATGGTGAGGTAACAGAGTGATGTTTTAGGAATCTCAATCATCAACCTTCTGGTTCCAACTGGACTGGGACCTACCTGCTGGTGGTCAGTATGCAGTTAACTTATTCCACCTGGTGAGGGATTTAATATCTGCAAAACAACTCAAGGATATGGTTCAGGATATTATCTATAGCCCTCGAGGAGGAACTAATTGTCCTTGATTGTGTTTTATGACTAAATTATTATTATTTTGTCTTGCTTGACTGTTTTCCTTTGTTTCCGTGTTTTGTTTTTTTTTTCTTTTCATTTTTCTGATTAAATTTGTTCTTTGGAAATCAGGGAAGGTCTAGGAGGCTAAAGCTTTTTTTACAAACAAGAGGTGGCAGGGGAGGGTCTGTCCCTGGGAAACCCCCACATGGACCTGCTCGGTTTCAATATACTATGAAAAATGAAGAATTTTTTCTTCACCAAAATGGTATGTCTTTCTTGAGACAGTTATGTAATTGTTGTCTCTCCTTTTATCCATGACCTGCTTAGGTGCAATCACTGGTTTCTGTGTCTGAGTTTACTCAACCCTGTATCTCTATCCTCCTATATCTACCAACCCAAACAACTATAGTTCATTATTTATTTATTTATTTGGCTGCGCTGTGTGGCTTGTGGGATCTTAGTTCCCCGATGAGGGATTGAACCCGGGCTCTTAGCAGTGAAATTGCTGAGTCCTAACCCCTGGACCTCCAGGGAATTCCCTATAGTTCCTTTAAATGAATGTTTTATTCAAGGGCAAACTGCTTGAAATACAGTGTATCAAACTCTCACAAAGAATATGCCAGTATTACAGAATCAGCTGAGCAACATTTCAGTGCCAACTGAAATGAGAAAGACAAATACCATATAATATCACTTATATGTGGAAGCTAAAACATGACACAAATGAACCTATCTATGAAAAAGAAACAGACTCACAGACCCAGAGAACAGACTTCTGGTGGCCAAGGAGGATGGGGCTGGGAGAAGGATGGAGTGGAAGGTTGAGGCTAGCGGATATAAGCTATTATATACAGAATGAATAACTAGCAAGTTCCTACTGTATAGCATAGAGAACTATATTCAATATCCTGTGATAAACCATAACAGAAAAGAATATTTTAAAAAGGAAGGTATATATTATATACATATACACACACACAAACAGATATATAAATGAATCACTTTGCTGTACAGCAGAAATTAACACATTGTAAATCAACTATACTTCAATTAAAAAAAACAAAGTTGTGTGTGTTCACTTTGGAAATAAACATGGAAAGAATCTTCACAAATCCTGGGGAGTCCATCAAAAAAATAAAGTAGAACAATAATAGAGGGCTTAGCAAAAGTGACAAGCTGACAATTTGACTTTTAAGTTTTCTTGTTACACAGAAAACTCAATTAAAACTCTCTTTCGCACCTTTTACAAAATGATTTTCATTTACTTTAAATCAATGAAAACTACACGTAACCCCAGCTTAGAGCTGGTCTTCGAATGCTGAAACATTCCCCCACAGAGCACCACATTTATATACTCCTTCTTCCTCCTAATGAAGTTGCACAGAGGATCAATAGCAGTTGCTAGCTGCTGTGGTCCAGAAATTTTATATCTGCCTGTCCTGTAGATCTCTAATAAAACTTTAAAGCTATAGAAGTAGAAAGATTATATGGGTGATGATTAGCAATCTCAAAATATGAAATTGCTACAAAATGTCTTATTTGTAGCTTTTTTTGGCACTGAATTTGCAACTTAGCACTATGAAAATGTTTCCATTTGGTCATCAGCTGAGCTAAGGCACAGATAATTTGTTCAGACTCCAAAAGTGATAATTAAGGTTATTACAGTAATAACCCCAAGCATATTTGTAGACTTCCCAGGCAAGAATAATAACCAGCTCATCATCTTTTAACTAAATGGTAGTCATTTTGTTTTCTAAAAATAAAATTGGGTCCCATTTCATTTTCAGTTCAATGGTATATTTACTATATTAAACATTTATTTTAGTTTTCATTTGACATTAAAACACTTTTTGTCTTACCTGACCCATACTATCAAACTAAATATAAAATAATATTATGTCTATAGTAATCATTAAAACATAGTAATACATTTTTAAGGAGGCAGTTGGCTTTTTTAATACAATTATGACTATTGCAATTTTATATGTTCTTCATAAACAGAAAAAGTACAGATAATACTCTCTTGCAAATTTTAAGTAAGTAAATGGATCTATAAAAAATGTAATTGAATCAAGGCAATGCTCTAAGTGGATAATTTTGTGTTCATAATTATAGCTTTTCTTTCTCATTATTATCATTATAAATTGCAAATTAGATTTCTAAATATTTAAGAGCAGCCTAAAGAATAACAGATGCTTAAGTAACTTCATAGGTGAGGAAAAGATTGATGGACCAGGATTACTAAACCCAGGATTTGCCTAGGGTGTAAAAAATAGAGAAGATTATGGGTATTCTTTGAACTACAAACTATAGTTTGCTTTGAATAAACTGAGATTTTTCTGTTAAATATTTTGCTTCCTTGACAAAATTTCTTGATGATTAGAACAGTTTCATATTGTTTTTCATTAATTTTTTTCATTCTCTTTCAAACCAAATGTGTGACTGCAATCACTCCTCATTTTTTCTTTAACAATCGAAGTGGTAAAAGTTTAAAATACTTTATTTCAGAAAACTAACCACCATTAAATTTACTCTTCTTATTACTATTTTCATTTAAAACCACAGTATTCTTTTTAGTTTCATTTTTACAGTCAAAATATTGGATAGAAAATAGTAGAATGCATGAAAGAGAAACAGCAACTTAGGGCAAACAATATTTTTTTTTATATTTAATATCTTATTATTCTTAAAGTCATTTAAATGAGGAATTGGTGAAACTCAGTTTTGTTCCCATTATGTGACTTGGAATTGTTACATTAATTTTCTGTTTGTTTCTTTGACTACAAAATAAAGGACTTGAGGTAAATGATGTTATAATGCAATAGATTATATTTGCATTTTGGAATGTAATGATATTTTTGATACTTTACATTGTAGCTAATTATTAATGCAAACAAAAAGTTATCAGGTTGTATGCATGATACCAGTGGAATCTGAATGAAAGTGATGTTGTTTCTCTCTCTCCTCCTTCCATATGGGCAGAAGTGATAGGTCCTGAGATGGCAAGGCTAAAGGATAGAAGGAGCCCCACTGTATATGTATATATGTGTGTGTGTGTGTGTGTGTGTGTGTGTGAGAGCACATGTGTGTGTTTATGTGTATGTGTATATGCATATGTATATACACATACATATATATGTCTATACACACATGCACACATACATATAAATACATACAACATATAGTATACATATGGTAACAGGTACTAATATACTGAGTACAATTATAGTGGTCCACATATGTGCTAAGATAGGAATTGAGCCCTGTGAGTATCTGCTAGATTAGAGTTTTGGGAACATGTCTGAATGAGGAAGTATCTTGGCATTTATGAGTAAAAAAAAAACAGAAGTCAAAGTGCCTGGAACAAAGTGAGCAAGGATGGGGACAGGGAAGAGAGGGTAGAGGGGTTGAGAAGGGCTAGATGATATAGTGCTAGGTAAACCATGTCGCAAGGGGGGTAAGTTTGCTTCCACTGAAACAAACAAAAAATTAAACATAAACAAAAACAAAACCTTTTTTTCCCTAGAGCTTTAAGTAGGGAAATGGTGAAACAAAAATTGTCTTACAAAAAGTTCACTATGGCTCCTGGGGAGTAGGAGAGCCAAAGTGAAAGCAGATTGATAATCATGAAGCTATTGGTAGAAGTCAAGGGTGAGACCATGGTGTCTTTGGTGGATGATGACAGTTAAGTTTGAGAAATGTAGGTAGTGATTAAGGTTCACTGAATGCAGGGGATGGAAACCTGCAGAACGCGAAACACCAGCAATTACATTTTTAATAGCAAGTGTTTTATTTCTAGCTTAGATTCTTAAAATTTTTTTCTAAATCAGATTATACTCACAGAAATCGGACTGAAAGAGAATCCTGATCCTACTCTATTAAAATTTTGTCCCATGAATGAACTCTACAACTTGTAGTGTATAAAATACATTAAAAAATGTCATTGTACATCTTGTAATCTTTCGATATACAGACACACTCAAACTTTCACTTCTCAAGGCCTTTTTAATAGTATTCTTAAAAATAATTACAACCCCAGAGATTTTTCTTTTTTATGTGTTATATCTATTTATATTTGCCCTCTTAGAAATTAAAATGCGGAATTTAAAAATATTACTTTATAAAAATAAAAACAAACTCATGTTATCACAAAAACATTTAAAAGAACATTAAATATTCTAAAACCAAACTAATTAGGGAAGAGACACTGTTTTACATATTTGCAAATATGGACTTGCCTACTACAAGATAACTGGATTTTCATATTTATTTCTACATTCAGTCAGTTTTGATATGTTGTTTGGTTGAAGCACGTGAAGAACATCCAGCCTCACACAGAAATATGTGGATATACATGTTTGAAACCACATTAAATTTTGTCACCGGCAAAGCCGAGTAACAATTCCCAGGAAATAAAAACAGACTTTGGGTTACAAAATAAAGTGTACCTTTTTTTTTTCTTCTCTTTTGTGCTTAGTCCAGTTTCACTTGCTCATAGGGTGCCACGTACAGAGGTCTTGTCCTTGGCTTCACAACAAAGATCCTCGAGCAAAAAGCTACGCCGGACACCTCAGCTCACAAAAGTGCTGTGGAGACGCCGCAATTCAAGATGGCGGGGCCGGGCGCCGAAAGGCTGCGCCCCGCCCTGCAACCCGGAGCTGTGTGCAGCACAGCTGCACCCAATGCGCAGAACTCCGCCCCCTTCCCGCTGAGGAGAACCCTATAAAGCTGCCCCGCCCCCACGGCCTGCCGGGGACAGCCTGGGCTGTAGAATGTTAGCTCGCATCTCTCCATTTCTTGATCAAAGAATAAAGCTTTCCTTTGCTTCTGAACGGAACTAGGAATTGGCTCAAACAGCGCTGGGCAGGAGGACTCTTGTTGGGGCCTGACAGGAAAGGGTAGGTAACGGTTTCTTTAAAATTAGATGCGTATGGAATGTGAAACCAAATCAATTAACTTTTTGTATTTCGTTATATTACAATCCATTGATCTACCTTGCCCTTTCACTGCATCCCTATCCATTTGTGATGTTACATTACAGTCATTAAGGACATGCTTGTTCACTGAGTTATGCAGATATGCCAAATACTGACATATGTTTTTAAATAACATCAACTAATACCTGTGCTAATATTACCACCAGGTTTATCAACAAAAACTTTACTGTCAAACTGTGAAGGTTTCGGTGCTAGATTAAGTGTTCCAAAATTCTAATACTTGGTTGAAAACTCAGATGTTACCATTCACAAGAAAAGTATCATTTCTTTTCCTTGAAGAAATAAGTCCATTTCTTTACTTTTTAAGACAATATCTGTAAAATATCCAAGTCATAATAAGTACCGTTTATCAGCCAGAAGTTCTCTCTAGTGAAAATGGTTTCCATTAAAAAAAAAACTGGACTTCCCAGCTGACGCCCCACCCCCCATGCCCCTTTGGCTCCGGGGCGGCCCTGGGAGCATCTCCTGTGGGAGCCGCAGGCGTGGGCGGAGGGCGGAGGGGCTTGGCGGAGCCTGGCCGGCTGGCGGTAAACAGGAGACCAGGCTGGAGCCACAGACGCAGCCGCAAAGCTGCTGGTCCTTCGTGGTGAAGGATTGGGGGACGCTTCTCTCTCCTCTGTGTTGTTGGTAGTTTGAGTGGGGAAGAGATGGCTGACAGTGTCAAAACCTTTCTGCAGGACTTTGCCAGGGGAATTAAAAACTCCATCTCTGGAAGTTGTACCATCTCATAGCTAGATGCTCAAATTCAGCAAAAGAGAGAGGAACAGCGTCTAAGAGGTCTAGTAGTGTCCTGGCTCAGAGCATAGAGAGGAAGCAAGATTGAGCCACCTATTGTCAGTGAAATTTTCCAGTGCTGCACATAAAATGGCAGAGTACTCTGGTTCAGTCTCCTCCTGCTTTTATCAAGTGTTTATTCCTTTGCTTCAGTCAGTAACGGCCCAAATTATCAGTGATCCATCTCTACATAGAGGTGTTTGGTTCTGGCTGGAATTTTCCTCCCATCAATTTTTAGTGCTCCCCCTGTTGGTGCTCAGCAAAGTTGTGAATGCGATTTGGTTTCAGGATATAGCTGATCTGGAATTCGAGGTATCAGGGATGAAACCTCACGCATTCCCTGGTGTCAGCGAAATAATTGCTGACATGCTCTTCAATCTTTTGCTGCAGGCTTTTTTTATCCAGGGATTGCTTGTGAGTCTCTTTCCCATGTATCTTGTTGGTCAACTGGTTAGTCTCCTGCATATGTCTCTTTTCTACTCACTATACTGGACTTCCCAGCTGATGCCACGCCTCCTACATTATCAGTGGCTGCCTTTTATCTGTCCTCTTCCCCTCGTTTATTATCAGCACTAATGAAGCCAAGACCCCTGGCAAATCCTACCTTTTCCAGCTGCACTTCCTTTTCCTTGGTGGTTTTCTTAGGCAACAGAATCTTCCACAAAACGGTGTACCTTCAGTCTGCCCTGAGTAGCTCAACCTCTGCAGAGAAGTTCCCCCAAGGTATTAGTCTATTGCCAAACTGAAGGCTGCTGCAGGTCACGGTGTCGGCCATCCAGAGGGCATGGATGGGGTTGGGAGGACCCTTTAGCAGCTGTTTTCCTTTTTCAACTACGGAAGGCAGGACCCACCGTGCCAAGGGTCCTTTGCATATTCCCTTCTTTCTGAGGAATTGGGATTTTTGTCTGGTGCACCTAAGGCAGAATCTTTCTGACACCAGTAGGTTGATTTTTAACACTGGTGAATCTGCAAGGATCACAGGTTTTTCTGCAGCTCTTTTCTAGCATTTGCCAGCCCCCCTGCCTGAAATGATTTGAATACTTTTTCTCCCTGTGCCATTTACCCTCCCACTGCCTCCTCCTGCCTTCCACCATCCTTGGATGAATGGATTTTTGTAACTCTAGCTGTTGTATTTTGTGGACGTGTTATTTTTGTTGTTTTTCTGTGAAGCACGTATATTGGATGTTGGAGGTAAAGGAGAATCTGAATTCCTCTTGGTCATTCCGCTTATAGCTATCAACGTCTTGTTTCTTGCAATTTTGTTCTCTCTTGCTCTACTGCAAAAAACAAGCCTGAAGAGATAGGACAGGAAAGACCTCACAGTCAGATCTGCTGGGTTTTGAAGAGTGATTTTCTTTTCTTCCCCTTGAAGGGGAAAAAGCTCTTTTTCACTGGTACATTTAAAGTTTCCCAGCTATAGGGAGGTACCAATTTTGGACAAGTGCCACTGCAACACAATGCTCAGAGAACCTGAACTTTTAAACTCTGGAGGTCAGAAATTTACTGTTGGCCACTGCCAGGTTTGTCTGGTATTTCAAAGGATTATTGGGTGCTGCAAATAGAAGCTGAAGGGGTAAACTTATTAAACCCATTAAACCTGTGGAGGGAAAAAAACAACTAATTTAGCTTGCAACTGAAACAATAATCACCTGCCCCCTTCACATAGGTGATTTTCCTAACAACAGCTATCATACTCATATAGGTAGCAGAAGTGCTTCAGGAGTAGGGACTTCCCTGATGGTCCAGTGGGTAACATATGGGGCATGGGTTCGTTCCCTGGTTGGGGAACTAGATCCCACGTGCGTGCAGCAACTAAAAGATACCCTGTGCTGCAACTAAGACCTGGCACGGCCTAAATAAATAAATACTTTTTTTAAAAAAAAGTGCTTTATGAATAATTTCCGTTTCCTCACACAGAATATTGAGAAATATGTACTCTGGGGTCAAAATTTAATCAAATCAATAATTTGTACTGCTTCATCAAGGACATTGTTTAGTGAAACCTGTATGTCTTTACTGTAAGCTCAGAATGGCAAAAATACATTGAATACAAGTATAGTTTAGTGCCACTGCTTTAATTCTTGTCAAAGTGCCATAACTTTTATCCAGAAATTGCTTTTGCAACATCAGTGCAAATTTCAGCTCACCAACAAACACTCTGGTATTGTTACAAAAAATATTTTTAATTTTGTTGACCTCCTAAAATGGTCTTAGGGACACCCAGAAGTTCATAGAAGGCACTTTAAAGACCGCTGTGATAGCATAATTAAATTACATTATGCATTTTTATGTCAATAGTTTTGTGACTGTGTTTGGAATTTATTAATTTTTCTGTATTATACTGAGGAATTGAAGAGGCCCACATTGCTTTAAACCCATGAAAAGCCTTCATCAGATGGATAGAAAACAAAGCACATTCAGGTTACATACCACCAAGGTTTGATTGAATTAAATGTGGAAACATTTAAATCTAGTCAACTTTTCAGCCTTTAGATATTTCTTTAAGACCACAAATCATTCAGTCAGCCCTCCAACCATGTCTTTAACACCCTGTCTAATAGGAGGGGAAATATCAAAATACATAGATGACAAGTAAGAATCTTTTTGAAAGCTGTGGAAGTGATTTCTCACTTCCCTGTGGTTTTCTGACTCCAAAATCACAACCTATTATACATTTCCATGATTGAGATGACAAATTTAGGAATGTATATGAGGAACTAAATTGTGTTCCCCTCCCAACACAAATTTATATTTTGGTGTCCTAATCTCTAGTACCTCAGAATGTGACTGTATTTATAGATAGGGTCTTAAAAAGGGAAATTAAATTAATATGAGGTCTTCAGGGTGGGTTTCTAATCCAATATGACTGGTATTCTTATAAGAAGAAATTAGAACACAGATACCCACAGAGGGAAGAATCATATGGGGACCCCAGAAGAAGATGGACATCTTCAAGCCAAGGAGAGAGGCCTAAGAAGAAACCAGCCTCAATGACACCTTGATCCTGGACTTCTAGCCTCCAGGACTATGAAAAAAAAAAAATTCTGTTTGTTTAAGCCACTCAGTCTGAGGTACTTTGTTATAGCGGCCCTTGCAAACTAATAAAATGCATTTGAAAAGTAGCTGCTCCTAAAGCCAACTTAGGAAAGATATTTAATTGATAAAATTATATACTCAAATATTTAATTTTCATTGGTTTCAGGTGTAAATATATCCACAGTCTATGAATACACTCTCAAAATTCTAACATAAATCCCTTCTAGGTATTACATTTTTTAAAGGAGAAATACAAACACAGGTACCAACTTTTGGTTGCATTATTTTAGAACATTCAAAGTGTAACCAATAGCTTTTAGGCTTTTCTCAATGCCCTATAACCTCATTTATGTGAAATGCTAATGGCTTCAGGCAATTCTCTTGCTTGCTAAATATCTGAAATAAAATCATTTCAATGAATAGTATCCCCTCTAGAATCTAGTGACTGTAAACATTGAGAATGTGATAAAGATAAATAAGATTAGTCCTCTGCTATGAATTGTTTGAACTAGAAAGGCAACATATATGTATTTATCAATATAATACAATGACAAGTTAGTCAATGTTAATTTATTTAGAGTGTCACTCTATAGGGGTTCAGAGGATAGAGTAATCAAAACCAGGTTCCTTTCAGAAGGGCTTCTGGAGTAAGTAGCATTTAGAACTGGTCTTCAATGATGGCAATTCAATACCAGGCTTCTACACTACATTCATTTTTATTGTTCAATATGTGAGGACATTAAAGTCTTAAGAAAAATTAGAATGTTTTGGCTACTCCTAGAGATCATTCTAAATAAAGATCATGATCTATTTGTTTTCACTGTAGGACAGGAAGAGTGACTGCTCAATATAAAGAGAATACCCAATTTGAATATGGAATAGTTCAATGGAAATACCTTGGAAATTGTTATTTTCAAATACTACTGTTCTATCCTTATAAAACATTTTATTACATCATTTTTAAAAATTGTAATTAATCCCTAATATAAGTACAATTTTATTGCAAGGGTAATTCTTGAGGAATATTTCTAAACTTCCTATTGAATTATCCTAGAGCTATGATTGACCATCTGTTTTAAAGAGCTTGTATGCTTCTTTGCTCCAATTATTTTGCTTATTGGGGATACCTCACCCTTTTAAGCCAGTTTTTGTAAAATAAATTTTTAGTAAAGACTTTCAACACTAAACATAAAACTTATAATTAAGAGTAATTATAATAAAATTTTAGAAACCTAATTCAAAGATAAAAGTTGCATCTATACCGTAAACTAATAACTCAATAACTCTTCTAAATATATATCTAAGTAAAACTATCACAGAGACGTAAAATGATCAAATATGTGTTTTTCAAAGATTACTCAGGTCATGGTATATATGGTGGGTTGCCGGAGATATAGGATAGATGCAGAGAAAACAAGGAGTGGCCTGTGACCATAGTTCGTGCAGTCCACGTGGAACCAAGTGGTAACCGTGACTGGGATGGATGACATTGGTGTGGAAGACAAGAGAGATTTAGAAGACAAAATTGACAGTCTGATGATTGATCAGTAAGAGAGACAGTGAGTCTCAATTTATGGCTAATATATTTGGATGGCTAGTGGTAACATCTGTAAAATCAACATTAGCAGAAGATTAATTAGGAATGTGAAGGCAAGGATTATGAATTTGGTGTTGGACACATTGAGCTAGAGTTACTTTTTAGAAATCCAAGAAAAAGTGACAAGTAACCAGTTGAATATGGGTTTAGACTGGAGGTACACATTTAAATTATCTGTTTGAGGTGCATAGACACATATTCATGGAAGAGGTCATCCAGAGAGAGTATATACAGCAAGATGGTAAGAATATACTCATATTAATCCCAGAATTAACTTCACAGTTAACTGTTTATAACTTCCCTTTTTTCTCCAGGTTAATTCTCTTTTCTTTGGCAGGGGCTGATCATCTTAATCAGAAGTGAACAGGTAGAAGTGGGATGTTCTCCTGGGCTCCCTCTCCAGGCAGACCCTAAAATCAATTCTTCTCCTACGTCCATGAGACTGCCAGAAGTTGCAGTCTGCTTTTCAAACACATTCTGCTTTGCTCCTTCCTCTACTGCAGGGTATAGTTTCAGCATTTGACAAACGTCTTGAGAGGAACAGTAGCACAAGTTCAGGTTTAGTTCTCTCCCCATCCTTTTCACTGGGAACTGGCAAGTTTCTCATTTTTGTCTCTCCAGACCCATGAGACTGCCAAAGCTCTGCTGATTTCATTTCTTTTTAGTTAGTAAGAGTCCCTGCTTCAGTTCGTGGTCCATATCCATAGTCTCTGTGTCCTGGAGCAAAAAAAGGCCCTGCTTGAAAAAGTGTATATAAAATATTATTTCACTTCTCTCTGTGGTTTTCCTTTCTTTGAGATTCTTTTTATCACTTTGATCTGGTTACCTTAACAGCTCTTATATCCTATCAGTTTTTGAACACTTCCTGACTTTTTGATAAAACAAAATGTTTCAGGTTCATTTTGTATTTTGCCTGTCCCAGTACAAGAGTTAATATTTACAAGGACTTCTGTTTTCTTATAGGTACCGGTGTCTCGTTGCTTTTAGGCCGTTTCAGTGGGTAGCTATATACACACACACATATAAATATATATGTGTAAATATTTATAAATATATATTGACATATATATTCATAATTTCATGTTGATATCTACAATTCCAATCCATTGCCACAGAGCTCTCCCTTTCCTCCTACATTTCATGTTTGTTTTTCCCTCCTCTCAATAAAAAAACCTACTTCCTAACATTTTATTTTATAGAGTTTAAGGTACAGCAAATAGTATTTCCTGGGAATGCATTGGTATTTTTACTCTAAAGGCTAGAGGCTTTATGAGCAATATAAGCCATTTAAAGTTCATTTCTCAATACTTCTGAAATGTATTCATTTAAAAACTCTAATGCCCACTGAGCTCAGCATCAAATCCAGATAAAGGCAATATGGAACAGAGTCTGCGTTTAGAGACTCTATAGGAAACTCTCTTTTAAAAGGATGTAAATACCTCTCCAGGGGAGTACCATAAATGTGAATTTGTGAAGATGATTTTAAAATATCATCTGGTAATCCTTCCTGAAAGTACACAATCTTTCTACTATAAAAAATTTAATAATATTTACTCAAAAATTTATTCTTAGAGTCACAGGGCTATACTGGAACCCTGAGATGCTGTCAAGTCCATTTTCTAACCTTCAGGCAAGACCACATTTAAACTTTTGTTGATGATGAAAATCTCTTTCCTTGTAAAAGACATCCTTCCTTGGGTAGCCCATTTTTATGTTTAACATTCTTAACTGTGAAGAAACCCTTAATTATATTTAGTTTATACCCTCCATGCTGCAGTTTAATCCCCTTTCTTTTCTTCCATTTTAGATAATGAAATAAAAATAGTTTGTCACTATCTATTGAGTGATATTCCTATATAGACTAAAAATCTTATTATATGACTCAGCCTCATTTCTTTCTTTCTTTATATATATATATATATATATATATATATATATATATATATATATTTGATTTTGAATCTTACTCTGCTATAATCTCTTCAAATTATGCCCAGTCTCAAACAGAGCATTGTAGTCACAATGTGGCTGCCTCTGACTATAGTGTAAGGAGAACTTACACCTCTTATCTGTTATGTTTTTTGGTTTTTTTTAGTAAAAAGTGAAAGATTTATGTAATCTGAAGAGAAACCAGAGTATATTGTGTTATATGTTTATAAAGTGACTCTACATTTCTGATTCACTACTTTATTTTTCTCCATTAGATACCAGAGATTTTTTTCCTGTTCCATGATATTTAGATATGTAAGCTAATTTCCATAGAAAGCCAATTATTTAATGCAAAAGCACTAGGAATTCTAGAATGGTGCTGATATTGTACCTCAGCCTGCCAGTCCCTGAACAAGTGAGTAATAATAACATTATAATGATAACCACTATTTACTGAGTACTTAACACGTGCTACTACAAATTTCAAGTTACATAACTGAAATAACATGGGAACTTTTATTAATGCAAGATGTTATAGAATGAGAGTGGAGACAGGATAGAATTGACTGATGACAGAGCAACTTTGTTGGAAGATTAAAGATGATTCAAGAGGGTCTATTTCATTTTGACTGAGGGATGTAGGTTTTCTTGAGTTTCTCAGTCAATGGAAAAATAATTTTAGGAGAAAAGTGATTTCAAAATGAAGTTATAAATCTAAGATGTGATATAATCCTGCCCCCAAATAGGATAGTTGCCACTGCAGGCCTGACCTAGTACCCAGGTGCACAATGCAGCAGATCATAGATATGAAAAATTTTTCATCTGGTTGAGGATCTAGCATCAGTGTAGGTCAAGTAAGACGTAGAACTGAGAGAGGTTACAATGACAATAGTTGGTAAGCTTGATCCAAGTAGTGCTGCAAGCATAGGGTAGAGGAGAATCAGAACAAATACGTTATCTACTACCAGTTACCTACCGTCATAGTTTTGTAAGTAACTGATTATAATTAAACATAGAGGTCTGGGGATAGTGACTTCTCAGTGAGAATCTGTGGAGTTTGGTTCCATGGATATAGGAACAGGAAGATCTAATTACACTATATTTCCATTATTCTTCTTTGCAAACAGGATCGCTCATGTAGAAATAATTATTATAAATAGATCATAGAATATCAGAACAGAAAAGATTCTTAAAATAATCTAGTGAAGAACTCAGAGAAAGGAATGAAAACAAACATTTTCAGGTTTAAGGACGACTACTTAACTTTGACATCTATGGCAAAAGCAAACGCAGCACGTAAACAAATGTGTGTGACTGTATTCCAATATAAGTTAATTATAAAAACAGGTGGCAAGCCGTATTTGGCCATAGGTAGTAGTTTTCTGATCCCTGATCTAGTCTAACCCTGTTATTTTTTGCTTAGGAAAAGAAGCCCAAGTGTGATGACGTCAAATAAATGCCAAATAGCTGGAATCTGCACAGCTATAAATAAAATCCAAACCTTCGGAATCCTAGATATATAACGGACCTCATCACTCATCATAAATAAATCCTATAACAGGTAACATCAATGTTTTGTGAGAATAATTATAAATATTTTTGGTTGAAATAGTAATCCTAATAAAGAATTATTGAGTGTTTTCTATATAACAGGAATTTTAGTAAGTGCTTTGTTAAAATTACTTCAGTGAATCCCCACTAATCATCGTTATGAAGATGGCATATAATTACCCTTATTATGTAGATGAGAAATGAGAGAGTGAGACAGGAACAGGCTCAGTAAATTATCCAAGGTCATACCTCAAGTAAGTGGTGGAGATAGATTTGACCCCAGACAAATGTATTAAGAATTTGGAGATTAAATTTTAATATGTATAGTCTCTTCAGCATTGATACTCTAGATTAGAGGTAAAATTGAAAAAAATCAATTATAAAATGTTAAGAAGAAATATATAAGGCATGCATAAACAGTGTTGGTAAATAAAATAGGTTATGAATATATATGGATTAGATATTTTCATAACAAAATTTATAAGAAAATATATAATTAATTTTAAAGTAATGAAGATGAATTTTTCTACAAAAATATAAATTACTTAGACTACCATGAGGATTCTCACACACACACGTATATAATATATACATAAACATATACTTCAAATATTTTATATGTTATCTAAAGAAGGGGGATAGATCTGAAACAAGTTTGAAATTTTAAAAACAGTTAAAATCTACTAAAAAATAAATAATATGCAAACACCAATTCAGATATCTTTTAAAAAATTTTTATAGCATATTCAAAGAAGATGATATAATCTATAACTTTTACAAACTCAAGAACAGAAAAAGATGGGAATATTTCACTCTCAATCATTTTATTAGGCTGGCATATTTTTGATACTAAAATCAAGATACAGACAGTAAAAGAAAGAATATTTTAAATAAATCTCACTTATAAACATAGATGTAATAATCCTAAATAAGATATTATCAAACTAAATCCATTCATTAAAAAAATACCTCGTGAGGGCTTCCCTGGTGGCGCAGTGGTTGAGAATCTGCCTGCTAATGCAGGGGACACGGGTTCGAGCCCTGGTCTGGGAAGATCCCACATGCCACGGAGCAGCTGGGCCCGTGAGCCACAATTGCTGAGCCTGCGCGTCTGGAGCCTGTGCCCCGCGACGGGAGGGGCCGCGATAGAGAAAGGCCCGCGCACCGCGATGAAGAGCGGTCCCCGCACCGCGATGAAGAGTGGCCCCCGCTTGCCGCAACTGGAGAAAGCCCTCGCACGAACCGAAGACCCAACACAGCCAAAAATAAATAAATAAATAAATAAATAAATAAATAAATAAATAAATAAGAAAATCCTTTAAAAAAAAAAAAAAAAAACCTCGTGAATATGTAAGTATTATCTCAGGAATGAAAAACTGATTCAATCTCAAGAAGTCAATTAAAGTAATTATTGTATTAACAGATTATAATGCACTTATTATTGATTAAAAATCAGACATGAATCCTCAAGAATGATACAGAAAAGATTCTTAATACAATTCAACACCTACTTATAGCAATAACTTAGCAATTTTATTTTTTGATATTTTATTATATTAATTTAGCTTAATTCTGTTAGCAAAATATATAGTTTATCTTTAAAGGAAATAAAGTTGATAAAATGAAAGCACATATTTTTTTGTAAAATGAGAACCACAGATCATTGTACTTTTACTACACTGGGGTCACAGATTTATTCTTACCTAGTTCAATAATTTTATTTGAAATCAGAGTCATGGTTTTAATAATGATAGTAATACTGGTTTTAATACATTTACCATAGTTCATGAATTTTTTTTATAGTGCAATCAATGGTTAACAAAAAAGTTGTACTTTCAATTTGTGTCCTTGTTTTGGTCCTCTTCAAGCTTTTGTCTCTCTGCATATCTCCCTGTTGGTGCATTACTTCAATTGAAAAAGGAGTATATTAACAAACAAGCACCTCCTGCTCACCCCCAAGTCCTGAAAAGAAAAAAAAAAAAAATAGCAACAAATAATCATTGAGAGGCTACAGTGTGCCAAGTATTGTGCTAATGACACAAAAGTTTTAACTTTCAGTCTCCCTTGCACATTTTAAATTATTTTTATAGATGATGAAGTACACTGATAGTAAAAGGAAACCAGGATCCAAACCCAGAACTGTCAGCAGCCAGCAGTTAAGGGGTTGGTGAAATAGTGTGAACAATAAATGTAGTAAACGTTGTGTCAGACCTGGTGGGAAAGTGCTACCAAGGACAGGCGTTGGTATTTGTACAAACATCTTTATTTGACATAAATACACCACATGTCTCATTGATGATGTGTAACTTAAATATTTCCCTTCATCTAGTGATATTCAATATCTTTTTCTCTGACTCAATGTTCTTAAAAGAAAGAACAGGTTACAAGGTATGGGGCATCTAATAATTTAAAAACTCCTTAAGAAGGAGCACCTACACTGGTACAAAATATATTTAGCTTTAATACCTGTTCACAGGAAAGATAAATAATTCACTGATTATAAAAATGTCTTTTTTAACTTATGGAAATATGCTGAATATTCAATCATTTTCACTTGCACGTCTCAAGGAGATGTGAGGAAAGTTTTATTAGTACCAAACAATATTTCTGCTGGCTACTCCTTCATCACCAAGAAATCATTGCTTCTACTGTCCAGAGTGAGATTGAATCTTTTGAGCAGTTTTCCTATGTACAGTGACATTCAGCACAGTATCTATTTTCAGTTTTTGTTGAAATGGCATAGTTGTCTAATAGATTACATTGAGAGCATTTCAACATTCCACTCCTTTTACTGACAATCTGTTATTACCAATGATCATTTCTTTTGGAAAGAAACAAAATTCATTGTCAGAACAATAAAAACTCAAACCATGGATAAAAATGAAAGTGACTAAATTTTAAAACAAACGTGCTAATTAAGTGCTTAAAGAGAGTAACAGCTCATTAAAGGATGCCTGTAAAATTGGTCCAGAAGTTTTAGCAATTCTTCTTTTGATATCAGTTTTAAAGAGAATTTAAATATCTTTATGATGTAAAAACAATCTTTAAAAGTATTTTGTTTTTTCAAAAGCATCTAATTATTGTTTCTTTTTAAAACTACTAACTATTGGTTCCAAGTGTGTAATTTATCTTGTGGTTCAAAAGGTAAATTTGAAAAACTATTTTGCATATAATTACAATGCTGTAATTGGTGAAATAAGTTTATATCCTCCCAAGATAACTGCCTTGAAGAATATGGTACTCATTTTGAAATCATTGTTGTAGTCTGATTTTTTTACATTTATTTACCATATAGTGATAATTCATGAATTTCATCTGATTAAATATAAAATAGAATCCTCAGTGAAAAACAAAAGTGAGGCTAAAAGAGCTAATAAGTTCATGCTCAAGTTTTATGCTTTTAAAAAAATTGCACAATAAATTCCTGTTATAAAAAATACTCAAAAATAGTTTGAAATCAGTTTCAGCTTCTCTAAAATGTGTGCTAAATATTTATTTTGTGTTAAATGAATTCATTTTAATCTCATCAATAAAATGAAACACTTTCCAAGGAAGAAAGTTTTATTAATATATCTTCCAAAATGAAACACATTGAAATTCCACACATCCTGTGTCATCTTTAGAATGAAATTGTTTTTACACCTTCGCATCATGTAGTTACTTTTTTTTTTTTTTAATTCATTTATTTTTGGCTGTGTTGGGTCTTCCTTGCTGTGCGCAGGCTTTCTCTAGTTGTGGTGAACGGGGGCTACTCTTTGTTGCGGTGCCGCGGGCTTCTCATTACGGTGGCTTCTAGTTGCGAGCACGGGCTCTAGGTGCACGGGCTTCAGTAGTTGTGGCACGCAGGCTTCAGTAGTTGTGGCTCGTGGGCTCTAGAGCACAGACTCAGTAGTTGTGGTGCACGAGCTTAGTTGCTCCGCGGCATGTGGGATCTTCCCGGACCAGGACTTGAACCTGTGTCCCCTACATTGGCAGGCAGACTCTTAACCACTGCGCCACCAGGGAAGCATTACATCATGTAGTTACTTCAAACAGCTTACAAAATTAATATGTCAGGCTTCTCTCCAATTACTTCCAAGTCCTCTTGGGACTTAAAAAAAAAAAAAGCAACCATGTTTTCAAAAGCTACTTCCCAATTGGGCTTTAATTTTTTGATGATGAAAAAGTAAAGCATACTGCACTGAAAGTAACTGAATTTCATTATATAAAATGAAATTAATATATTAGGATGGAGACAATGGCATATATAAACCTGTTGACAAATTAATATTTTAAAAATGGGTGTTTTCATGCTGTTGCAGTTGAGATTTTCAACTGAAATATTGAAGTAGTAAGTGCAAATTAACATGTTATAGAATAGATTGTCTCTAAACTTAAACAGAAATAAGAAGGAAAATTTCAATAAAATAAAATAGTCAATGAATCTAAAATCTCTCTTATTTCAACATTAGCCATACACTAGTTCTAAGGGAGAAATACATTGCAATGACACCAACAGACTCATTGATGATATAAATGAATATTCCTCTATGACAAAAATATAAAATGAAAACTATTCCACCTGGTGTTTTGGCCATTTTACTTGACAATGCAATCAAATAGAATAACTGGTTTTCACTAATTTTTACTAGTAAATGTCATGGCCAATGTACTCGGAATCATGTGTGTGCTTGCCACTCAGCCATCTTCAGAAATTGTATAAAAACCATGGTACTTCAGATTAATATATTTCTACCCTCCGCTGGTTGAAAACTGGGATTCATCAATTTGAAGTTTCCTAAATGTGTGACATTTGGATAATTATGTAGAGGCTAGACAGTCCATTTTAAATAATTGAAGTGGATATTCAATGCCCTCTCTTCCTCTTGCAAAGGAGAACCACTTCTATTCCTTTACCTACAAAGGACTGGCCAGATTCCAATGGCTATAGTTCAGGAATGGCAACCACATGGTCTGCACCAGTTTTATTGCTCACTCCTGCACCCATAGAAAGTATATTTATCAATGACAGCACTCTATCCGAATAGACCTAATGTCCTTTTACTGCACCAGGATCTCATTCAAGATGCAGTGTTACATTTGGTTGTCATGTCTCTATAGCCTCTATTTAGCTGCGTTGGTTCTCTTATATGCAGTTTTTGGTGTTTTTTTGCTTGTTTTTTGTTTGTTTGTTTAGGTTTATTTGTTTTTTTGCTTTTAGTCTAACAGGCTCTACTCATTTCCAGAGTTACTTAAGCCAACTCTTGTCTCCCACTCCTTAAATTAGGTAGTTTTATTCATTTGTAAAACAATTAGATTTTTTTTTTTTCAAATACTGCATTTTATCTTGGGCCCCCTGACCACCTGAAATTTTTTTTAATTTGCCTACTTTAAGGTTCACTGTGTGTTGTAAAGTTCTATAGTTTTGGACAAATGCATAAGTCTATGTATCCACCATTATAGTATCATAGAAAATAATTTCACCAACTTGAAAATCCCCTGTGCTTAACTATTTTTCCTGCTCCCTCTCCTCTGAACTCCTAGCAACCACTGATCTTTTTCTTGCTTCTATAAATTTGCCTTTTCCAGATGTCATGTAATTGAAATTACATAGTATGTAGACTTTCAGCCTGGCTATTTTCATTAGCAATATGCATTTAAGTTTCCTCTATATCTTTCTATGGTTTAATAGCTCATTTAAAAAAAAATCACTACATAATATTCCATTGTATGGATGCACCACAATTTGTTCATCTGTTCACCTATTTAAGGATATTTTGTTGCTTCCAGTTTTGGACAATTATGAATAAAGTTGCTATAAACATCCTTGCACAGGTTTTTGTGTGAATGTAAATTTGGTAGAATTCACCAGTGAAAATGTCTGGGCCTGGTGCTTTCTTTGTTGGAAGGTTCTTAATTATTGATTCAATTTTAATATAGATTATATGCCTATTCAATGAATCTGTTTTCCTTGTGCGAGTTTTTGTAGTTCATGTTTTCTAAAAAAATTGGTTCATTTCATCTAAGTTATTTAATTTGAGGTATTTCTCTCTTATCCTTTCAATGTCCATAGGCTCGGTAATGATAAACTCTCTTTCACTTTTGCTATTAATACTTAGTTAATATTTTTTCTTGGTTTGCTTGGGTGGAGCTTATTAATTTTATCTCAAATAACCACCTTTTGGTTTCATTGATTTTCTCTATCGTTTTCCATTTTCAATTTATTTGATTTCTAACTTTATTACTTTTCTTCTGCTTGCCTTAGACTTAAATTGATCTTGTTTCTTTAGTTTGTAAAGATGTAAGCATATATTATTCATTTTATATCTTGCTTACTTTCTAATATGGGCATTTTATGTTCTAAATTTCCATCTAAGCCCTACTTTTGCTGTATCACCTAAGGTTTAATCAGTTATATTTTCATTTTTATATCAAAATATTTTAAAATTTGAGATTTATTCACTGACCCATATATTACTTTTGAGATTTATTCACTGACCCATATATTACATAGAAGTGTGTTGTTTAATCTCAAAATATGTGGGGATTTTCCAATGACCTTTCTGTTATTGATTTCTACCTTAATTCCATTTTTGTCTGAATTCTATAGCTTTAGATTGTCAAGGTATATATTATGACCAAGAATGTGGTGTATCCTGGTAAATGTCCCATTCCCACGTAAGCTTGAAAAGCATATGTATTCTACTGTTGTAGGATGGAGTAGTCTATAAATGTCAGTAAGATCAAGTTGATTGAAAGTTCTGTTCAGGTCAACTATATTCGTTTTGATTTTCTTCCTGAAGGAAAAGTGTTCAACTCTCCTACTATAATAGATTTGTCTATGCTTTTACAAGTTTATCAGTTTTTCCTCAAATATTTTTATATTGTTGTTAGGTCCATACATATTTAAAATTTTTATGTCTTGTAGAATTGACCCTTTTTCATTAGACAATACTTCCTTTTTAGTTTCCCTATTCCAGAGTGTTCTTTCTTTGAAATTAATATAGCTAGTAAAGCTTTCTTTTGATTAGTGTGAGCAAAGTATGTCTTTCTCTGTCACTTTCCTTTTAATCTATCTAACTCTTTATATTTAAAGTTGTTTTCATATGTACAACATATAGTTGGATCCTGCTTGCTTTTTTTTCCTCCCACAGAATGAGAGGATAGTAAACTTGAAATAGCAAGTACAGAGATGTATTTGGAGACATTTTACTGCAAAGGAGAACAAAGAAATGTGGGAGCATATAACATGAAATGGGGTAAAAATAATTTATTAGAATTTTTTTCACAGGGTAAATAACAGAATATCAACCAGAATTGTCTAAATATGCTATGGTTAAAAAATCGTTTTACTGTCTCTGTGACTAAACCCAGCTAACATTTATTTCATGCTCATGCAAAGTGTGCTTTGATTTTTCATTTTTCCAGAATGATTGAGGTTCAGCATATCAAAAATTATCAGTCTTGCCATAGCTCCATATCAACAAAATGGTTTAGGTATCCCTACAGCAGGTAAAGGGAGCATAATAAATCATTCACTCCCTCTCATCACTGGGGATGATTCAAAGTCACTTCATTAAAGAGATTGTATGGAAGGCAAATAAGCACATGAGTAGATGTTCACATCATTAGCCATTAGGGAAATCAAATTAAAATTATGATGAGATCTCACTATATACAACTGTATTAGTCAGGTGGGCTGCCATAACAAAATACCATAGACTAGGTGGCTTAAACAACATAACTTTATTTTCTCACAATTTTGAAGGTTAGTAGTACTAGATCAAGGTGTTGGACAATTTGGTTTCTGGTGAGAGCTCTCTTCCTGGCTTACAGATGGCCATATTCTCACTGCATTCTCACATGGCTTTTCCTCTGGCACTCATGGGGAAAGAAAGAAATTTCTGGTAAATCTTCCTTTTCTTATAAGGGCACCAGTTCTATCTGGATAAGAGCCCTGCATTTATGACCTCATTTAACCTCAGTATTCCCTTAAAGGTCCTACCTCCAAAACAGTCATATTGGGAGTTAGGGCTTCAATATATACATTTTAAGGGGATACAATTCAGTCTAAAACCATTAACTAGTAAAATGACTAAAATGAAAATACTGATAATATCTGGATGTTACTAAAAGTGCAAAGAATCTGTAATTCTCAAATATTTCACATGGGAATGCAAAATGTTGCAATCACTCTGGAAAACATTTGATAGTATCAAATAAATTAAACATTTTACTGTATGACGCTGATGTCCAATTCCTAAATTTTCACCCTAGAAAAACTTATACTCATTTATTAAATTTTATAGGAAAATGTTTATAGGAGCTCTATTTATAATCACGAAAACCTTGAAACAACCAAAATATTGTTCACTGGATGAATGGATGAACAAATTGTCGTATATCATTCAAAGGAATACTACTGTGGTGATTAATTTTATGTGTCAACCTGACTGTGTCATGGGGTACCCAGATATTTAGCCAAACATTATTTTTTGGAGCATCTGTGAGAGTGTTTAATATGAGAGATTAACATTTGAATTGGTGGACTCAGTAAAACATATTGCCTTACCCTTGAGGAATTATATGATTTGATATGATTATATATGTGTGTGGAGTGTGTGTGTGTATATATATGTATATATCCTATTGATTCTATTTCTCTGGAGAACCCTGACTAATATAACTACTCAGTATCTCAGTAATAATATAAAAAATACTGATAAAAGCATTAACAGAGGATGAATCAAATCCATTACGTTCAGCGAAATGAACCAGTTTCAGAGGTTACCTATTATGTGATTCCATTTACATAGTATTCTCAAAAACAAAACTGAAGTGTTAGACAACAAATCAGTGGTTGCCAAGTATTTGGGTGAGGGTCAGTGTGACTGTTAATAGAAAGCATGAGGGAGCTTTTTGAGTGATGAACTGTTCTGTATCTTGCTTGTAGGTACATAAATCTATACATATTTTAAAACTCATAAAACTGTACACTGAAAAAATTAAATTCACTCTATATTAGTTTATAAAATAAAATTTTAAGACAAAATGAGTAAATTTTAATGAACCTTTTGTACTGTTATAGATAATAGGTGAAAATCATTTCAAAATAATAGAAATACTGTGCCCATAAGTGGATTCCAACAGATAAATATATGTAGGAATGTTATGTATGGTACAGATGACATTTCAATTCAGTGAATAAATATATGATACATTTAGTAAATAGTAATAACACAAGTAGTTAGCCATGTCAAAGAAATTCACACTGCATATAAAAATATTTTTATTGAATTAAACATAAATGTAAAGAATGCTCACAAAATTAAAAATAATAACTTAGAAGAATATTTTGGAGATTTTCACTGTTATCAATTCTCTCCTCTTTACTTATTGATAGAACCTCTAAGTTTTACCTAGGCGCTTTTATGGTCACCTAAATAAAGACAACTTTCCCCAGGCCCTCTTGCAGCTAAGTCTGTCAAATGATTAAATTCACTCCAACAGGATTTAAGTGGAAATATTACATGTCTCTTCTAGGAAGCATCCATTAATGAGTGGATAGACCCTTCTTTCCATGCTATTTCCTCATATCTGTAATGTGTACATGATTACTGTAGTATAAACACCATGGGTAAGAAAGTGATATCCAATTGTTGAAGATGTATAACAACAAGATAGACTCTTAATCCTTGAGAATTTTGGAGCTTCCTTGCCAGCCTTGAATTGGTAACTTCCAGAATACATTTACATGAGAGAGAGGTAGCTTTCTCTTTTGAATCATTGCCATTTTAGAGTTTCTATTACTTGAAGCTTGTAACTTGAATCCTAATCAAAAGGGACACCTGAGTATACTAAAATAGAAAAGACCTTTTTAATCAAAATCAAAATAACCAGAAACTGTACAAGAAAATATAGGTACATACATAAAAATGAAAAAAATTGCACATAATATTTTTATATGAAAACTCAAAACTGGATTTAAAAAAAAAAAAAGTAAGGGGAGAAGGGGCAAAAACAGGTTATCAGAATTAAGTTTTGATCTCCTTTCTTTGAATCGATGTATTCACAGGAACTCCAAGCAAAGAATGAATTGCTTCCTTCTGGAAGGGATTCCAGGAAGGGGGTGTGGTGTTATTTTAGAAGTATGTTATTCCTATTTTTCAGCTACATACCATCAGGTCATAAATTGACTTTCACATGGTAGTCCTTAGGAGGTCAGGAACTTATTTGATAACCCAGCAACTCTCAAGAATAGTCCTATGTGTTTGCTTTTTAGTTGGGTCTAAAGTAGGCTTTACTTCCAAGATAACCCATAAAATACACAAATGTATTTTTTTTAATGTAATATAACATAATGGGGGAAATTAACTTCACAAAGAAAAATAAGGTATTCCTTCTAGAAGAAGCAGAAATGAATGATGGGTAGATAAAATGTTGCCAAAAATCTTGGCTCTCTGTGCACCAATGCTGAACAAAAATACGGAGACAGATTTTGGAGGAAAAGAGAGATGGCTTTATTCCTTTGCCAAGCAAAAGTGAAGACACAGCAGGCTAGAGCCTCAAGAACTGTACCCCCCTACGTAGGGAATTGAGAGAGGTTATATAGCCGGGGCTCATGGTCTATGGTAGGTGATAAGGCTCAAAGTAATGAAGGTCTTGTATTCTTCTTCTTCCTGCATTATTTCAAAACAGTCACAGCTGGCGTCAGACAGCCTGGTAATTGTGTCCGTTTGTCTCTGGGTTATTGGCCTGCGATTTTCTTTCTGAAATGCAGATGCTACAAGGGGTGATTTGCTATGAGAGTGCAGGATATAATTCACATAGTGTTAAGGAGTGATAGGTTAGCTTTGTGAAGTACAAATCTAGTTACAGACACTACAGATTAGTAACAGTTAGAACTAGGAGTGATTAACTCTTTCAGGCCAGTTTATGTTTCTTCTTTAGCCTGTTCCCTGTTCCCTTGTTTTCTTTGTTTATCAGAAAAGTCTCATTTCTATTTTTGCTGCAACGAATTCCCCACTGCTAGTTCATTCCCTCCATTTCAGTGGAGAAAGGGTAATGGCCATCATTCTTGTCTGGCTGAGGACAAAGTTTTAGTTTTATTCCATTTGACAAACACCAACTGTCTGGCCTGGGGGCCCATTTATCTCCGACTTCAAAAATGGTAACAGTCTACTGCAAAATCGACTTTGAATTGTAATTGTTTGACTTTTCCATTTTTAAGTAGTTTGTTTGAAATGAGATGCTGATAAATATGTTAGAATTATCACATGAGCTAGACAATTTATTCTCATATTGATCATGGACAACAATACAATTGCCATTAAGGAGAATAAAATAGGAAAATGCCATCACTGCTTACATATATCACAAATTTTGTTTTATGTTTTCTCATAGACTATCTGTATTTATAAATTCTGCTAGCACACTTGAGGAAACTTACCTATGTCTATTTTCAGGGTTTAGGGTCGGACCACTCAAGGTTGCTATTGCTCTCTGTATATCCCCTGCTCAACCAGTGTCTGCTTCACCTACATCTTACTCACATGATTGACCTTCCTACGTAATTCTTCCCCCAGGCCCCAGCTGGTGATTGTTCTTATTGAAGGGGCGGTGATGGGGAGTGCCCCTCCGCTAGTTTCCCTGGTAACCAATGAGCCAACCTGATGTCAGTTCCCCTTATAGCTGGTAATTTCCCCATCCCCTAGGAGCCAAGACTGCTGCCACATCCTGCCCACAGCACACGGTGGGGTGTCGGTGGGGTGTCACTCTAAGACTTTGCTTCAGATGTGTAAGATCCCCCTATCCATTAAACCATTGATGTCTCTGTTGCTGACTGTGGGCTCTTTCTTTGGTTTTAAAACTGGGCAAGTGCAGGCCTTGTAGGCCTGCAGGGTGCAGCCCAACACAGGGGTATTCTAAACTTTATTTCCCTTAATATTGCATTTTTCTATAGCTAACATTTTCCATTCTCCAGCTAAACACATCTTTAATTTCTTGTTACTGCAGATCTATTTCATTAGACACATTTATCTCCAGTGATAAGTTAGACCACTTAGCCTTCCTGCTCATAGTTTTACAGTGTTTAATTTACTTTATATAGTTTATACATAAACATAACTTAACAAAACATGTGTATCTTTTAAATATTTTTCTGCTTTTATTTCACATTCTTAGGAAGTTTGGGAATGAATCATGGATAAAAAACTTCAAGATAAGTTGTTAAAATATTATGAACAGGCCATTTTTTGTTGTTTGGCTCTTCTCCTATATTGCCCCCTCACCCCTAAACATGAACTACATAAAACAAGCCAGCAGGGATCATCACCTTAGGGGGAAGGGACAGCCCCAGGGCATACTGCCCTGACAAAGAAAGGTTCCAAGTACCAGCACTCAGGGAAGTTTGGTATCTGGTTTGACAAATAGTAATTACATTAAATCACATACATATTATATGTGTGTATGTATGTTTATGTGTGGGAATATTCATTATTGGTAAATTTGATTTATCTGTATTTTTTCTTATAACAATCACTTCATTTTTAACTTTTATAATAGTCTTTGATAAACAACTAAGTTTGATTGAGAATTCAGCTAAAAGCATGGATATGTTTTTTAGCCTTAATTTGTGTGTTGCATGTGATTTCCTTTTATATGCTGGGAATTTGTCAGCTAGCACAATTGTGACATTTGCTCAATTAGTCTAGACCAAGTTTATTTAATGAATATATTTTTTAGAGAAAACCATAAATGATTTACTCTAAAGTTTTGCTATAAAATCTTTATATATAATAGAAAATTTAACATGTGCACATGCTTCCTGTTTTCTCAGCAAAATTAAACAAATGCTTTAAGTGTAATAAAAGAGCAGAGGGTTCTTAATCAGTTGCAAAATTTCCCCTTACTAGTGAGTCACTTCCATTCCTGACATTGGTATCCCTGCTAACATAATAATATACTTATGAATATTTTAAATATATGTTATGAAATTGCATTCATGTAATGAACACAATCAACATATTTTACTAATAATGGATTTACATATTATAATAATTATTTTATAGAGCAATGCACTACATTATTTATTAAAACTATTTGATTATACCTTGATTATGAAGAATATGAACAACCACTACTTCCTAAACAGAAAGCAAGAAATGTGTCTTTTTATAGATAAGAAATATTCTACCACATGGTCATGACTCCAGAACGCAGCTTTGCAACACATTTAAAGCATATATTTATGTCTAGATCTATATACAACATACAAAAGTAAGATATTTTTAACAAATAGCTCTTTTTCATTAGAGATTTTGATTTCCCTGATTTCTTTTTAAGTGCCTCTCATTTTTTCAAAGATATTTTCCTAGGTAGCGATTACATCTATTCAATATTTTTTCAAAGCATAGCATACTTATTTAAATATTACTTTGTTAGAAGTATATGTGTGCATACATATATGTGTGTATATATATGCACACACACATACTTTGTTTTAATATGAAAATAAGACTCTGACATAATGAATTATAATCTCTAGACCTTAAACTTCACACACTTTTTTTTTTCCTCTCAAAATAATTATATTATCTTTCTCAGTTTGCATTCTATTATTCAAACCAAAACAGTGTTTCTTTGAGTTGGGTGTTGAACAGACTTGTAAAGAATATGATTTTATCATGATTGGAAATGTCACCAACTTGTCTACTTTTTCAATTTTCAATTACTCCTACATCTATAGATTTAATTACACACAATCACAATTTGTCCTCTCTTTATGCAGATGCCGCTACAAAGACATTAGAATTTTATCTTTTAAAGATACAATAGTTTACTATTTCAGAAAAAATCATTGAGATACCTGTCCTTTTATATCATACTTAAAATCTTAAAGTAAACAAAATTAAGTTTGTTTATGTCTCTCTCTAAAGATAGGTTTTATTATTTTTTTTAGTAAATTGTATAGCATCCATAAAAAAAGTGATAAAAGGGAATTATGCTTGTTTTCAGAATGTTGTTCTCAATTATTTTTACTTTCTTTAAAGAATAACATAACATTTTTTCTTTCATTTAAATTGCATCATTCTGTATAATATAATATACATTTATATATATATATGTATATATATCCCTAAATAGTGAGAGATAGAGAGAGAGAGAAATATAGTTTGAGAGAAAAAAATATTTGTATAGATACAGACACACACACTTTTTTTCGCTCTCAAAATCCCTCGCAGGGAGTGAGCTTTGAGAGGTTCTGGGGTCAGATGCTTGTGTACTCATTGACAGAGACGATAATGATGCTCCTGACAGCACTGAGATACTGCACGCTGTATGACAACTGGCTTGAAAAGGCATCACTGAGGGTGATAATAATGAGGACCAGCAGGAGGACATATTTCAGACTGAGAAGCCGGGAGAGTATTATCAGTCTGATGGAACAGGCTGAGCTCTGGATCCATGTGCATGTCATTCTTTTATTGAGAATCCTGCTGAAATAGAGTCCCTGTTCTCTAAGATAGGCTTTTTGCAGCAGCTAAAGAGGCTGCAAAATATCCTTCATGCAAGAGGAAGTCTGGAGAATGATAAAGTCCCCAAGTAAGGAGAATTTTTTTAAAAAGCAAGAGACTTGAGAAATCATCTTAAGATTTTAAATTTATTATAAAACTATGCAAGTTATGCTACATTTTACTATTTATTTATTAACTCAAAAATATCAGTTTTTCTATCTACAATCAGTTCTTCTAAAACATAGGATATAATAAGGTCATTGTTACATTTTAATTTTCACGTTTACCAGTTCTACTAATAATGTTATGCCCAGCATGCAATTTGTAGTGGAGTCCTGGATTCCACAAAGGGATTTTCAAAAGAGGCTTGGGACTAGTTTTATATCCTACAATTCCCTCAATCTAGGTGCTAGCTAACACAGATGAAGTGTTATGTAATAACATATCCCTGAAGGGCTAGTTTGGAAATACAAGGACTCACACTAATCTTGTAACTGAATTTTTAGGAATCACAAGTATAGAAGAAGCAGACAGGAAAATGTCCCCGGTTTTGGTATGCAGGAATGCATTCTGGGTATAATTCTGAGTGATTTTGATTAAGTACTCAAGGCACACTCTTCCTTGAAATGGTTGTGTAGTTGATCCTAAATGCCTTGGCAGGGACATAATTTTGTATGGCTTCTAGGGGAAAGTTGATCAGGCTTTCGTTGGGCTCTCCAATTTGTACCAGCATTGTGTCAGAACCTGAGTAGGTGGTGATTTGGGGAGCATCATTTCCTAATTAATCACTATGGTGATCAATATAAAAGAAGAGATTATGAATTCTGATCACTTAAACATTTCCATTAAGTTCAAATTCCTTGCAAATGCAATCAATTATATATAAAATTTATGATGGAGCCTTTAGTACACATTTTAGTACCTGGAATTTCTGAGCACGTTATCCTTGAAAGCCTACCTTTCATGGGATAAATAATATATAAAGGAAACAACAGGACAGACACAAGCATTGAAAAAATCCTGCAAGGTAAGTGACATGGAGAAATCTGCAGTCCCAGAAGATGGCCCACGGTAGCAAAACATCCATCCCTATTCGTAAGAGATCAAAGTTGATCTGTTTTAGGACACTGAGGATTCTGCCCCCATGTACGTCAAACCTCATTAAAAGAATTGATTATATTTTCTGTATCGGCTTCTTTACTAACCAGTCATTTTCAACCCTTCATGGTCAGCTTCTGCTCCAACCATAGCTTTGAATACCAAGTCTCCAATCACTCTTTTTAATTCCAAAGGATACAATTAATTCTTATTTTATCAGCTTTCTTAACAATATTTGGTGGTTTTTTTTCATTCCTTATTTTAAAATTCTTCCCTTTTCTCCACAAGATTCTACACACTCCCATTTTAGCTTATTTTTTCCAACTATTCCTTCTCAATATCTTTTAGCATTCCTCTTCCTTGTCTTGAAGTTCCTGAAGGATTTCACTGGATCCACTCCTTTTTTCACTCCAAACAATCTCCTTGCAATTTCATTCAAAGTATTCTATGTTCTGATGGGAAGTCCTTCCCTCTATAGGCTTCTGTCTTCTGGACACCTCATTCTTCCATTCTCCTAGTTCCATCCCAAGCATTCTTTCTCAGTTCCTCTTTTATGTTTCATCTTTTTTTTTTTCCCTAATTCTAAGACTCCCCAGGTTTCTGTTTTGGATACTAGCAGTGTGTCTCTCATCCTAATTAACGTTACTTATGCTGATGCTTCACAAGATTAAATTTCTACTTTGTCATACTCGTCTGAGCTCTAATATTCTTTATTTTACTGCCTTAAATATTTCCACTGAATTGTTTTGAAAGTATTTTAAAATAACATTTCAACTGTAACTTTTGATCTTCTCAAATCTTATTGTCTCTTTGTCTTTCAAGTTAGAAAATTTCTTTATGAAATCCAGTTTCTCCCAACAAAATATTTTAATTTTTCTACTTATTTTAACACCGTATCAACCTTTCTTTGTTTTCCTATTCATTGTTGCTTGTTCAAAATATTCATGTCATCTTCCCTGAGAGGATATATCTGGCAATGCTATCTGAATTTGCTCCTGACCTCTCTCTATCCCATAATACTATCGTACTATCTCATGGCATATATTTATTGGTAGATTAGGTAAATGTCTCTTCAAACTTAATATTTATGTGGGCGGAGACTCTGTTCTGTTGAACACTGTATCCAAGCTCTTAAAACAAATTTGGCAGGGGGGCTTCCCTGGTGGCACAGTGGTTGAGAATCTGCCTGCCAATACAGGAGACACAGGTTTGATCCCTGGTCTGGGAAGATCCCACATGCTGCAGAGCAACTAAGCCCGTGCGCCACAACTACTGAGCCTGTGCTCTAGAGCCCACGAGCCACAATGAGCCTGTGTGCTGCAACTACTGAAGCCCGTGTGCCTAGAGCCCATGCTCCACAAGAGAAGCCACTGCAATCAGAAGCCCGTGCACCGCAATGAAGAGTAGCCCCCGCTCACCACAACTAGAGAAAGCCCATGCACAGCAACAAAGACCCAATACAGCCAAAAATAAATAAATAAATAAATTTATATTAAAAAAAGAATATTGGCAGACAGTACTCACTCAGTAAATTGTGGATGAATGAATAAATGAAAGAACATACTCTTAAGCACAGATGTACTATGAAAATATGACTGGAATAGCTGTGTATAAATCAAATATGCACAAAGTATCACCTTGTTCGTTTTTGAGGCCTCTAAGCAAGTTACTCAGTTATCCTCAATTTATGTTTCGCTTCTATTTTTGTGTGAAGATAAAGAAAGATAAAGTTCTCCCCTCATAAAGGGTTTTCTAATATCAAATATATGACATTTAAAAACCTTCCTATGTTTCATTAAGGCATGACTTGTTTTGAATTAATGGCTGATTTACATTGATACACTTATAATCTCTTACTGGATTACTACTTGGTTCAATAGTAAACATTTTCTAAAAATGTTGAGTTATGGATCAGTTATAAATTCACAAAATGTTAAGCCCTGCAGTTATATAACTACATCATTGAAAATGTCCAGAAAAATTCTAAATTCAAGTTAACTATGTAAAAATATCCCACTTCTGGTTCTGTTTGTTTTGGGGTTTGGGGCTTTTTTTTTTTTTTTCCCATGCAAGAAAAGCTAATTCCTGAATATTCTGTCATATCAGAATGTTATTTTCTTAAGATGACGTTTATTAAGGCTATTTTTAAATTCCATGTATCACTTAAGTGTAGCTTCCTCTACCCCCTGTTGCTTTCATCTACAAAGGAATTTGTAAGCAGATCTCCTTTAAGACCTCTTACATATGTCACAGCATCCTTGACTATTCATATGGCTAGATAGGGACTTTTGGTCAACAGGGACTATTGGAAGGGCTTTGGGACCAAAACTCATGCTCTGACCAATACTGACCTTCTGCTTGTAGAGTACCCTCAACTAGATACCAATAAATGGATATTTGATTTTACATTTGTCATTGTGCCTCTCATGTTTAGCTCCCTATAGAAACACATTAGAGGTACAGCTAAATAAGGAATTCCATAATGCTTATTTTGTTGGCTAAAATAATATTTTATAATATCAATAAATCATCCTAAATCCTAATATATAGTATTCCTCTTTTGTGACAAAATTACTAATTTTGTGTTAGTATTAACTCAAGAAGCCCTTAAGCTTCCTTGCATTCTTGAAATACTCTTAAAATTCTAGTCCAAACAATGTTTCAGATGTACCCTGAAATGAATAATGTTCATATTTTTAAGTAAATATATTTTCCAATATGAAAAATATATATTTACTGATAGAAATATTGAAGAAAAAGAAAACATGCAGAAGGTGATGAAAATAGTTGATTTTAAAGTGACCCAAAGCAAGCAACTATGCAAAGTTTGAAGCATATTCTTTTTTTAAATTTGTGTTTCTTTATTCTGCTAGAAAAATAATACATATATATCATTTTTATACTTTTTAATTTAATACATAATGAAAAATTTCCCATGCCATTAAAAATTCTTCAAAAATATCTTTACTGGCTCTATAATATTATAACAAATGGTAGTTGTGATTCACCTAATAATTCTATTATGGACATTTAGTATTTTACCTAAATTTACCATTAGAAATGACTATCTTTAGAGATAATTTCTGTCTGCATTTCTAGCTATTTTCTCTATGCTTCTCCAAAATTAATTTATTGGATCAACTATTTTAAGGCTCATGAAATATTGGCCAATATCCAAATAAGCTACCAGCAGCTATGTATGAAAGTATTCATTTTATCCAAAATTCACTCAGCATGCATTCTTATTGCAAAAATACTACTTAAATTATGTTAAAAATAATTTGCATTGTTAATATTTTCTTAATCCTATTGTTATTTTTAAATTTATTGTCTTTAATTTGGTATGTTATTTTTATAGAATATTTATAAATATTTATAGAATAACATTCCTACTGTCAACATAAATATTTCATTGCCGTACATACTGGATAGTTATGGAATAACTCAAATACACAATCATTATTCAAATCAATTTAACTGGTGCAATTAATATGAATTTTGTCACCCACCACAGGTAGGAGTAATATGACATTTATTTCACTTCTCTAAGTGAAATATAGTCTGTCCTGAGATCCCATCTAAACATGCTGGTAGGAAATTCAATGGCAGTCACTGTTGGGGTTCTTCTTCCCATCCAGAATTCTGGTTAAGTAGAGGGATCTTGGCTAGTTCAAAAGTAAGAAGCAGAAAGACATGATGGTTACTGTTTACATAGTTTGGCCGCTCCTTCTAATAGCAGGAAGTAATTTGGATTTTTTCCCCCACTTCCTGAAGTCTTGCTGTTTGGGGCATAAGGAGAAACACGTCTGACAGAGCTCAGCCCCTTAAGAGTGAGCCTATCTCCATTTCATAAACATAATGTGTCTCCCTGACACCACCACCAACTACCACATTTAACCCTTTCTTAAAAGTGGGTTCTCTTGATGAATGTGGGTTATGGTTTTCCTTAAAGCAAGGAGAAAATGAGGTGTGCAAACTTCCCTAAACTTTAAACTGCTAACTTTGACATGCTTACATTGTTATGGGTCAGAGCTGCTTATCAAAGTTAGTTTCTTTGCCTCAAACTTTAAAAGCCTTAACCACTTCTAAGGTACCAGGGATCCATTCATCTAAGCAGTTGGCTTCTGAAGGATTATAAATACCTTCAAAGTTCTAACTTCTTTGACTAGTCTTCATGTGCACTGTTGATTTTTGGTACCTCTAAAGTTGCCATGGCTTTCCTTACTCAGAGAGTTGCTTTCTTTTCCTTCACCACCTTCAGCAACTGGAAAACCAGAAGATGACATTTCAATAAGATGAAGCTTGAATATGATTATTGTGTTCAATACTATCCAAAGACACACATGTTCTATGTGCAATTAATATTCCTGTGTCCTCCATAAGTTTTGAACCTCAATAATGAATGTAATCACACTTTCTCCTGCTTCTTGTAAAACTTTAGGAAATTAACCTGAGGTTCTTCCAAATTTACAATGTATCAAAAAAGTTTATTTTAATGTATTTAATATTCAGACGCTGTCTCTGAATGTGTTTGTTTTGAGTACTTGTAGCTAAGTTACAAATTTAAAGCTACACTTCTAAATACATCCCGTGAGAGTGTCATCTCTCCCCAGCCCCACACACTCCTTCCCTGACAAAACAGGCAACACACTACTTTCTGGATATTTTCCAATGGTCCAGAGTAGTAACAGAACACCTTAATCAAAATTCAAATATATATCATCTAAGAAACGTATTTTATCCCTGTAAAACACCACCAGTTCTGGGAGTGTTATTTCCTCTATCAGCCTGGTGATCTTTCCAACCTATCCCAACATGTAAACTCCTGTCATTGGTGGTATTTCCCTTGGAGGGGAAAAAAGAGAGGTATTTTTTCTAGAACATTGGCAATATTGGGCATTAGATGTTCTTCTCTTTCCCATAAGAGTAGGGTTGTTTGTTTTATTTTTCATTTTTTTATTTTAAAATTGTATTTATTTTTTTTGAAGTATAATTGATTTACAATCTTGTGTTAGTTTCAGGTGTACAGCAAAGTGATTCATATATATGTGTATATATATATATACACACATATATATTCTTTTTCAGATTCTTCTTCATTATACATTATTACAAGATATTAAATATAGTGCCCTGTCCTATACAATAGGTCCTTGTTGTTTATCTCTTCTATATACAGTAAGGTGTATCTGTTAAATTTAGTCTGTTAGGGAAAACTTTTTTTTTTTTAACTTTATTGGAGTATAATTGCTTTACAATGGTGTGTTAGTTTCTGCTTTATAACAAAGTGAATCAGTTATACATATACATATGTTCCCATATCTCTTCCCTCTTGCATCTCCCTCCCTCCCACCCTCCCTATCCCACCCCTCTAGGTGGTCACAAAGCACAGAGCTGATGTCCCTGTGCTATGCGGTTGCTTCCCACTAGCTATCTATTTTATGTTTGGTAGTGTATATATGTCCATGCCACTCTCTCACTTTGTCACATCTTACCCTTCCCCCTCCCCATATCCTCAAGTCCATTCTCTAGTAGGTCTGTGTCTTTATTCCCGTCTTGCCACTAGGTTCTTCATGACCTGTTTTTTTTTTCCCTTAGATTCCATATATATGTGTTAGCATACTGTATTTGTTTTTCTCTTTCTGACTTACTTCACTCTGTATGACAGACTCTAACTCCATCCACCTCACTACGAATAACTCCATTTCGTTTCTTCTTATGGCTGAGTAATATTCCATTGTATATATGTGCCACATCTTCTTTATCCATTCATCCGATGATGGACATTTAGGTTGCTTCCATGTCCTGGCTATTGTAAATAGAGCTGCAATGAACATTTTGGTACATGACTCTTTATGAATTATGGTTTTCTCAGGGTATATGCCCAGTAGTGGGTTTGCTGGGTCGTATGGTAGTTCTATTTTTAGTTTTTTAAGGAACCTCCATACTGTTCTCCATAGTGGCTGTATCAATTTACATTCCCACCAACAGTGCAAGAGTGTTCCCTTTCCTCCACACCCTCTCCAGCATTTATTGTTTCTAGATTTTTTGATGATGGCCATTCTGATCGGTGTGAGATGATATCTCATTGTAGTTTTGATTTGCATTTCTCTAATGATTAATGATGTTGAGCATTCTTTCATGTGTCTGTTGGCAATCTGTATATCTTCTTTGGAGAAATGTCTATTTAGGTCTTCTACCCATTTTTGGATTGGGTTGTTTGTTTTTTTGATATTGAGCTGCATGAGTTGCTTGTAAATCTTGTAGATTAATCCTTTGTCAGTTGCTTCATTTGCAAATATTTTCTCCCATTCTGAGGGTTGTCTTTTGGTCTTGTTTATGGTTTCCTTTGCTGTTCAAAAGCTTTTAAGTTTCATTAGGTCCCATTTGTTTATTTTTGTTTTTATCTCCATTTCTCTAGGAGCTGGGTCAAAAAGGATCTTGCTGTGATGTATGTCATAGAGTGTTCTGCCTATGTTTTCCTCTAAGAGTTTGATAGTGTCTGGCCTTACATTTAGGTCTTTAATCCATTTTGAGTTTATTTTTCTGTGTGCTGTTAGGGAGTGTTCTAATTTCATACTTTTACATGTACCTGTCCAGTTTTCCCAGCACCACTTATTGAAGAGGCTGTCTTTTCTCCACTGTATATGCTTGCCTCCTTTATCAAAGATAAGGTGACCATATGTGTGTGGGTTTGTCTCTGGGCTTTCTATCCTGTTCCATTGATCTATGTTTCTGTTTTTGTGCCAGTACAATACTGTCTTGATTACTGTAGCTTTGTAGTATAGTCTGAAGTGAGGGAGCCTGATTCCTCCAGCTTCATTTTTCTTTCTCAAGATTGCTTTGGCTATTTGGGGTCTTTTGTGTTTCCATACAAATTGTGAATTTTTTTGTTCTAGTTCTGTGAAAAATGCCAGTGGTAGTTTGATAGGGATTGCATTGAATCTGTAGATTGCTTTGGGTAGTAGAGTCATTTTCATAATGTTGATTCTTCCAATCCAAGAGCATGGTATATCTCTCCATCTATTGTATCATCTTTAATTTCTTTCATCAGTGTCTTATAATTTTCTGCATACAGGTGTTTTGTCTCCTTAGGTAGGTTTATTCCTAAATATTTTATTCTTTTTGTTGCAATGGTAATCGGGAGTGTTTTCTTAATTTCAATTTCAGATTTTTCATCATTTGTGTACAGGAATGCAAGAGATTTCAGTGCATTAATTTTGTATCCTGCTACTTTACCAAATTCATTGATTAGCTCTAGTAGTTTTCTGGTAGCATCTTTAGGATTCTCTATGTATAGTATCATGTCATCTGCAAACAGTGACAGCTTTACTTCTTCTTTTCCGATTGGGATTCCTTTTATTTCTTTTTCTTCTCTGATTGCTGTGGCTAAAACTTTGAAAACTATGTTGAATAATAGTGGTGATAGTGGACATCCTTGTCTTGTTCCTGATCTTAGTGGAAATGGTTTCAGTTTTTCACCATTGAGGACGATGTTGGCTGTGTGTTTGTCATATATGGCCTTTATTATGTTGAGGAAAGTTCCCTCTATGCCTACTTTCTGCAGGGCTTTTATCATAAATGGGTGTTGAATTTTGTCAAAAGCTTTCTCTGCATCTATTGATATGATCATATGGTTTTTCGCCTTCAATTTGTTAATATGGTGTATCACATTGATTGATTTGCGTATGTTGAAGAATCCTTGCATTCCTGGGATAAACCCCACTTGATCATGGTGTATGATCCTTTTAATGTGCTGTTGGATTCTGTTTGCTAGTATTTTGTTGAGGATTTTTGCATCTATGTTCATCAGTGATATTGGCCTGTAGTTTTCTTTCTTTGTGACATCTTTGTCTGGTTTTGATATCAGGGTGATGGTGGCCTCGTAGAATGAGTTGGGGAGTGTCCCTCCCTCTGCAATATTTTGGAAGAGTTTGAGAAGGATAGGTGTTAGCTCTTCTCGAAATGTTTGATAGAATTCGCCTGTGAAGCCATCTGGTCCTAGGCTTTTGTTTGTTGGAAGATTTTTAATCACAGTTTCAATTTCAGTGCTTGTGATTAGTGTGTTCATATTTTCTGTTTCTTCCTGGTTCAGTCCCGGCAGTTGTGCATTTCTAAGAATCTGTCCATTTCTTCCAGGTTGTCCATTTTATTGGCATAGAGTTGCTTGTAGTAATCTCTCATGATCGTTTGTATTTCTTCAGTGTCAGTTGTTACTTCTCCTTTTTCATTTCTAATTCTGTTGATTTGAGTCTTCTCCCTTTTTCTCTTGATGAGTCTGGCTAATGGTTTATCAATTTTGTTTATCTTCTCCAAGAACCAGCTTTTAGTTTTGTTGATCTTTGCTATTGTTTCCTTCATTTCTTTTTCATTTATTTCTGATCTGATCTTTATGATTTCTTTCCTTCTGCTAACTTTAGGGTTTTTTTGTTCTTCTTTCTCTAATTGCTTTAGGTGCAAGGTTAGGTTGTTTATTCGAGATGTTTCCTGTTTCTTGAGCTAGGCTTGTATTGCTATAAACTTCCCTCTTAGAACTGCTTTTGTTGCATCCCATAGGTTTTGGGTCATCGTGTCTCCATTGTCATTTGTTTCTAGGTATTTTTTGATTTCCCCTTTGATTTCTTCAGTGATCACTTCGTTATTAAGTAGTGTATTGTGTAGCCTCCATGTGTTTGTATTTTTTACAGATCTTTTCCTGTATTTGATATCTAGTCTCATAGCTTTGTGGTCAGAAAAGATACTTGATACAATTTCAATTTTCTTAAATTTACCAGGGCTTGATTTGTGACCCAAGATATGATCTATCCTGGAGAATGTTCCATGAGCACTTGAGAAAAATGTGTATTTTGTTGTTTTGGGGTGGAATGTCCTATAAAAATATCAATTAAGTCCATCTTGTTTAATGTATCAATTAAAGCTTGTGTTTCCTTATTTATTTTCATTTTGGATGATCTGTCCATTGGTGAAAGTGAGGTGTTATAGTCCCCTACTATGATTGTGTTACTGTCAATTTCCCCTTTTATGGCTGTTAGTATTTGCCTTATGTATTGAGGTGCTCCTATGTTGGGTGCATAAATATTTACAATTGTTATATCTTCTTCCTGAATTGATCCCTTGATCATTATATAGTGTCCTTCTTTGTCTCTTGTAATAGTCTTTATTTTAAAGTCTATTTTGTCTGATATGAGAATTGCTACTCCAGCTTTCTTTTGATTTCCATTTGCATAGAATATCTTTTTCCATCCCCTCACTTTCAGTCTGTATGTGTCCCTAGGTCTGAAGTGGGTCTCTTGTAGACAGCATATATATGGGTCTTGTTTTTGTAGCCATTCAGCCAGTCTGTGTCTTTTGGTTGGAGCATTTAATCCATTTCCATTTAAGGTAATTATCGATATGTATGTTCCTATTCCCATTTTCTTAAATGTTTTGGGTTTGTTATTGTAGGTGTTTTCTTTCTCTTGTGTTTCTTGCCTAGAGAAGTTCCTTTAGCATTTGTTGTAAAGCTGGTTTGGTGGTGCTGAATTCTCTCAGCTTTTGCTTGTCTGTAAAGGTTTTAATTTCTCCATCAAATCTGAATGAGATCCTTGCTGGGTAGAGTAATCTTGGTTGTAGGTTTTTCTCCTTCATCACTTTAAATGTGTTCTTCCACTCCCTTCTGGCTTGCAGAGTTTCTGCTGAAAGATCAGCTGTTAACCTTATGGGGATTCCCTTGTGTGTTATTCGTTGTTTTTCCCTTTCTGCTTTTAATATGTTTTCTTTATATTTAATTTTTGATAGTTTGATTAATATGTGTCTTGGCGTGTTTCTCCTTGGATTTATCCTGTATGGGACTCTCTGTGCTTCCAGGACTTGATTAACTATTTCCTTTCCCATATTAGGGAAGTTTTCAACTATATTCTCTTCAAATATTTTCTCAGTCCCTTTCTTTTTCTCTTCTTCTTCTGGGACCCCTATAATTTTAATGTTGGTGCGTTTAATGTTGTCCCAGAGGTCTCTGAGACTGTCCTCAGTTCTTTTCATTCTTTTTTCTTTATCCTGCTCTGCAGTAGTTATTTCCACCATTTTATCTTCCAGGTCACTTATCCGTTCTTCTTTCTCAGTTATTCTGCTATTGATCCCTTCTAGAGTATTTTTAATTTCATTTATTGTGTTTTTCATCATTAGTTTGTTCCTCTTTAGTTCTTCTAGGTCCTTGTTAAATGTTTCTTGCATTTTGTCTATTCTATTTCCAAGATTTTGGATCATCTTTACTATCATTATTCTGAATTCTTTTTCAGGTAGACTGCCTATTTCCTCTTCATTTGTTAGGTCTGGTGTGTTTTTACCTTGCTCCTTCATCTGCTGTGTGTTTTTCTGTCTTCTCATTTTGCTTATCTTACTGTGTTTGGGGTCTCCTTTTTGCAGGCTGCAGGTTCATAGTTCCCATTGTTTTTGGTATGTGTCCCCAGTGGCTAAGTTTGGTTCAGTGGGTTGTGTAGGCTTCCTGGTGGAGGGGACTAGTGCCTGTGTTCTGCTGATGAGGCTGAATCTTGCCTTTCTGGTGGGCAGGTCCACGTCTGGTGGTGTGTTTTGGGGTGTCTGTGGCCTTATTATGATTTTAGGCAGCCTCTCTGCTAATGGATAGGGCTGTGTTCCTGTCTTGCTAGTTGTTTGCATAGGGTGTCCAGCACTATAGCTTGCTGGTCGTTGAGTGAAGCTGAGTCTTGGTGTTGAGCTGGAGATCTCTGGGAGATTTTCGTCATTTGGTATTACGTGGAGCTGGGAGGTCTCTTGTGGACCAGTGTCCTGAAGTTGGCTCTCCCACCTCAGAGGCACGGCCCTGATGCCTGGCTGGAGCACCAAGAGCCTTTCATCCACACGGCTCAGAATAAAAGGGAGAAAAAATATAAAGAAAGAAAAGAGGATAAAATAAAGTACGATAAAATAAAAGTTATTAAAATAAAAAAATTTAAAAAATTATTAAGAAGAAAAGAAAAAAAATTTTTCAAGTTAAAAAAAAAAAAACGGATGGACAGAACCCTAGGACAAATGGTGAAAGCAAAGCTATACAGACAAAATCTCACACAGAAGCATACACATACACACTCACAAAAAGAGGAAAAGGGGAAGAAATAATATATCTTGCTCCCAAAGTCTACCTCCTCAATTTGGGATGATTTGTTGTCTATTCAGATATTCCACATATGCAGGGTACATCAAGTTGATTGTGGAGCTTTAATCCGCTGCTTCTGAGGCTGCTGGGAGAAATTTTCCTTTCTCTTCGTTGTTCGCACAGCTCCTGGGTTTCAGCTTTGGATTTGGACCCGCCTCTGCGTGTATGTCGCCTGAGGGCATCTGTTCTTCGCTCACACAGGACGGGGTTAAAGGAGCAGCTGATTCGGGGGCTCTGGCTCACTCAGGCGGCGGGGAGGGAGGGGTACGGATGCGGGGCGAGCCTGCGGCGGCAAAGGCCAGCATGACATTGCACCAGACTGAGGCGTGCCGTGCGTTCTCCCGGGGAAGTTGTCCCTGGATCACGGGACCCTGGCAATGGTGGGCTGCACAGGCTCCCGAGGGGTGGTGTGGATAGTGACCTGTGCTCACACACAGGCTTTTTGGTGGCGGCAGCAGCAGCCTTAGCGTTTCATGCCCGTCTCTGGGGTCCGCGCTGATAGCCGCGGCTCGCGCCCATCTCTGGAACTCATTTAGGCGGCACTCTGAATTCCCTCTCCTCGCGCACCAGGAAACAAAGAGGCAAGAAAAAGTCTCTTGCCTGTTCAGCAGCTCCAGACCTTTTCCTGGACTCCCTCCCTGCTAGCTGCGGTGTGCTAACCCCTTCAGGCTGTGTTCACGCCGCCAACCCCAGTCTTCTCCCTGCGATCCGACCTCCGAAGCCCGAGCCTCAGCTCCCAGCCCCTGCCCGCCCTGGCGGGTGAGCAGACAAGCCTCTCGGGCTGGTGAGTGCTGCTGGGCACCACTCCTCTGTGCGGGAACCTCTCCGCTTTGCCCTCCACACCCCTGTGGCTGCGCTCTCCTCCGTGGCTCCAAAGCTTCCCCCCTCTGCCACCCGCTCTCTCCGCTGGCGAAGGGGCTTCCTAGTGTGTGGAAACATTTCCTCCTTCACAGCTCCCTCCCGCTGGTGCAGGTCCCGTCCCTATTCTTTTGTCTCTGTTATTTCTTTTTTCTTTTGCCCTACCCAAGTGCGTGGGGAGTTTCTTGCCTTTTGGGAGGTCTGACGTCTTCTGCCAGCGTTCAGTGGGTGTTCTATAGGAGCAGTTCCACGTGTAGATGTATTTCTGATGTATCTGTGGGGAGGAAGGTGATCTCCGTGTCTTACTCTTCCGCCATCTTCTCCTCCGCCCCTGTTAGGGAAAACTTAAAACTGCATCTTCCTTGTGCTCCTTTTCTTGACAATATACTTAGAATCACAAATTCCTCCAGTCACTAAAAATTATGAAAGATGACATTCATTTCTACATATAAATTCTCCAGCAGGGTCATGGCCATTGTTTCAAAATTAATGTCTCCAATTACTAGAGATATAATTTAGTTTCTTGTGAAAATACTTACTATACAAGAATTGTAATTCATTTGATGATGAAGCCTCCATAATTAGAAAGGATAAATTTTACTTCATCATTCAGAAGTGAAAATACCAATTTCTTTCACTTTTTGAATAAAATTTAAATTAGTCTACCAAGCTGGTGAGAAATGCAGTATCGGTCCTTAGGGGACCTTCTCCCCCACTATCAGGGGAAGGTGATATTTTCAGGAGTCTCATGCTATCGATTACACATAAGGAGAGCCCTGTATCATTGGTTAACACAAGGTGCCTCTGGTAGACCCATTTTCCAAGTGCTCAGGCCTCCTTAATATCAGGCCACTCCTCTGCTGTGTGTTTGGATCACACTTGGGTATTTGGGTCAAACAAGGATTTTGCCAGGTATCTATGTTTTGGAGCCTTCAGTATACAAAACTTGACTCTCTACGGGTCCTTGGGGCACTGCAAAAAGGTGGATTATAGACCTTTCTCACATAGCTTTCCAGTCTTGAGAAAAATCTCTAAAAACCAACCTCACCTAAAGCCACTTTTGCACCTTTGACTTAAAGTTCTCATTCCTCTTATTTCCTTCTTCAGAGACTATCTTATTTTTTATTTACACATATTAAAAGCTCATTAAAATTAGAGGAAGTTCTGTATTGTTGCACTAACATGATTTTTTTTCTTTGCTCAATTTGATTTTGTTTATGTACATATATAATAGCTCAGTGATTAGTTTTGACTCTTTCTGCGATCAGGCAGATCTTGAATTGAAATTTTGGTTCCAACATTGACTTTCAAATTAGTTAACTTCTCAAAGTTTCACTTTTATCTCAGCTGTAAAATTAGAATTATCATAGCATGATTATGAACATTGCACAGATAATATGTATAAACTATATAGCCCAGGGTATGGCACACAGTAAAAACAACACCTATTAAGAATTACTGTAATCATTATCACTAACATTTTAATACTAAATAAAAGAGGTGTGCATTATATGTGAAAACTTTCTCTTACTTTTTCATAGTAATTTAAACCTGAATTTTTATTTTTCATTTATCTGGTAACTTATTTGTCTGGTGTTCTTTTCACTGCTATATCCCCAGTCCCTAAAGTCAGGTTGAGAACTTAGTAAACACTCATGTAATATTTGTTGGTTTAATGAATAGTCATAGGCTTTCAACAAGAGAACCCTAGATGGGGGTTGAGGGTTGGGGGGAATTTTCTTCTTTTCTTTATCAGGTGTGAACTACAATAGGCCCTGAGGCAAGAGCACACATATGCATCTCCACCCTTTTTGAATGGGTAAGGAAAAATACCTAGCGCTGATCAACAGAACGCAACTTATTTTGCTAAATAATCCTGTCACGATTATGAACATTTTTTAAAACCGAAAAGCATGGCATCAAATAAATCACAGTCATTTGTCAATTATGGCAAAATTGACTCTGACATTGTTTACCTGGATTCCAGACACTTGACTTTTACTATATTGGCTTCATCTACATCCAAATATTAGAAAATGAGTTGTGTAATTCTTACAGCTCTGTCATCCTATGATCACAGTGCTCTTCCCATGATCAAGCTATATCTACTACAAATCCCAAAACATTTTGATCGTGAGGAATATAGTTGAAATGGAAAACTAGTGGATTTGGTAATAATGAAGTAAAGCAGATTTTCATGTTTGAGAATCAACTGTTGGCATCATGTAGCAATGAACCTGGACAGAGCTAAATCTGCAAGAGGGGTAGGATATGGTATCCAGATAAGACCCTTCCACCTCTTCTGAAAGGAAACAATTTTGACAATAAATACAGTAAGACTTGAAACCATTGATCAATGGTAAAAGGGGCAGAAAGAACAGCAGCAGTCTTGTGCTTGAAGCCCAAAGATGACAAAAAGTCTTTTCCTTCAGAATGTGACAAACTATCCTTTGTCATGGTAAATTGAAAAGATGCTTTGCAAATACTGCATGGTATACCGTACCATGCTTTTATTGTTCTGACTTACACTTCTTACAAAACACCAATTATCACATATTTTAGAAAACTGCATTTTAAATTTTTCATAACTGTGAATGACAGTGAGTTTGGCAGTCTTTTAATAAAATAAAGTAACATTTTTAATGAGTCAAAGGACAGTCAAGTGATAGTAAGGATACTTTCTTGAAAAACATAGAAGTAATTGATAAGATTTTCCTAGAACAATTGTTTAATACATACATGTATACAGATACTTTACAACAATTATAAAATGTGTTATAACGACAAAATAGTGTTTGTAGTACTTGCACACGTGTATGAAAATAAGTTAAATAGGAATTAAAACCTTGGAAATTATAACTACCATTTAAACAGACAATTTATTTGCTAGCATTTATACAACGATGACTTATAAAATTAAGAAAACATTTTTTTCTACCCGGGCTATTCACTGTCTTTTAAAGCCATTATTATCATTCAACTAACCATACACCTATACCTTCATATAATGCAGGAATTCTGGTGATTTAAGATTATACTATTAGCATGTATCTTCTCATGTTTAATTTATGACTCTGAAAGTTTAACTTTTTTTCTTTCTTCCTTGGATTGTAGGCATAGTGTTCAATTTCAGCTAATCCTTTCATCTTTTTTCAATCTAGATTGTGAAGGTTGAACTGAATATAATATTCCTTATAAAATCAGAACCAATGTCAGCCTTTGAATTTTATGATCAAAATTTCCCACAGGAGAGAAGACTAAGACCTGGGGATCAATCCAGCATCTGAAACCACCATGAGCTAATTACTGTACACTTCTCTGAAGGTCCTGGTTTAAAAAATAAAATATATTCCATGATAAAAATTTTACAGCTGCAAGTACAAGTTAAAAATATTAACAACCAAATGGTTTCTTTACTTTAAGATACAATAATTTAATATAATTACTTTTATATAAAAATGACCACATTGTGTTCTGGCAATTATTTGGTTCCTTTACTCTGGACTCAGCGCATTTGCAAACCCTTGTATAGCATTTTGACATGACAACATGTCCTATAAAAATACTTCTGTGTAATTTTTTCTATGCAAATTCAGAATAGATTCTCTTCTTAATGGATTATTAATTAGTGGGTACAGTAAATGAAAGCCTTCTCATCTTTGAAAATGTCCTTGTAAATGAGAATTAGGAAAAAGACAAACACCTTTACTTATTATCACTTCTAGCACTATCCAGAAGTAAGTACTGTTAACAGTTTTTTGTACTCCTTCCAAATGCTTAAAAACATATACACACATTCTCATATTAGAGCCTCCTATTACAATGTTTCAGTAAGTATTTGACTAGAAGTATCTATTAAATTTATCTAAATAAGACAACACATTGCACAATCTGGGCAATTTGTTCAGTTTTCCTTAATTTACCTATAGAGCTACCACATTGTTTTTTAATACCGGTGGATTATTTGAATATATAAAATATTATATATATATATATATATATATATATATATATATATATATATATATAGCTGCTTGCTTTCCTCAATGATGAGTGTTTTAGTTGTTTCAAATAGCTCTTTGTTACAAAATAGCAATAACATCTTTGGACATACATCTTTGCACATATACAAATGTAAAATACTTTATTTTTTGAATCCCAAATCCATGAGCATTATTTTTAAATCACAAAATATTGAAAGTAAACCAAAAAGTGTAGAGAAAAATGTAACAGCAGACATGTCCTTAACATCCAGATTTAACAACTGTTAGCATTTAACCATATTTTTAGATCTATTAAAATGTGTTAGATTTTCACTTGAAATGAATTCCCTTCTTTCCACGAAGGAAAACTTGATCCTGAAGTTTGGGTTTACATGCTTTGTCAATGTTTTATGTTTCGCTACAGTATGTGGTATATACCCAAAAATGTTATGATTTGTCATCTTTAACATTTACATGAACTGCAAAATTCTCTAAGTTGTTTTTTTTTTTTTTCCAAACAGCAATCATGCAAGTAGACGTGGGGACCAAGTTCATTCATAATTTATAACTGCTGTATTACAGACAAATTTCAGAATATTACACATTTTATTTTTTCATTACCCTATTGATGGTCATTTAGTTTATTTAAGTTTTCACCCTTGAAAAGAATTCTTCACTAATTTATCTTAATAGGTGTCCTCATGCATATACTCAAGTGATTTCAGTATATCTTCTTGAAAGTAGTATTACTTTCTAATAGAAGAGTTCAGATTCAATTTTATTAAAATGTACTCTTATGCTGTCCAAAGTGATAAAGCCAATTTACAGTTCTAATATTGGATATGAGAGTTAATGCTCTCTATATTTTTATCAACAGTTTTTAACACTTCATTTTATGAAAGTTTTATAAAATTTTAATTTATGACAATTTTATAGTTATTTATTGAAACAATAGTTTTAGTTTGTCTTTCTCAGATTACTAGAGAAGTTGAACAAACCTTCATAGATTGGTGACCAACTAGAAGGTTTCTTCTACAAAATATATTTTGTTAATATTTCTTTTGCTGATTTGTAGAAGTTACTTATATATACCTCCTAGTAATTATTTTTTTGTTTTATTTGTTATAAATACCTTTACACAGGCCAGGTTCATCTTTCAAATTATTATTTTTTCATTTTATAAAAGATGATTTAATGTAAGCAAATGTCAATATTTATTTTCATGGATTGTATTCAGTACTGAGAATTAAAATCACTAGCATCCACACCTTGATTATCAGGATTAAGAGCCTAGATCATCTATGTCAACATGACAACTATTTCTTTCAGGAAGTTCTTGCCCAGAAAATTAAGGTTAAAAAACAATAAATAACTTTATTGTCAGCAAACCAATTTCTATAACTGGACAACCTCTCTTCTATTAAAAGAATAGGAAGCTAAGCTAAGCAAACAGCTCACTTATGAAATAATAATTTACCTATCAAGATTAGCTTCATGACCTTCACTTCCCAGTGTCTATCAATCCTACACTATTATGTTGCTGACTTGACCTGGTTGTAATCAGTTTCTCACCTTGAAATCTCTTAAACCAATTAAGAGCAGAGTCAAAGATGTGTAAATATCTTCTGTGACTAATCAATTTCTTTTCAGAATTATTAAGACTGTGAAAATGGTGTTCTCTCTTACTAAAATAAGTTTGATGAACTTAATTTGCTTGAGTAATCAGTTTTGCTTTGTGGTTTTCTGGAAGAACCACACAGTTGACAACTCTGGAAGTCACACTGAGATCCAGTCAAGACATCTTCACTGCTATACTTCACAATCTCCAACTTGGAAACATTGCACTCCTGGGAGGACCCTTTAGTCTCCTTTCAGAACCTCCCCCCTTCCTGGAGTCATAGTGAGATAGGTGTTGCATTGTGTCTGACTCCGATTTTTTTTTTTTTCGGCCTTTCAAGCTCCCAAATATTTCCTTAGGAATGAGCAGCACTTTTAGGAATCCTTAATTATCTGATCAGATATATAAACTCTTATCCTGGGTAGAAATCAGCCTCTTTAATAACAACATGGCTATCTGTTTTTGCCACATTTTGCTGTGAGTCGTTGAGAGGAAGATCATAAAAATGAGGATGGATGTAGGACCGATATGGTCATCTCTTGAGCTGGATGTAAAGACTGATGAATTTAGGTTTAACAGAGTATTGTTCTTTACAGACAAATTTTCCTTGGTTCAACTATCAAAACCTTGTGAGAAATCTCCCCAATCTCATCTTCCTTTGTCCCTAAGAATCTGGTCTGGAAGCGATCTCCTCTCTAAAAATTTTGTCTGCCAGGAATTGAAAATTTGTCAGGTCTGAAACAGAGAGAGCCAGCCATTAAGTTAGAGGCCTGAGAAATAAGGTACACAAGCATTAGTCAATGAACAATTTTCAGATCCTCATATGTCTGTCTCATTGTAAGTTCTGTTCACTCCACATCAGATTACAGCTTATATGTATTCAATCTATGGCTCTAATTCGTGTGCTTATCTTTAAAAATGGCACAGTTTCACCAAGGGTAATTGACTTTTCAATAGCCCTTTGGAACACTTTCAATATGGACAAAATATTCATTTGAGAAGTACCTATAGGTAAAAATGGAAAGGTGTAAAATTACAAACATCCAATCATCTATATTTTGCATTAGTATGTAAAAGTTCCTAAAGAAATTTGAATTCCAGAATTGTTTTGATAAAAAAAATTCCTTGACCAAGAAAATTGTAAACCTACGAAGTGTTCTATTTCCCTACATCACCCAATTCACAACTTAAACACAATGGTCTTTATTTTAGTGGCCATCTTCCCCTGTACTAGGCACTTTCATTAACATGTCTCTATAACCTTCTTTATGACCCACTTTCCTTCATTTTCTCAAGCCAGAAACACCCACAGCTTAATTGCTTCTTAAAATTAATCTCCCTTTGAAACAGGCATGATCCTTATGGTTGATTTTAGGTCCTGGTATCATTCTCTGCTGAGAACTATTATCTAAGAATTTTCAAAATTCTGAGACTATATAATTCAACACTTCGGGATCTGTAACAATTGGTTTATATCCTTAAAGCAATCTCAGATGAAAAAAAAATAGTGTATAAAGACAGAGTGGGCTTTCCAGGCGGCGGGGAGGGAGGGCGGGCGGCCTGCTGGGTCCGCGGGGCCTCGGGCCGGAACCCGGGTCCCCGCCCGCCCCAGCGCCCGCCGCCAGCCGAGCCCCGCCCCCCGCATCTCCATCGTGGGTCGCGGTGGTCGGATGTGCGCTCGGGTCCGCGGGACAGGCGGCTGCAGAGGTCCCTTGTGTTGGCGGGGGTGGGTGCGGCGAGGTTCCGGCGCCTCTGCGGAGCATCGTGGGTCTGGGTCTGGGGGCGCCACGGATTGCTGTCCTCTCCGCACTTTCCTGGCTCTGAAACCTCGAGAACACGGCTAGGCAGCAGTAGTTTAATGGGGAGTTTGCCTGCTGGGAACTAGGGGCCTTCTGGGGTCTCAGTTCTTGGCTGGCCCCGGAACACGAGGTTGCCAGGTGTGTGACGGCAGCAGGTAGGAGTGACCCACGGGTGCAGTGATGAGCAGGAAAGTACAGGAAGGACAGCGGCTGTTGGCCTGTGAACCTAGGCAAGAATGACCAGCCGACACAGTCCAGACCAAGGTCTGTGGGCCCAGCTCGGTCCTGTGCATCTGGTCAGTGGAGTAGACCTGCAGGTGTGGCTCTTGTCACTCTAGGACTGGCTTCAGGACAGATGAGCCCAGGGCACCGCCCTCAGTTCTCCAGGAGAGTGCGCCGGAGTGGAGCCAGGGGGGTGTGCCCGACTCAGCACGGCGGCCACGCACGTCCCCAGTCTGCCGGCGAGGGCAGTGGGGAGCCGGGGGAGGTCACGGCCTTGGGAATCTCCTCTGATGAAAAAGAACCTGCAGGCTTATAAAGTAACTTTTGTGTGGAACATTGGTGTGTTGAAAAGCAGTTCTGTGTGCTTTTCCCCCCTGGTGGGGATCAGCAGTGCTGAGGCGGCAGGCGTGACACAGAAGTGTGAGCAGAGACCGTCTGGAATCCCCAAACTCCAGGGAAACTAGAGGTGACAGCCAGCCTAGTGAAGAGGATGGGAGCTGGGGGCGGTGGCGCTGGCGGCAGCCCAGCAGGCGCCCCTCGTCTCAGGGCCCTAATCCTGGCTCCAGCCAGCTGGTCAGGGGAGTTGCAAGGTCTTCTGGGCGAGCAGAGCCCACAGTCCTGAGCTGTTCTTCACTGTGTTTGGGTCATCTCCCCCCCATCCAAGGGGAGAAATCTAGATGAGATTTAAGAATTAGTGCTTTAAGAATGTGGATCTCATAGTTGAAACCTTGGAAGACATGTTTTCAGCACAGGGTGTTAAAGTGAACGGAAGGATTCAACCCCTTTTCAAGGAGGGTGTCTCCATGTGGGCAGAACTAGAGAATAAATGGGTCTTGAATAAAAAAAATAAAGACAGAGTGGGAAGTTTCTGATTTATAAGACTACAAATTGCATAGAATACAAAGCAGATTTGGAAAAACCCAGATGTTGGACAATATCTTTTGGAGGATTTACCCAGAGTCTTTCCTATAAAAATAGATTGGACTCTAATTCAATCCTATAGATAAGAAAGGATGACTCCATTGAAAACTCCCAGAATAAGTTAACATAACTGGACAGCATTCATAAGTGGATCCTGAAACAGATGTGACATTGGCTTTCTTTTTAATTTGTTATGACCATCCTTAAGACATAATTAAATGGATTTAATTTGTGAGCCAAAACTGGGTTGGTAAATGACCCTACTGGCAGGTTCCTAACGCCTCATTGAACATTCAAAAAGAGACCTAGAACAAAAACAGACCCTAGTCATTAAGCATCTCAGGAGGGAACATCTTGATATAGACACCTGAGAATACAGTACACAGTAGTTCTCTCCCATTGAGGGAGAAAAATCAGCAAAGGCTGAGTGGAGAGTCTGAAGTTCACCTTCACTGGCAGTAATGAGGCACCTCCCTCTTCCCCACTGGGATGATGTCAGTGGAGGCTAAGAGAACCTGAACTTTTAGTAATGCCCAGTGATGATTGCTTTTTTTGTTTGTTTTGGATAATTGACCAGTTATTTGTATTTTACAATGCTTACCTGATATTTTCCCAGTGTCTCCTGTTTCATTCCCAATACTGTTTACTTATACTTTTTCTTTTTTTTTCTCAAAACATTTTGCCAGAGATTTGTTTTATATTGTCATTTTCTAGAATCAGCTTTAATTATTTTGATCTTCTCTATATAATTACTTTGTTTTCCATATTCACTCATACTACTTAATACTTTTTAGGTTCATAATCATTTTACTCTGATATATTGAGTTGATTAAGTATTAGTTAGAAATATATTTAGAGATAACAGTAAAATTCATTGTAATTGTGTATTAAACTAAATAGGACTTCATTTTTTTCTCTTATTCTCAGAAAAACGAGGTGGATGAATTGATGTAATCAAGATGACAACATAGATAGTTTCCCACTTCAGCCCCTCTCACAAGCAGACAAACTAGCAACTATCTGTAAAGAAGACACAGTTTTGAGAACTCCAGGGTGAGGCTGAAGCACCCGCCCCCACCACCACAAAGACTGAGAAGCACGGCATTATAAAGGTAAGAGGGGGTGAACTGCTATATTTGAAACATTATACCCCTCCCCCAGCCCAGCACAGCGCTACACCAAGAGGCCTCCCATAGGGCTATAGTCTCTCCAGCGGGAAAAGAAAGCCCAGGGTGGACATCCAGGTCCCTCAACATTGTAGAATGCTTTCTAGGAGGCCCACTGGGCTCTTGCCTCCTCACAGAAATCACTTTTTGAAGCTGTGGGGCTAAACCACTGGAGATAAGATAGAGATGGAAAAGCGGGGAGGCTTACACCAACCAGTGCTCAGACCTTGGAGAACCACATTCCTGTTTGCAGCAGCACTCAACCAGAGATCCCAGCCAGTGGCTCCCAGATGTGGGATTGCTGGATCATATGATAGTTCTATTTTTAATTTTTTGTGCAATCTCCATACTGTTTTCCAAAGCTGCTGTACCATTTACATTCCCACCAACAGTTTAAAAGGGTTCTGATTTCTCCACAACCTCACCAACTCTTATTATTATATTTATTATTATGATTATTTATATTTTTACATCCACAGACTGAAATTTATTCTCCTTTCCCATACCTGGGCCAGTGGAGGAGAACACCTATTTTCCAATATTATGCTAGGTAGAGGAGGTCTCCCACTTAAGAGAAGAGCCAGGTAGGGTTTCCCTTCCCCAAATTTGTGGCTGAGATTTCTTTTTGTAACAAGGCTTAGAAGAAGGAGGCCTGGGGCTTTCTGCCCTAACCTCTCCCATTATCTCAGTGTATGGACTCTCTGCTCTTTCTTAGGGAGGGGGTAGTTACCCTTGCAAGCCATAGGAAAGAGTGGGTAGGCACCTTCCTTTCTGTTTTTATTTAATTAAAATGATAACCTGAAAAGAAACCCCACAAGTATGAGAAATGAAATTATATTCAGCCATAAAAAAGAAGGAAATCCTGCCATTTGTGACAACATGGATGGAACTTGAGGGCATTATGCTAAGTATTTAAAATAAATCAGAGAAAGACAAATACTATATGATTTCACTTATATATGGAATATTAAAAAGCTGAATTTATAGAAACAGAGAGTAGATTGGTAATTGCCAGGGGTGGAGGGTAGGGTGGGGAAAAAAATCAGTGAAGGTGGTGAAAGGATTCAAACTTCCAGTTATAAGATGAATAAGTTCTGGGGTTATGATCTACCATACAATCACTATAGTTAACAATAGAATATTATACATATAGATCTTAAAATTTCTTAACATACACAAAAAATTGTAACTATATCAGCTGATTGGTGTGATAACTAACTTTATTGAGGTAAACATTTCACAGTATATACAAATATCAAATCATCACATTTTATGTCTTAAAGTTACACAATGATATGTGTCAATTATATCTCAATAAAGCTGGAAAAAATAGCTTTTTAAAAAAAGACTGGAGGTGGTCTTTTTAGGGCAAGGTGTATCCAAAGTATTGTGTTATATCTTCAGTACGCATGGATTCTATCCTCCAAATCACTCCATCATCCAAAATAGATGCTAACACTCTAGCTATTTCATCAGTGCTATAGCCAATAGGAAGGAAAACAGCAGAAAAAATTAAGGGCATTTTCAAGTTTTACACAAAAATTCGAACATCAGCGCTAAAAAAATCAAAGTTTTTTGGATAGAAAATCTAGTCTTTATTCTGAAGGTCATATACCAAGCTAAAAGTCAATAATTATATTACCAAAGAAGAAAGGGTGAGAAAGTATTGGGTGACCTACATCCTCTGCTAAAAATTCTTATCAATTGATTGTCAGTCCTTTTTTTTCTAATATCTGCATTTAAAGTTCATGTTATGGGCTGAATTGTGTTGCCAACCTAAATTCATATGTTGAAGTACTAAGTCCTGGCACCTCAGAAGGTAACTGTATTTGAAGATAAGAACTTTAAAGAAGTAATAAAATGAAAATGAAGTTTTTCATGGTGGGCCTCAATTCCATATAAGAAGCAGAGATTAGGACACAGACATGCACGCCCAAAGGAGAAAGACCACATGAGAACACAGCAAGAATGCAACCATCTGCAAGCCAAGGGAAGAGGCATCACCAAAACTGGCAACAACTTAGACTTCTAGCCTTCTGAACTCTTATTTTATTTAGATGCTTTTTCAAAGAAATATGGCAATTAACAGTATTAAAAGTTATGTTTTTATGAAGTAGCTTACTCCTTTAAATTATTTGATCACATGGTTTGAGTTACCTATAAATTTATCTTTGCTTTATTAATTTCATATTATAGCACTTTGTTTCTTTTTGACAAGTCCAAGTTAGAAAGGCATATTGAAAGTTTACATGGAACAAAATTGATTTTCCCACTGTAAATGTTAGTTGTTTCTAAAGTGTTCAGTTCCTCTTTGTAAATAAGCCATCACACTCATCTTAACTAAAACATTTTGACAATGCAACTTCTTGTAGATTGCTCTACAGTTGATTACTTTAGTGTTTCAATTCTGTGATTTCACATATTTCTGCCCCACAATCCTAAGAGTGAAGTTTTTAACAAAGAGTTTTTGACAAACTCTTTTACCAGATGTTGACAATCCAATATTTATTAGATAATTATAAGAATATGACTTTGAAATGCTTATAGCTTTGGACACTATATAATCACTAAATTACTACAATGTATATTGATAAAAAGCAAATGTCAATATATGCTCCATAATTTATAACTGAAATTATGATTGATAACAGCAGACCAGGACATTTCAAAAATTTAGGAATTTCATATAAATATATCCTAATGAAAATTTAGCATCACTTTTGACAATGCTACCCATGAAATTTAACATACCAAAATAAGTCTAATTAGTTCAAACATCTTTCTTTCATAAGAAGAGAGAACACATCTTTTGAGATGTTCCAGGGGCCCTCTGGAAAATCTCAAATAACTTTCAAGGTCAACAAGATTATATTTAGGATTTGATTTTCAGGACATTTCTCAAAAATGTCAAAAAGGTTTAAAACAATTAAATAGGATCATAAGTCACTGTGCAAGAACACTTAGTAATGCATTTAACCAAAGTGACAATCAAAGGCTTCAAAGGGAAGTACAGAAAGCTACCTAGTCATAAAAATCTTAGCTCTTTTAATAGAGATGGCTCAGTTTTCTTAAGTAATCAAAAATTTCATAAAGATAATACTAAGCACAGAAAATTATTTTGATAAAACACAAAATCTTTGTATTCTAGGCAGATTACTTAAAAGGTAAAGAAAAACCTTTCATAATCCCATCAAGAAGAGACCATTAGTCCAATAAAACTTTATCTTTTTAGCAGATAAAAGAAAATTAAATTTTGGTTTTACATAAGTACACTTTGATTTTATCTTATCTTTCTTCAGTCCAATTATATAGAGCTGTTTTACAAATTAACTTTGATAATACCCTCCAGAGGTAGAAAAACATCACATATACATAACATATGTACATAGACATACATAAACATACAGACACAAACAGAGACCCCATACCTTTTATTCTAAAAGTTTAGCCATGAATCATGTATAGCAATAAAAAACTCAGTCATTTATAAATAACAGTTGAGTCCAAATTGTTTCTGGCATATGGAAAAGGTTAAGGTTACCCACTCACACAGCTAAAGCTTTTTACTAATATTTATGGAGAAGACTTTTAAAATTTGTATTTGCCCTTGATGAGTAATCTTATGGACGCTGTGATTTTGGGCAAGAGAGCTTTTATGTCAGTCTGTATTTGTAAAAGTCTCTTCCTCCTGTTTTTTTGTTTGTTTGGTTGTTTTTTTTTTTTTCAGTCTCCATGTGCAGTGTTTTGGTTACCTCCTGGGATGTTTACACTTCAAAGACATGTTAATATTTACAACTTCAAGAGACGGAGGGATAATGCAAGTTTTCTCCTAGGAGTTTTTGGGGTATATTTCTCTATGATCAGAGGTCTAGGGTCATTGCTATTTAAATTTTTTCTTTGTATTAGGGGTTGGAAGGTATGGGCACTCTGTCCATTTACTAGTCAATCACCACAACATCCTCCTCTTCATTTTCATCACTTCCCCAGGGATGCCACCTCTTATCGTCTTAATCAGGCTTTCTTACGAGTACTCGAACGCTAATTTGAGGTAGTTTCTTCCCTCCTTGCTTTGCAAAGCAGCAGTCTAAGATCTCCAGTTTATTATTCTGCTCTCCCATCTTTTCTGCCAGTCCCAAAGCTAGCAGGGTAGAATACAACAGCATGTCCTGCTATACTCTCAGCTGTTTTTCCAACTTTCAAACTTGAGTTTCAGCCTGTAGTTGGGCATTGATGTCCAGCTGAGCTGCCCGCAGTAGAGGCCAGTCTACTATGGCAACCATTCGTTTCTCTTCTTGGCCACAGTGAGCTACGGGCAATTCTTCAAATAAGTACATAAAGCAGCCAGCATTTTGGGGGCATCCACATACTCACAGAACAGTCCACAAGCATCTGACATACAGGCCACCCCTCCCCATATAGAGGTCGATGGACAACTCAGGATTTTCCCCAAGGATGCCTCTTTCCCATGGCCTATTCCTTTGGTTGCCTGGCTGGCTCAGCAACTGTTGGTTCACAAACTAGCTCCCATACATACAGGGCAAGGAGAGACTGAAGAAAGAGGCAGATCATTCCAGATTGGTAGGTAGCAGATTTAATAACAAGGGAACTTACTTATGAGGCTTGTCTTGGGAAGCTGCAAGATGAATAGATCTTCACACCAGCCTGCCAAATCTTAAAATCTTATAGAGAGGCCTTAACTGGTTTCAGTCATGTATACTGTCCAGATGTTCTCAATACCACATTACTATGACAAGGCTATGTTCTTGAGGCAGCTTCTGGCAGGAGGAAAGGAAGCAGAACGTACATTCTAAGGATATGGAAGGGAGTGAGGAGCCTCTGATTGCCCAGTTGTAGGTCTCAGGTTAATCAGAGGTCACTCACGTCCTCTCAATGACCTTCCCCAACAGAATGTACTTAGGTGTTTGTTTTTAAATGACTTTTATCACAGTGAATTACACTGACCATAAATTTGCTATTTTTATATGAGAATGACCAAGAAATAAACACATGGACTATTATTTGCAGCAATATTTAAATTACTTCAATTTAAAGTATAATCATATTTAATAAAGGTATGGTGTTATTATTTGGCAATAAAGCAGAAGAGAGGGAATATCTAGAAGAAATAAAAGATAGATAATGATAATGATATATAATTATCATAACATTAAAAGATAGATCAATGAAACCACATAAACTATTGATCAAAAACACAGGTAGGAAAGTTAAGAATATTTTTGGTTGCTTGCTTTAGCTAAGAGTAAGTGATTTACATCATTATTTGGTATAATAACAATACCATCTTGACACAGAATAGGATGCAAAATTGTATAAAATTTTAAATAAACCATGATATTTCAGAGAAATTCCTTCTTTAAAAACATAATGTGGGGCTTCCCTGGTAGCGCAGTGGTTGAGAATCTGCCTGCCAATGCAGGGGACACGGGTTCGAGCCCTTGTCTGGGAAGATCCCACATGCCGCGGAGCACCTAGGCCCGTGAGCCACAACTACTGAGCCTGCGCGTCTGGAGCCTGTGCTCCGCAACAAGAGAGGCCGCGATAGTGAGAGGCCCGCGCACCGCGATGAAGAGTGGCCCCCGCTTGCCGCAACTAGAGAAAGCCCTCGCACAGAAACGAAGACCCAACACAGCCAAAAATAAAAAATATAAAAATAAATAAATTAATTAAAAAAAAAAATAATGTGGTTTATCTGCCAGACTCTGGAGGGATATGTTTATTTCAAGTTGTTAATTTCGAGAGAAAAAGAATCAAGTGAAAAGTACAAGTTATTTTAAAATCCATTATAATTGATATGAAAAGGTAGTATATTGGCAATGAGTAGTGGGTGTATATATCATTGGTTTAAAGAAGGAATGGGGAGAGGCTGTGACTGGAGAAGACTTAGAATACATTATAAAGAAAAAAGATGTGTGGTGTTCAAAAGGTCTGTTACAATGTCTTAGAGCCATAGCTTGCAGAAATATACACATTCACCAAAAGCTTGCCTGCCATCTGACATTCTGAACACATAGGTCTGTGCATTCAATCAAGAGACAAGAATTGAGATAGTTATTTTTCATTTACTTTTACAAAACCTTAGAGGAAAAATAAAACCTACATGATCTGATGGCAGGAAGCTGTTGGGATAGTAGTGTGAGGGATTAGAATTTGAGCTTCATGAATCTATGAATGGCAATAGAAGTACAGTATGGAACAAATTCTAGGCAAGGTACAAGTCTTAGAGAACTGAAGGCAAGAGGACCTATACATGCAAGAATTTGCAGGGGACTGAATACACAAGTAGAATTAACACAAAACATCATTTGTAATGTAGTAGCAGGAGAAAAGAAGAGATTAACAAATTTACCTTTGTGACAGGCTGTTGAAGTTTTGAAAACCAGGAGTATGAACTTCAGTGCAGGCAATTGCAATATAACTCAATGATGTAAGGTTTTATTAGGATTTTTTCTGGCAAATGCCAGATTACTTCATGGAAAAGGGGATACCACTTAGAAGATAATTTCAATATTTTGAAAGTGAGGCAATGTGTGAGGATACAGAGAACTTATTGATTATGCAAGGATATTGGATTTTATCCAGAAAGCAATGAAAGTGTAATCTGCATTTTAAAAATTCTACTTTGCAGTGTGGATAATATATGGAGGGGAGATGAGGCTGGAGGCAGAGGGATAAATTGGAGAACGCTGCTTGATTCGGAGGAGAAATAATCATGTTAGAGAGAAGATTATAGATTCAATAAATATTTCAGAGTTAGACTTGTCAGTATTCAACGATTAATTGAAAATGAAGCTGTTGAAGGAAAAGATGGAATTAGGGGAGACTCATGGCTCTCTGGCTTGAGCAAGTGGAAACATAGTATCATTCTGAAATGTAACAAGTAATTAGCAGGAAAAGCTTTATGGTAGTGGGAGGTGGTGATGTGTGCTGGTTCCTTTAGAACAGATTGGAGCAGCAGGAACTCTCATTCACTGCCGGTGGGAATGCAAAATGTTACAGCCACTTTGGAGTTTTGGGAGGTTTATAACAAATCTATAAACATACTCTTACTATATGATGCAGTAATCACGCTCCTTGGTATTTACTCAAGAGAGTTGAAAATTTATGTTCACACAAGAGCCAGCACAGGGATATTTATAGCAGCTTTTCTCATAATTGCTCATACTTGGAGGCAATCAAATGTCCTTCAGTAGGTGAATGGATAAATAAACTGTGACAACCAAAAATTGGAATAATTTTCAGAGCTAAAAAGAAATGAGCTATCAAGCCATGAAAAGACATGAAGAAACGTATATGCATATTACCAAGTAAAAGAAGTAATCTAAAAAGAATACATACACATAATTCCAACTACATGACATTCTGGAAAAGGCAAAAACTTTAAAGACAGTAAAAAATAAAGTCCGTGATTTCCAGGAGTTAGACGAGAGGGTTGAATAGGCAGAGCACAGAGGATTTTAGGGCAGTGAAACTCTTCGGTATGATCACTACAATGAAGGGTACATATCATTACACATTTGTCAAAACTCATAGAATGTACAACACCAAGAGTGAACTCCAATGTAAACTATGGACTTTGGGTGATGATATGTCAATGCAAATTCATCGAATGTAACAAATGTGCCACAGTGGTGCTGGGTGTCCAGGTAGCGGAAGTTGTATGTGTGAAGGCAGAGATGTGGACAAGGAGTATATGGGAACTTCCTGTACTTTCTCCTATTTTGCTATTTTGTTGTGAACCTAAAACTGCTCTAAAAAAATAAACTTTATTAATTTAAACACACACACACAACCTCATGTGATCTTGGTAAGTTTCATATTTTGTATATATTTGTTTGTTTATGACACACATAGTCCCAGAAAGAATATTTGGTGGCTTATAAGGATACAAGAATCTATATCTATGTCTGTATTCATATCTCATAAGATAGAGGAAAATAGGGGAAAACTGAAAGAAAAGCTAGGATGAATATAGAAATTAGTAATAAACTGAACATATCTATAATATTTACCTTCACACTTCCACAGGCCACAATTTTTGGGCTTGAAATTTTTTAGAAACTCTTGTAGAAAAACATATTCTACTCATTTACACATTTCACAGTGATCACAAGATTAAATATGTTTTTGAAGGACCAACAGTTATTATTTAAGGATAATGTTTACTATAATAAAGAAAGTCCTTGATGGCATTGTCTTTTCATGGTTGCAGTGGGGCTTTGCTTCCTGATCTCCTGTTTTAGCATTTTCTCCTGTAGAGACTCATAAGGGATTTCAAAAAAGCAATTTTGCAGGAGTGGTGGGTAGAGCAATAAAATGCAATCCAGTTACTAATTATTGATCTTATTGAACCCAGTGGCAGAACACAGCACAAAGTATCCTATATGAAGGACTCCATATACAGTCTGACAATCAAACAAATGTGTACTCAACCAATCTTTCCAGTATAATTCCCTGTTGAGCATAAAAGGTCTGTGCATATAGACATGCAGGTATTCAGAGAAGATGAATGGCTTTAGCTTGTCTTAAGCTTCTACACCCTGGGTTGCATATGCATGCTATCCATTAGGGAGGAATTCATGCAGTGAGACATGGAAAGAGAAAAGTAGGACTAGGGCAAAGCAGATCAGCATGCTTCTGGTTGAAATACTCTTATAAGTCCCTGAATGTATTGTGACTTGTGTTACCCTATACACCTCTTGGAAAGGCACTCTCTTTGTTTATATCAAATAAAAGAGGTACTGTAAGTTATAAATCACTCAATTTCACATGTAAAATATATGTACGTCAGGTATAGATTTGAGTTGGTATTATGTATTCTCTTACTTGGAACATGAGAATATGAACTGTGGCAGGCAAATGTGGCAGAGCAAACAAAATCTGCTATGATGCACTTACAATGTTCTGTGAAGAAACCTTTCAACATTTAATTGTAACCTCCAACTTTACCTAACCAGTAGAAAACACAGAATTTCACTTTAACATATCTTTTATTCTTAAATTAAACGTTCACTTCATTATCCTTTTTTTTTATTGTCCAGCTGGGTAGCTTGAACACAAATTACACAAATAAGAATAAATACTAAATCACTTCTGCCTCAAGAAACACACACACACAGTTATAGTATTTTAAGAATTAGAAGTCTTGGGAGAATGTCTATTTAGATCTTCTGCCCATTTTTTGATTGGTTTATTTATTTGTTTTTTTAATATTGAGTTGCATGAGCTGTTTGTATATTTTGGAGATTAATCCCTTGTCAGTTGCTTCATCTGCAAATATTTTCTCCCATTCTGAGGGTTGTCTTTTCGTTTTGTTTATAGTTTCCTTTGCTGTGCAAAAGATTTTAAATATAATTAGGTCCCATTTGTTTATTTTTGTTATTATTTTCATTAGGAGGTGGATCAAAAAAGATCTTGCTGCGATTTATGTCAGAGAGTGTCCTGCCTATGTTTTCCTCTAAGAGTTTTATAGTATTTGGCCATACATTTAGGTTTTTAATCCATTTTGAGTTTATTTTTGTGTATGGTGTTAGGGAGTGTTCTAATTTCATTCTTTTACATGTAGCTGACCAGCTTTACCAGCACCACCTTTTGAAAAGACTGTCTTTTCTCCATTGTATATTCTTGCATCCTTTGTCATAGATTAGGTGACCATAGATGCATGGATCTATCTCTGGACTTTCTATCCTGTTCCATTGATCTATATTTCTGTTTTTGTGCCAATACTGTACTGTTTTCATTACTGTAGCTTTGTAGTATAGTCTGAAGTCAGGGAACCTGATTGCTCCAGCTCCGTTTTTCTTTCTGAAGATTGCTTTAGCTATTTACGGTCTTCTGTGTTTCTGTACAAATTGTAAAATTTTTTGTTCTAATTCTGTGAAAAATGTCATTGGTAATTTGATAGGGATTGCATTGAATCTTTAGAATGCTTTGAGTAGTGTAGTCATTTTCACAATATTGATTCTTCCAATCCAAAGCATGGTATATCTCTCCATTTGTTTGTGTCATCTTTTATTTCTTTCATCAGTATCTTATTGTTTCTGAGTACAGTCTTTTGCCTCCTTTGGCAGGTTTATTCCTAGGTATTTTATTCTTTTTGATGCAGTGGTGAATTCTCCAAAGAAGATATACAGATGGTTTAAAATGCACATGAGAAGATGCTCAACATTACTAATTATTAGGGAAACGCAAATAAAAACTACAGTGAGGTATCACCTCACATCACGAAGAATGGTTATCATCAAAAAAATCTACAATCAATAAATTCTGGAGAGGGTGTGGAGAAAAGGGAACCCTCTTGCACTGTTGATGGGAATGTAAATTGGTACAGCCACTATGGAGAACAGTATGGAGGTTCCTTAAAAAACTATAAGTAGAGCTACCATATGATCCAACAATCCCACTCCTGGACATATATTCAGAAAAGATGAAAACTCAAATTTGAAAAGATACATGCACCCCAATGTTCATAGTACCTCTGTTTACAGTAGCCAATATGTGGAAGCAACGTAAATGTCCATCAACAGAGGAATGGATAAAGAAGATGTGGTACATATATACAATGGAATATTACTCAGCCATAAAAAAGAACAAAATAATGCCATTTGCAGCAACATGGATGGACCTACAGATTGTCATACTGAGTGAAGTAAATCAGAGAGAGAAAGGCAAATATCATATGATATCACTTATATGTGGAATCTAAAAAAAATGATACAAATGAACTTATTTACAAAACAAATAGAGTTACAAATGTAGAAAATATACTTATGGTTTCCAAGGGGTAAGGGGGGGAGGGATAAATTGGAAGATTGGGATTGACATACATACACTACTATATATAAAATAGATAACTAATAAGAACCTACTGTATAGCACAGGGAACTCTACTCAGTACTCTGTAATGGCCTATATGAGAAAAGAATCTAAAAAAAGAGTGGATATATGTATATGTATAACAGATTCACTTTGCTGTACAGCAGAAACTAAAGCAACATTGTAGATCAACTATACTCCAATAAAAGTTAAAAACAAAAAATAAGTCTTAGGACATCGTAAACTTGATGATGTAAAACTCAGTCTTGTTAATGACAAACATCTATTGCATGATATTTTGGTCAATACAGATTTTAAGTTCAAATACCAACATGGTTCAGGTTAACCTAACTGATAAAGTTGGACAGCTGGGATCTGTGGTTAAAAATAAAGAAATTGTCATCAGCCAATGGTATCCTGAAAAATCATGACACTAAGTTGTGCCATATCTTTTGATTTTCTAAAAGTAATCTGGATATGAAGATTTTACATTTAAAACAGACAGCCTATATATAAAAATCAGACAATTAATTCTAAATGTGTGTATATATATGTATATGTATTTATCTCCTCACTTCTGCAGGATGGTCCTACCCAAATAAAGGCTTCTATTTAACAACACCAAATTAGGCAACCATTAACAATGTGAATAATGTTATTTTAGGCATATGACTGAAATATATATATATATAGTATTTCAGAGAAAAGATTAAAATTACATGAAAACATTTTTATCAATGTCTGGAGAAATGCAAATTGATTCCATTCATGTTCTGAAATCTATGTATATACAAAATGTTTTATAATTTTCAAAATTAAATTCTCTATGTAGGTTTATGCTTTGAAACAAGTACAATTTTAATGTTAACTCATAATTATATACTGAAAAAATTCCACTGAAAATGTAGAAAAATGATATCAGTTGTTCAGTCACGTACTAAAAATAGTTTTTCTTACTGTTTCAATAATATTCATGTATTTAAATTTTTAAATAATATTTTGTCATTGTTGAAAACATTGACAAATAAATATATAAATTAAAAACATGCTGATAAGCCAAAGAGATAGGCAGTGTTAAACTTTTGGTGAATTATCTTCCTGATATTTTATTTGAATACATATAACCAATAGAAAAATTAAAGTAACATTGGCTTTACAGTTCTATGATCTGCCTTGTAACTTTTATAATATAAACATTTTTATACCATTAAACAGTCTTTGAATATTTACTTTCTAATGGCAATGAGATATACATCATATAATTACTCCATAGTTTATTAAGCAAAACTAATAGTATTAGATATGTATGATGCTCTCAATATTTTACTATTATGAAAAATGCAATGAAAGTCATCTTAATTCATCAATATTTCTTGGCCTCATTAGGATAATTTGCTAGGAAAATTCTGAATCAACAAACACAAATACATTTACTGCCAGAAGGCTTTCTACCACTTTATGAAAATTTCCATCTCACATAGTCCTGCTAGCTGTATGAATAATAAACAAAATTTTGTCAATTTGATTGATGAAAATCACATGAAATCTCTACTCTTGATTGTTTCCTAATGAGTATGAGCATATTTTGCTGTGTTTGCTGACTATTTGTATTTCTTTTCCCACCAATAATTTTTTGTATTATACTTGCTCATTTATCTAATGGGAAAAAAAGTGATTAGTATATTTTCAAGGACTCATGTATTAAAAACAATAATCCTTTCTCTATCATACTTATTGCAATTTTTTTCCTATTTTTTCATTCTTTAATATTTTTACTAAATTAAAGGAATGTACAGGAGACTATAAATGTCTAATGTTTACATGTCTATGTCATTTTGCAAAATATGGTAATAGCAAAAACAAGAAAAAGCTAAAACAGATTTATTTATATTTACTTTGGATATATAATCATTTTCTTATGAATTTACTCTCACTTTATAAGAGATTCTATTTCTTGTGTCAGCTTGAGAACAGACAATCTTTAGAGAAAGTAGGTGAAATGATTGGCTTAATAAAATTGTAGCAAACTAAGGAAAGTTAGTCAAAATAATATGATTCAGAGTTTGACCACAGGCGTGAGGAGAAACTGCCAAAAATAGAAAAGATATGAAGATTTCTTTAAAACATTCCCTCTCACACCTGCTCTAAAGATAATTGAATGTATGGTCTATTCTGTAAATGCTTGTAACAGAAATATATCTTGATTCTAGTCCTAATTAATATTCCTGTTGTATAATTCCATATTAAATTGTATCATAGTAAAATAATTCCATCAATGTTTAGAAAGAATTTAAAATTGTCTTTACTTTCAAGTAGGAGAGTAGAGAATAATTTTAGCACTCAAAAACACCTTTAACTGGTCCCAGAGGAAAAAGAATACAATTGTCTGTAAAAGAATGTGATTATATTGCAGAGCTTCACTCTTGTGATTGTGAATTTGCAGTAGGGAACTTTGACAGTTGGAAAAAAGAAAAAAATTAATTGATACCATGTAATATTAAGCATGACCATAGCATAAACTGGAGCTTTTAAATTGTTGCCACCTGTATATTTTATTCAAATATCATCCAAAAAAAAAAGAATGCATCATTGAAATGAATTTTCTTGAATAATCTATGAGATAGTTCATGGTATATTATGAAATACAACTTAAATCACTTTATACAGCTTAACTTTTGCCTCTTATGGATTGCATTTTTGATAGTGAACAAAAGAGCTGAATGAAAAGCAATTAAGATGGTGTATAACTACACATGAGTGTGGGATTCTTGGGAAGAGGAAGGGTAAGTGATGAGTATGACCATTCTATTCTCATTCATGTAATAAAGGTTTAGTGTTGTTTATGTAAGTAATCCAAATTGCCTTTGTATTAATCTGAGCAATAATCTTTGCTTAATCTTACTTTGAGATACAACAACACTTGGCAAATGCTACCACTTTGTTTAAATTTGAATTATATTAGTTTTAATTTAATCAAGGGGTCTTATTTAAAACATATAAAATACACTAATGAAAGAATGGTAAATATTAAACCAAACTGAGAAGCTTCCTGAATTTTATATAGTTTATATACCTATCTATAGAATATTAGTGGATAAATTGTCATTAAGAAAACCAAAAATGAGGGCTTCCCTGGTGGCGCAGTGGTTGAGAATCTGCCTGCTAATGCAGGGCACACGGGTTTGAGCCCTGGTCTGGGAAGATCCCACATGCCGCGGAGCAACTAGGCCCGTGAGCCACAACTGCTGAGCCTGCGCGTCTGGAGCCCGTGCTCCGCAACAGGAGAGGCCGCGACAGTGAGAGGCCCGCGCACCGCGATGAAGAGCGGCCCCCGCTTGCCGCAACTAGAGAAAGCCCTCGCGCAGAAACGAAGACCCAACACAGCCATAAATAAATAAATACATAAAATTAAAAAAAATAAAAAGAAAACCAAAAATGAATCATTGATAAATTATTGCCATGAAAGATGTCTATGAGTGACTAATTATTAATGATTAAAACCAATGTAATCATAAATGATTTCCTAATGGGGTGACTTAATTAAATACTGAGTTATAGAGAGATGATGAAATGAAGTTAAGTTGGAATCAGGTAGATATCAGTCAGGATCTAAGAAGAATTAAAGGTCAAAGATACTAGAAAATTTTGTCACTTTATTTACATGAAACATTCCTGGGACTACTCTTTCAAGCTGGCTTGATGAATAAATAAATATTTAGCAGCAGAATTGATCATAATTGGTAGGAGTTAAAATTAGAGAAATGTTTCTTAGGAGAGAATGAGAACAACCCATGGCACTTGACACATATTAGGAGTTTAATAAATGGTAAATAAAATTTAAGACTAAAAATAGGTGGGGAAATGCAAATCAAAACTTTCTCTGCTTCTAATAGATGTTTATTGAATGTCAGATTTAAAATAGCTACTCAAATATAAGATATTTTAATCAATTGACACCTAATTTGATATTTATATCTTGCCAAGTACAAATTAAGCACCTGTATATACTCCTGAAGGTTAATACATTCATATGAATGCAGTTACAATTTTAGTATTTATAAAGTTTTAAGTTAATAAATGATGCAAAGAGTAATTCATTGCATACATTTAAATTTCTATGTATTATGACTGTTGATTTACCATTTTTTTAAAAAAATCCATTTCCTTTGGGTATATTTGCATGATAAACATATAATACAATCATACACTGTAGAAATCATAAAATTGAAGTTGGAAGTTGCTCTACATACAGTATAAAAATCAAAAAATGGAAAAATTCTCAATAGTGAGAAAATTGAAATTTGAAATGCAGTATTGTACTTCATTTAAAACATCCATACTAAAGGACAATGAGTCTGAATTTGCATGAATATATGACTTATTTATCTGTGACTCTCAAATACATATTATCAATGTTTTAGAATTATCATGTCATATAACATTGATATAAGTAATAGTTTAGTGCAAAAACTTATCATAGCCATGAAGTGGCAAAGAAGCAAAGATAAATGACCAAAGAAAAATTTTAAATGAGAAAGAGTTTTAAAAAAAAATGATCAGGAGGGGATGACCATTTATTGAGTGTCTACTATATTCCAGAAAATGTGCTATGTATTTTCACATTGTTTAATTTTCCAAAATATCCTGGCAGGTATTTTTATTCTCATTAGTTCAGTAAATAAATAGCAGTTTGATGAGTTAAAGGAATGAATTATGATTCTCTCTTTTCCAGTGGGAATGATTCAGAAATGATTAATACATTTTCTAAAATTATGCAGTTAGACGGTGACAAAAAAGTGCTCAATCATAATTGCAAAACTTACCTTTTTACCATGGTATCATGCTGAATTTTAGTATAATAGAAGTTAAATCATCCTTAAACTGAGATAAACTGGTACCATTGTTCCTCTTAGTTTGGAAAGAGAGCTCAACTTAAATCCTGATAACGATAAACATGACCTACGAGAAAGCCAGAGTCTACCTAGCTGGGCTGATAACTAAGTAACCAAAGTTAACACTTTATACTTCCAAGAGGGAGTACAGAGTTCTCTAGTCTTATATGAATAACCATGGATCAACTGGCTCACCTGAACAATGCTAGCCCACTAGTCCACAGTGTCTCTGTGCTCTACTTATCTAAGCCTTGTAGACCTTGGACACATCACATGATCAAACCACCTTGTCCAAACATTAAGCATGACGCTCACCTATCTTTACTGCAAAGTACTGATTTCACAAGACAAACTTTATTCCCTTTCAGAGGCTATAAATGACTAATTATATTCACCAAATAAATTAAAATTGCCTACAGTCAGTTTATTTACCACTGTGAATTCTGAGTTTTCAGTGTTTACATGAAAATGTCCACCCTAGCTCCATCAAGTTTCTATCTGTTTCAGGACAGGTTAGGAAATTGTTCACAAATAATAACATTTTCATTACAAAAGAGCTCAATCTAAGTGAGTCTACAGATTAGGTTAGGGATGTTCCATACAATTCTAAAGTTACATAAAAAAGCTATATATAAAAAGTTACATTAAAAAGTTATATATTAAAACACATTTCCAGAGAAAAGCGTTCACAGTTCTCATATTGTACCTCTTTATTCCATGGCATTTTACTTTATTCCATGGTTTAATGACTAGTTGCTAAAAAAACTAGTCAAAGATAAGATTAAGCAGGAACTATCATGAAATGACAAAGAAAATTGAGAGGATTTAAAACCTAAAATATTTATTAAATACTGTCAAATTCACCTCTATAGGTGTTGGACTATTTTAGATTCCAAATGTAATGTCTGAGAATATCTGTTTCCTCAAAACTTTGCCAGATGGGTTTTTTCTCACATGTTTTCAGTTTTGTTTGTTTTTTGCTTGTTTTTTTTCCAGTCTGATAGACAATAAAGGTATGTCAGTTTAGTTTTAGTTTGTATTATTTGTAAGTTTGGCATCTTAAGTTTTTAGGCCATTTATATATTTTTCTTTGTGAATTATCTGTTCATGAATTGGCAATATTTAATAATGCTGCATATGCATTTACCCTTTGACTTAGTAATCTTCTTTTAGAAACTTATTGTTTACTTTTAAAAATATCAAAATACATGCATGCATTTTATATACATAATGCCATATATTCATACATACAAATGCAAAAGGTTTCTCATTGAGCCTTTAATTTTAATAACAAAATATTGCAAGCACAGGAACAGGCAAGGATTTATTCTCTCACCACTGTTATTCAAACTTGTATGGAAAGTCTCAGCTACTGCAATAAGAAAAGGAAAAGAAAAAAAAAAAAATATATATATATACATACACATATTAGAAAAGAAGAAATAACACTTTTTATTTGCAAAAGACATGATTATCTGTGTAAAATATCTCGCTTACCCCCAAAAATACACACAGATATTCCTGGAACTAATAAGCAAGTATAGCAGGGTTGCAGGATACAAGGTTAATATACAGAAGCCAATTATTTTTCTATATACCAGCAGTGAACAATTACAATCTAAAATTAAAATACCATTTACTGAATCATCAAAAAGTAAGCATAAATCCAGCAAAACATGTATAGAATTGATATATGAAAAACTACACAATACTTCTGAAAAGAAACAAAGAAGATCTTCTGTGTTTGTTGATTGGAAGACTCAATATTTTTAAGATGTCAATTCTTCCCAGCTTGATCCATAGATTCAATGCAAACTTCATCAAAATTTTAGCAAGGGATTTTGAAGATATCAATAAACTGATTCTAAAGTTTATATGGAGAGGCAAATATATAGAAGAGCCAAAACAATGTTAAAGAAGAACAAGGTTGAAGACTTACACTACCTGATTTCAAGACTTAATATAAAGCTACAACAATCAAGACAGTGTGATGATGAAATTAACACACAATTTAATGGAACAGAATAGAGAGCCCAGAAACATTCACACAAATGCAGTCAAAGGCAAGTCAAAGGAGCAAAGGCAAGTCAGTGGAGAAAATATATTCTTTTCAACAAATGGTGCTGGGAAAATTGGACATCCATATGCAAGTAACTGAAACTAGACACAGAACTTAAAATATTAACACACACACACACACGTACACACAAACTAAATAATAGACCTAAATGTAAAATGCAAAACTGTAAATCTAGGATAAAACAGGAGAAAAGATATGGGATCTTGAGATTGGTGATAAATTTTAAAATGTAAGAATAAAAGCATAATACATAAAAGAAAAAAATTGATGTTACAATTTTAATAAATATAAAATTTAAAACTTCTGCTCTACAAGTGACACTGTAAATTGAATGAAAAGACCGGTCATAGACTGGGAGAAATTATTTGCAAAGCACATATCTGATAAAGGACTTGTATCTAAACTCTATAAAGGATTTTTAAAACTCAACAATAAGAAGACATAATATAACCTGATTAAAAATGGGCAAAAGACATGAACAGATACTTTGCCAATTAATATATACAAATGGCAAATAGCCTGTGAAAAGATGCTCAACATAATTTGTCGTTAGAGAATTTGAAATTAAACATCAGTGAGATGCCATTAGCACCTGCTAGCAAGGCTAAAATCCCAAAACTCCAACAATACCAATTTCTGGCAAGAAATGTGGAGAACAGAAATGCTTATTCATTTGTGTGGGAATGCAAGAGTACAACTTTGGAAGACAGGTTGTAAGCTTCTTATAGAGCTAAACATTGTCTTATCATAAGAATTGGCTATTGCAGTCTATGTTTAGCATTTTCTACTTGTAAGTATTTACCCAATGACTTTGAAAACTTATGTACATACAAAAATCTGTATGTAAATGTTTATAACAGCTTTTTCCTTAATTGCAAAAACTGGAAACAAACACAATGTCCCTAATAGATAAATGGAAACATAAACTCTGTTACAACCATACAATGAAAAAGTATTCATCAACTTTAACAAATGAGCTATCAAGACATGAAAAGAAATGGGTGAATAAATGCATATTGCTAAGTAACTGAAACCAGTATGAAAAGGTTACATACTGTATGATTCGATTATGTGACATTCTGAAAAAGGTGACACTTCACAGTGAAAACATCACTGGTTGCCAGAGTATTGGAAGTGGGGGTTAAAAAGGTGGAACACAGGGGATTTGCAGGGCAGTGAAACTATATTATATGATATTATAATGGTAGATACATGACACAAGCATTTGTCAAAACCCATGAAACTTTACAGCATAAACAGTGAACCTTAATGAATGCAATTTAAAAAATATCATTTAGGAGGTCAGAGAATCCCACGTTGGAATGCTGAGTATGACAAAATAATCTAACTCTATTACAGATGTATAAAACAACCACACAGAAGGTGATGGGAAAAGAATGTGCTGACCTATATAATTTTGTAAATGAGCAGAGTCTGTAAGACTACAGGCAAAAGAAACTGTACATAAATATTATACATAAGTACTATACTTTATGAGGTTGTTTCCTGTGGTGGCATGGTTAAGATTCTGATAACATTATACATATATAATGGAATTGAACTCTTAATGTATGGATGGCAGATCATAGGAGTCAGGTTTGTTACTACTGGAGTGTAAGGTTACATATAAACATTGGGAATAGGCTAAGATGATACATAGAGTAATGGACTGGAGTTGGAGACATTATTATGAACTCTTGTTTAGGTTAATATAGATATCAGTGTTTACCTATAGAAAAACTTACAGATATGTGTCTATACATAGGTACTATGCACATATATATTTCTTAGATCTATAGGCTGAGAGGTCTTAGAAGCAATCATACCCCAGTAGCAATGAAAACACCTACTACTCAGATATTTGCTTCTAATATCATATGCCGATGAAAGGAACCACACTGATTGGGAAATGTCTAATTCTAGGACTAGGGCAAGAAATGTACAAGATGAACTTGAAGAATCTTATGATGACAGAGTAAGGAAGTGCTAAGAAAAAATATCACATTGATAGGGCATATGTCAAGGGACACAAGAGCCAACTGAAAGAGCTCCCAATGGCCAAATTGGGACAATTTTAGAAATAAAATAATGTAGCATTGATTTATAAACCAAAGGGTAAAATAAATATTCATGAGTCCATATAAATAAATGATCTGATAATTAAATAAATGTGGAAGAGTAGACAAATCTCTGGGTAGAAGTATTCTAAATAATTTACGTAGCTATTCCACTTTCAAGGAGATACAACAAAATTTCCACTCAAATGTGGGTATGCATAGTGACTTGCTTCCAAAGAATACAGTATGAAAAGGGGAGAAAAATAAAGAGCAACTTAACAGTGGAGAAACCTGATTAATGTTAATATCAACAGTGATAAGTTATATTAATAGTATGTACTCTTGATATGATATGATGAAAATTACAATTTATCTCTGTGGTCTTTCTCATAAAACACATAATCCCAATCTAATCACAAGAAAATCAATAGACAAATTCCACTTGAGGAACATTCTACAAAATACATGACCAGTTCCTCAAAACCGTCAAGAATCAGGAGAGCTGTCCCTACATTTTACAGGGCCATGGCCACTGTGGTCTGGTCAGTCCCATACACCAGAGGGGGATGTAGACATGTCCAAGAAGGCCCTCCACAGTGCCAGGCCCCTTGAGGCCCAGGGCCTGAGTCAGGGCCACACTTGCCCAGGTCTAAGAAGGTACTGTTCTCCGTGCTGGGGAGAACTTCAGCACTCCTCTCCACACTTTATTCCCCAACGTGGCAGAAGGATTTGGAATCATTTATTAAACAAAAAGTTTAAGGAGAACAATTAACCCTGTGGCTCTCTCTCAGGACCTAACAATTACAAGCCATGTAAATTCTCCTTTGGAAGAGGCCTGCAGGTGCCTCTAGGTGCTTTATTTGACCTAGAAGGTAACTTTAATTCAGGAGAAGAAAACTCTAAGCCCACTTTGAAAACTAAGCCATATTTTCTGATCTGGTTTTATGTTGATTTTTTACTCATAACTCTTGTGTCCATTTTTCAATTGGCTTAGAATTTAGAAGGTAAATATTGTTATTTTGTGTATGCAAAAACCCCAGTATTTAAAAGCAAATAGCACCTGTAAACTATAAAATGACACAAATAAAATTTATGGACAAAATCATGTACTCATGTATACCATGGTTTGAAATCATACAGACAAGGGTTAGGCAGGTTGCATGAATGTCTGGGTCAGGTTAAATATAAAACAGAGAGAGTGGCGGTGCCAATAAAGTATTGGTGAGTGCATGACCTGCATAAGAACATTCCCACTCACTAACTTTGACACTCTGTTAGTCAAAGAAAACATTTGGAAAATTGGCTTATCCTGGGGCTGCTAGAATGCATTTTCTTTGAGGTTAGAGATGGATAAAGAAGATTCTGAATGTCCTTTACTTATATATTTTGTGTTGAAATAGCATAAAGTTAATCATGGTAGGTCACATATTTTCAATTTTTTTCAACAATTTCTGATAGCTGTATCATTTCTAAGAATATCTAGTTTTATCTTGGAAAATTTGAAATCTCAGGTTTATCATTTTTAATTTTGTAATGTTTGTTTGCCCTAAGTAATAAATACTCTGTATCACAAAGTGCTTAGAACCTGTTGATTTCCAAGTTCTTTATTTACATATGTATGTACTACCTAAAATCCAAATGTGAACAGGAATATCATGTCAAACTTTTATTTACAACGTAAAAACCTGTGATGAAACTGATAGAAATTATTGATATGTAAGTGAAACTTAAGAGTAAACATTTTGGATTCAGTTTGAAATATAACTACATCTGAGTCATTATAAACAAAATAGCAATCATCTTCCTTGGGATGGTTTGAATAAACATTACTGAAGGTCAAAGATTTAATGGTAATCTTTCAAGTTCCTCAACAATTTTCTTATTCTTTGATTCAAATTTCATGGAATAGGCTTCCATATGTTCTTATATTACTAGGAAATAATGCTACTACATATTAGTGTTCAGGAATTTTGACACTATTAGACTACATTTTAACAGAAATTAATAAAATACAACACCAAAATGACATGTTTCTTCCTTTACACCCCAAACACAAATATACACATGAGCAGACACCCTACTACCCACATATGCAGAAGTATGCCTATACTTTCAGTTAATGGCACTCCTTACTTCTTTGTAAATTTGAAGCAGTCAGTAGAGAACTTCCACAGACTTCTAATACCATATCACCTCACCTTTCAGCATCAGAGCTACATCAGAGCTCCCTTCCTGCCTATTATCAAGGATGAACTTTACATGAATCTTTATCATTCCAGGCACTCGGTGATACTAAATCCCACCACATTTCAATATCTCACCCATGGATATTGCCTCCTGCAATGTTCTCCTCTTTCTCTCTTCTACATCAAAATTTCCTTTTTTACTGGATAATTCTCATTATCATTCAAACATTGCTTAATTTCTTCCATTAAAAAAAAGAGAAAGGTGGGCTTCCCTGGTGGCACAGTGGTTGAGAATCTGCCTGCCAATGCAGGGGACACGGGTTCGAGCCCTGGTCTGGGAAGATCCCACATGCCACGGAGCAACCGGGCCCGTGAGCCACAATTACTGAGCCTGCGCGTCTGGAGCCTGTGCTCAGTAACAAGAGAGGCCGCGATAGTGAGAGTCTTGCGCACCGCGATGAAGAGTGGCCCCCGCTTGCCACAACTAGAGAAAGCCCTCGCACAGAAACGAAGACCCAACATTTTTATCTATAAATAAATAAAATTAAAAAAAAATAATAATAATAAAAGAAAAGAACCGTGTGCTCTGACAAAAAAAAAAAAAAAGAGAAACCCTTCTCTTGATCACACATACCTTAATGAGATATCACTTTATTTTGCAATAATACTCCTCAAAAGAGTTCTCTATATTTGCTGCCTCCAATTCCTTTTTACCCATACTGTCTTAAATCCATTCTCCTCTGGCTTTCAGTCCCAGTACTCCAACCAAATTACTTTTATTATGAAAGCCAATGTTCTCCACACTGTTGAATCCAATGGTCAGTTTCCGGACCTAATTTTATTTGAGCTACCAGCAACATTTGGTATAGGTGATCATCTCCTATTCTGTAATTCATTTCTTCACTTGGTTTCCAAGATACCACACTTACTTTATTTTCTTCACACATTATTTGCACTCTTTCTTATACCTCTTTACTGGGCATAATTTCACTACAATCACCTTGCATACCCAGTTTCCCTTACTATTATCTACCTTTTTTCCATCTATTTGAAAATCGTCTTGTGACATACTATACTTATATATATTGTTGATTCTTTATTGTTCCTTATTAAACTAGTAAACTATAAGTCTATAAGTGCAGGGCTTTTAATTTTATTTTTTAGTTCATTGAGAAATCCCAAGCGCTTGGGACATAGTGGTTGCTCCAACAGTACTTAATGAGTAAACGGACAAAAAGTTCCCATGGCATAACTTCATTTATGTCACACTCTTATGAACCTGATTGCACCATTTAGCATTTCTTGAATTACTGTGTGTGTATATATTTATAATCTGCCTCATGATTATTTTTAGTGTACCTTAATGGTGATGTTTTTCCTATACTGTGTGAAACCATGCTCAACAAGAAACCCCAGAGCTGACTGTTTTCACCAGCTAGCTGCATTATATAAAAACAAACACATTCTGTGATGTATTTGTAGTTCACCTTTTTGGGGCTATTGATGTTATTTCTCATGGATTTTGGCTAAATATATATATGTATGTGTTTTGACTCATGCCTTGTTAAATTGAAAAAGCCTTTTCTATCTTTGTCCTCATTCTGTACCCATTTTTCTACAGATTTTTCATGTCACATAGTAGTCAAGTGTACACTCCAGAATTAAAGTGCTAGCTGAAATCCCAGCTCTCTCTTTACTAACTGTGTACCCTTGGACAAGCTATTCAGTATCTCTACGCCTCAGTTTCTGTATCTGGAAATTAAAGATAATAATTGTACATCTCATAGGATTTTTGTGAGTATTAAATAAGAATACTTATAACAGTGTCTGGCACATAGTAAGTGCTAACATTATGTGTCTCTCACATTTCTGCTAGAGTATCAAATTCTTGCTTCTTTCTAGCTTCTTCTCATAATATTTCTTTTTTTTCCCTGAGAGCACCTGATCAAAGAAAACATGTAAAAACTGAGTCTTCAGATTTTTAATGGTAGAATTCAATTTCTGCTTGATCATTTAAAGAAATGTCACTTATGCTTTTGTCATGCTATCGGTCACTGTCTCTATCTCTCACTCTCACTCTTGCTCTCACTGTGTCTCAAACGTATGCACTCTGTGTTTATCAAGGGTGGTTTTTCTTTGTTGTCCATATATTTTTCATCAAATAATTATTTTTTCAGGAACTTTCAGTAAAATTTTCAGGCAGAAAATTTTAGGTGGAGCCCTCCCCTTTTTGAATTTTACAATGGACACAAGTCTCTCAGTGCTAAGAAATGCGGGCACCTTGCCATTCCTGTGGAATATCCGCAAGCATCCTAAAAAGTTGTGGCTAAAGGCATTGTTTAATTACATCACATCCAATATTATAAGATTACATTTGTTAGTATAAAGCCACACCTCTGCAATGGTTTGGGGATTTCTGCAATCCTCTCTTAAGCGTAAGATGATAGTTGTATGGACTGCCTTATCCAAAGTGCAATGGTATCAGTAACTGCAAAGTTGACAACTCCCTTATTAATGAACTAAGAATGTTCTCTATAAGGAACCAAAATGTCTGAAAATCTTCCTACAATTAGAACTAATATTTGGTATTATTTTTATTCTCAGTTCTGTGAGTATCCTAAGAACAGCTTTGCAGTTTAAAATAATGGTATGCTGGAGCCAGCTCACGTGCTTTCAGATTTTTTATCTAGATTGTGATACCTAAAGTCTCAATATTTTCCTCATGAAGCAAATCTCTTCTCCACTTTATTGCGTGTGTTCTCTATCTGTCACAGTTCTTGATTGCAAACAGACACTGGTTCAAGCAGATTTAAGTGCAAAAGCAGTTTTAGTACTGAATCACTCAGAGTAATGCAGAGTAATGGAGAACCAGTCTTGGAAAACAGAAAAGAACAAAGAAGGGTTTAAATCACAGCTAAAGTCAAAACAAAACTTCAGAACCATTTGGGTAAGGACATCATTTCCACTGCTACCGAACACTTGTATTTCTGACTTCACTGTAGACAGGGCCAGCACAGGATAATGGGAGCTCCACAGGTTCTATGGCAATTGCTACTTCTGGAAATTAGATATCGCCTTTGCTGCTGATTCAGAGTTAATTCCCCACCCTCTATGCTGTTTTTTATCAAAATATTTCAGTTCAAAACCTAGGAATCTGGGTTTGATTTGCTAAGCAAGAAAGGCTGAGAAAATAAATATCTGGTCTTTCTTGCTTCCATAGTTGAAGGGGAACTCTACTAGCACCAGATTTCATGAAGTGATTAATTTCCCAAATATATGAAGGAGTTCAGAATAGATTACCAAAAATAATAATGTTTGATTCAATTTCTACTTGATATTTTGCCAATAAAATCAAAGTTTAAAAACTTAGAGCAAAAGATCATCTGCACCCTCACATTCATTGCAGAGTTATTCACAGTAGCCAAGGTATGGAAACAACCTGTGTCCATTAACTAATAAATAGATGAAGAAAATGTGACACATATATACAATGGAATCGTATTCAGTGTAAAAAGGAAGAAACATTTTTGACAACATGAATGAACTTTGAGGACATTATGCTAAGTGAAATAAGTCAGGTAGAGAAAGACAAATATTGTATGATCTCACAAGTGGAATCCAGGAGTCAATCTCATAAAAACAGAGAGTAGATTGGTGATTGCCATGGTGTGTGTGGGGGGAGGGGGGAAATGGGCAGATGTTGGTCACATGTTACTAACTTCCATTTATAAGATGAATAAATTCTGAGGATTTAATGTACAGCATGGTGACCATAGTTAACAAAACTGTATTGTATTCTTGAAAGTTAAAAGAGTGGATCTTAAACGTTCTCACCACACACAAACACAAAAATGGTAATTATGTGAGGTAATGGATGTATTAACTTATTAGTAATGTTACCGAATGCAAGTTCATGTACCTGACGCACAGTAAGGCCAAACAAACTGAAATGTCAGAGTCTGGAGCAGAGAAAGGTTTATTGCAGGGCCATGCAGAGATGGGTGGCTTGTGCCCCCAAATCCCTGAACTCTCTGAAGGGTTTCAGCAAGGCATTTTTAAAGGTAAGATGAGGGAGGGGCGTGGTTAGTTGTTGCAAACTTCTTGGTGTCAGAATCCCTTGTTCTTGTGGCTGTCCAGGTAGATCAGGTCAGGATATTCCTGTAAACCTCCAACAAGACAAATGTTGTTCTCTGTTCTGCAACTTTTTATCTCTATATGAATAGACTCTCAAAGGTCAGAGCCTTGAGAATAGGCTACCCTGTATATTTCAGGCTACAGGCAGGCAACATTCTTTTACAAAAGGTACAGAGCCAGCATGACTAAGCACAGGCAACAGAGCACAAAGGTTAAAGTAAAAGGAACAGATCTAATATGGGGTCAGATTTGTTCTTCCCTATTACAATAATATTTTATCATGATTACCACAATAATCTTATGATAATCATATCACAATGTATTTCATAGATCAAATCGTCGCATTGTACACTTTAAAATTACACATTGATATATGTCAATTTTATGTCAGTAAAGCTGGGAAAAAACCCTTAGACCAGTATTTTTTAATCTGGCTATAAAATAATACATTTTCACTATTAAATATTCAAACACCTGCACCTAGAGAAAACTACTGCTAACATTTTGATGAACATGTTTTCGGATATTTCTCTATATGCTCATGTAATATGTAACCTTTATTACTAACCTAGCATCAGTTTCTAGTAAAACAGAGTCCTTTCTGAAAAATGAATCTATCCCTTCTCCATGCAGTCATGTGCTATAAGAGGGACTGATACAACACTCAGCTTCAATTTGAGGTATGAATGATGTAAAAGTGACCCAATCTACATTTCCAGGGAATAGTCCAGGAAGGACATATACAGTATAATTTTTTTTAAAGTCTGCTTAAAATTCTAGGAAAGTTTCTCTTTGGTTTTAAGATAGTGAGCCATTGTAAAACATTATATATAGACACGAGAAAGATGAATATAGCACTGATTGCAATTGGCAGCCATTCTACAACCAAAATAGAAAAAGTTCTAGAATGACGTTGACAAAGAAGAAAGGAAAGGAAAATCAATGAAAAAATCTGAGCCCATGAAAATATTATTAAACTGCTGGATCAAACAAAAACTGAAACTTTGGGACTCCTTTGAATATTATCAAATCCATTACCTTGTGGCATAATTTACTTTTGGTTAGATTCTCTACTGTTTGCAGCTCAAAGAGCTTTGGCAAATAGAGCAAAGTAAAATAAACAGAAAATCATACAATACATATATTTACAATATTTAAACCTTTTAAGTTACTCTTCCCACCTCTTAATAGATATATTAGTAGATTGATTTAAAAATTCATAGTTTCAGCTTTTATGAATGTTTAGTAATGCATAGTATAGATGTATGTTATTTTATTTTATTTCAGCATGTGCTTATTACTGACTGTCTAAAATATTTAGTGTTTTGTTTTGTTCTGTTACTATAGTAAATGCTGTAGTGGCAAAATCTTGGCATGCCCCTTTGTGCATAATCATAATTATATTAACTGTAGAATGATTGCTAAAAGTATGACATGTAAGTCAACCAATATACATATTTTAAATGTTCAAATCTATAGCAATACTGCCCTCCATAATTTTATAATGACTCATATTCGTGTGTTTGTAAAAATATTTATTTCTCCACATGCTCATTCAGACTTGGGATTAAAAATTTGTTAAGCATTCCAATCTAAGAGGATAAAATATTACATCTCTCTCTCTCTTTTTTAGTTTTTAATTTCTTTCATTGCCTGTAGAAGCCAATGTGATGTTTTACATTTCTTTACGAACATTACTTCTTTTATAAAATGCTTCTTTATGCCTTTTACCTGTTTGCTCTTTGGGGTGTTCATCTTATTTCTTGTTGATCTGTAAGTGCTCAGTATATATTAGTTATATTAACACTGTATTTCAGGACTTGAAAAGATTCTCTTTCATGTATAAATGTGTTAATTGCTGCTTTATATAAATATTAATTTTCATGTAGCCAAATCTATTAATCTTTCTTTTACGGTTTATAGTTACTGTCACGCTTAGTTTATTACATTTTAGTGTATGATTTTCTTCTTCTAAAATGTGATTCTCAACTGTTTTCAGTCCACTGGCATTTAAATGGGATTGAAAATTCTCTATCATCCCAATGCAAATCAAATGAACACTAAAAAAGTAAATGTTAATTACCAGAATTAAAAAGGATATATTGTTAATTTATCATAGGGAAATATGCAATAAGTTTATGATGTGGAAAGATAAGACTATTCATATGTACCCTACATAAAATATGTTCAAAGTAAATAATTTGCAATTCACAGATCAGAGTAACATAATATCTTCACTTTTGTTTGAAGGTCTTAAATGCATATTCTTGTTATGTTTCAGTATTACCTTAACATAATTCTTACTAGGTACATATATTTCTGTCTCTTAAAATAAAGAAGTATTTGCCACAAGTTTATATAATTAATATCAATCTTGGTAGGTATGAAGGTGTATTAATATAAAAGACTTGACTTGTGAGCTTTCAAATATCATTTGTAATTACATGATATTTTCTTGCAATAAAAGAAAACAATAAAAGAATAAATTATTCAAGATTATTTAGATTTATTTTAAATAATCCTTTGACCTTTTCTCAATTACCTGCTTATCTCCAGTGTATAGGGTATGCTTAATCATTATTTGTTAAATAAATGAAAGTGCGTCTTCTAGGTAACAGATTACAATGGAAATAATAGACATTAATCTAATAAATTTACCTAAGCAACAAAAACTATTTTTAAACACTAATTATGTGGGATCGTTGGGGCAATAGCCCCAGTGTGAATGAAATATCTTAAAACTGAGCTGGTTGTTGTCCTAATTTCAAGATCTCCTATATCATAGGCTCTCTAAGGCTGCTCTATTCATATATACATACACACTACAATATTATACACACTGCTTTTTTACCTTTGGTTTGCTTATTTTTAGAAGTTACAGTGCTGATACCTGTTCTACTTGTTGCTTTTAATCTCTCATACGCTATTCTCTACTTACCCTATTATTATTATCTCTTTCTGATGTTAACATCACTTCCAAATTTCATTTTCTACTAACTCCAACTTCTCCTTCAATTAGGGCAACTATCTGTGTATTCTACATACTTGCTATCTTTTATATGCTGAATATTGTTTTATTTTCATGAGGTCAAAATGTAAAGATGGGACTTGTAGTTCAGCCATGACATGTAAACAGCTTAGAAGTCCTGTGGGCACAAGATAAAAGCTGAACATACTGAAAATCAAAGTTTTCCTTAGACATCAGAAAATTGAGATTGCACGGCAAATCGCCACCTCAAAATCTGGAGAGACAGGCTACTACAGAGAAACACAGCTAACCTGGAACAGAAGCTGCCAGAGCCATAAACTGGTAGGACACTTAAATGATAATTTTGATGAATTGCTGGAAGCCAAATTTGGACTCTTTTGAGAGTGAGAAACTCCTGGAGGAATACAGTCTTAGAGGGGGCTCTCACACTTTTTTGGGGTTTTAGCTCTAGGAACCCACAAGTTCCTCACACTGAGCAGCTAAGAAAACTTACCTCCTGTCTTCGGCAAGAGGTAAAATAACCATTGTGAAATAGGCCAAGTGTACACTCCATATAAGGCCTGCTCTCCAGTGAAAAAACTTGACCAGCGCCTTAGCCCACATAGGCAGGGGTATAATTACTTAACACAAACACTCACTAGCCTTTCAACCTCACATAAGTGGGAGTGAAAAAAAAGATAAGAACCACTTGTGAAGGTCACTGTCAACCTACACAGGCCCACTAAAAGACTGAGATTTAATCAAAAAATGATAGAAAAATTACCTTCTCAATTCCTTAGTACCACTTGAACAGGGCTTCAGTATAATAACAGGGAATTATAGCTGGAAATGATGCAAGGCATACAGAATCTTTAGAAAAACATTTTTAGGGAAACACAAAGTCAACAAAGAAGATAAAAAACTTGACACCTACTGTTATAATAAACATTAAACACAGCTCAACTCCTAGCCAGCTTCATATAAATCTCACACTAAAGGTCTATTTGCTTCAGTTCCTATTACTTGATGTGTCATGTCCAGCTTTCAACAAAAAATTACAAGTCATGATAAAAGTCAGGAAATGGCACAGAATGAAGACACAGAGCAAGTGTCAGAACTGGATTCAGATATGACACAAAGTTTGGAATTATCAGACAGAGAGTTTAAGATAATTATGTTACTATATTAAAAACTCTAATGTGAAAGGTAATCAATTTGCAAGTACACATGTGTAATATAAAAAGAGAAATGGAGACTCTAAGAATCAAAATGAATGATAAAAAATCAAAAACAATGTAACAGTGTGAGTTATATGAGTTTAATTAATAAGAGATATGTACGCCTAGCTCATGTACTCCAATTAACTTATTAAGTGAGATTTTTTTTGGTATAAAAATGCTTTTATATTCTTTAAGACATTACTTAAAGCTTTTATATCAAAGTCAGGAGGTTCTACCATCATGTTAACATATTGGTACTCATGCCTGCAATTTTAGCCACCTAGGATGTAACAGCTTTGCTTGACAAACTACACACTCTCCCATAGTTACAAAAGTATATTAAATATGTATCCTGTGTGTGTGTCTATGTATAAAGTAGAGCATGCAACAATGATAATATTAGGTTTTTAGGCTTTGGGACATACAAATGAGGGAAAAAACAAGACATAAAGCTTTCAGAAACTACAAACTACAATTTAAAAACTGCTCTTCTAATAAATAATGTATGAAAATCAAGAATACATGTGGAATATGTGTTTCAGATTTATGCAGATCTCATACTCTGCATAAAGTTATATAAAATAATTTTATTTTTAATAATAAAAAGATTACTTTTTTTGAAAGTAGATACTCTTTACTAGTTTATTGAATTTAAAAAATTGAAGATTCCTCATTTGTGTGTGTGTGTGTGTTAAATTCTGCTTTATAACAAAGTGGATCATCTATACATATACATATATCCCCATATCTCCTCCCTCTTGTGTCTCCCTCCCAACCTCCGTATCCCACCCCTCTAAGTGGTCATAAATCACTGAGCTGATCTCCCTGTGCTACGTGGCTGCTTCCCACTAGCTATTTATTTTACATTTGGTAGGGTATATATGTCCATGCCACTCTCTCACTTCATCCCAGCTTCCCCTTCCCCTTCCCCGTGTCCTCAAGTCCATTCTTTACATCCGCATCTTTATTCCTGTCCTGCCCCTAGGTTCTTCAGAACCATTTTTTTTTCTTTTTTTTAGATTCCATATATATGTCTTAACATACAGTATTTGTTTTTCTCTTTCTGACTTACTTCACTCTGTAGGACAGACTCTAGGTCCATCCACCTCACTACACATAACTCAATTTTGTTTCTTTTTATGGCTGAGTAATATTCCAATGTATATATGTGCCACATCTTCTTAATCTATTCATCTGTCGATGGACACTTAGGTTGCTTCCATGTCCTGGCTATTGTAAATAGAGCTGCAATGAACATTGTGGTACATGACTCTTTTTGAATTATGGTTTTCTCAGGGTATATGCCCAGTAGTGGGATTTCTGGGTCATATGGTAGTTCTATTTTTAGTTTTTTAAGGAACCTCCATACTGTTCTCCATAGTGGCTGTGTCAATTTACATTCCCACCAACAGTGCAAGAGGTTTCCCTTCCCTTTTCTCCACACCCTCTCTGGCATTTATTGTTTGTAGATTTTTTGATGATGGCCATTCTGACTGCTGTGAGGTGATACCTGATTGTAGTTTTGATTTGCGTTTCTCTAATGATTAGTGATGTAGAGCATTCTTTCATGTGTTTGTTGGCAAACAAAGTTTTCTGTGATTAAAAATCTTCCAACAAACAAAAGCCCAGGACCAGATGGCTTCACAGGTGAATTCTATCAAACATCTAGAGAAACTCTAACACCTAACATTCTCAAACTCTTCCAAAATATAGCAGAGGGAGGGACACTCCCAAACTCATTCTACAAGGCTACCACCACCCTGACACCAAAACGAGACAAAGATGTCACAAAGAAAGAAAGCTACAGGCCAATATCACTGATGAACATAGATGCAAAAATCCTTAACAAAATACTAGCAAACAGAATCCAACAGCACATTAAAAGGATCATACACCATGATCAAGTGGGCTTTATCCCAGGAATGCAAGGATTCTTCAATATATGCAAATCAATCATGTGATACACCATATTAACAAATTGAAGGAGAAAAACCATATATCATCTCAATAGATGCAGAAAAAGCTTTCAACAAAATTCAACACCCATTTATGATAAAAACCCTCCAGAAAGTAGGCATAGAGGGAACTTTCCTCAACATAATAAAGGCCATATATGACAAACCCACAGCCAACATCATTCTCAATGGTGAAAATCTGATACCATTTCCTCTAAGATCAGGAACAAGACAAGGTTTTCCACTCTCATCACTATTATTCAACATAGTTTTGGAAGTTTTAGCTACAGCAATCAGAGAAGAAAAAGAAATAAAAGGAATCCAAATCGGAAAAGAAGAAGTAAAACTGTCACTGTTTGCAGATGACATGATACTATACATAGAGAATCCTAAAGATGCTACCAGAAAACTACTAGAGCTAATCAATGAATTTCGTAAAGTAGCATGATACAAAATTAATGCACAGAAATCTCTTACATTCCTATACACTAATGATGAAAAATCTGAGAGAGAAATTAAGGAAACACACCTATTTACCATTGCAAAAAAAAGAATAAAATACCTAGGAATAAACCTACCTAAGGAGACAAAAGACCTGTATGCAGAAAACTATAAGGCACTGATAAAAGAAATTAAAGATGATACAAACAGATGGAGACATATACCGTGTTCTTGGATTGGAAGAATCAAATGTGAAAATGACTATACTACCCAAAGCAATCTACAGATTCAGTGCAATCCCTATCAAACTACCAATGGCATTTTTCACAGAACTAGAACAAAAAATTTCACAATTTGTATGGAAACACAGAAGACCCCGAATAGCCAAAGCAATCTTGAGAAAGAAAAATGGAGCTGGAGGAATCAGGCTCCTGGACTTCAGACTCTACTACAAAGTTACAGTAATCAAGACAGTATGGTACTTGCACAAAAACATAAATATAGATCAACGGAACAGGATAGAAAGGCCAGAGAAAAACCCACACATATATGGTCACCTTATTTTTGATAAAGGAGGCAAGAATATACAATGGAGCAAAGACAGCCTCTTCAATAAGTGGTGCTGGGAAAACTGGACAGCTACATGTAAAAGAATGAAATTATAACACTCCCTAACACCATACACAAAAATAAACTCAAAATGGATTAAAGACCTAAATGTAAGGCCACATACTATAAAACTCTTAGAGGTTAACATAGGCAGAGCACTCTATGACATAAGTCACAGAAAGATCCTTTTTGACCCACCTCCTAGAGAAATGGAAATAAAAACAAAAATATACAAATGGGACCTAATGAAACTTAAAAGCTTTTGCACAGCAAAGGAAACTATAAACAATACGAAAGACAACCCTCAGAATGGGAGAAAATATTTGCAAATGAAGCAACTGACAAAGGATTACTCTCCAAAATTTACAAGCAGCTCATTCAGCTCAATATCAAATAACAAACAACCCAATCCAAAAATGGGCAGAAGACCTAAATAGACATTTCTCCAAAGAAGAAGATCCCTCATTTTTAAGACCTTTTTACAGAAAGTAGCATTTCTAACTGACAGATCTGGAAATTAGCCTGACTTGGACAAACTATGGATTCAACATGCAGATGAGATTTCCTCCTACTGTTAACTTGCCCTGGATTTGATACCCACCCTCAAAAGAATCCTATAAAAAACTGCTTCAAAGTGCCTTTGAAATTGCAGTAGTGCAGCAAAACCACAAGTAAACAGCGGCCTGTTAACCTGTTATTTCAAATACAGACTGAAAAGCCAACAGGCATTTTTTTGTGCAATTTTTTTAAAAACATCGTTAAGTTGATATATCAAATCTGCACAGCGCTGTCCCTTCACAGAAGGCAAGAAAGTGCCAGCACATCATGTGGGAGGCCGTCCTTGGTGCTGTAGGCTGTGAAAGTGGGCCTCCTTCAGGGCCTGGTTGATGTGGAAGTAAGGGCCTTGGCACAGTGTGGATCGCCCCGGCTGGCGCGGGGGGGGGAGGGGGGTGGGAGGGGAACGGGTGGGGGGTGGGAGGGGGACGGGTGGGGGGGTGGGAGGTGGGAGGGGGACGGGTGGGGGGGGCTGGGGCGCGTGGGGGCTGGACCGGGCGGTGGGGTGGTTTAAGCTGCTCTCCAGCCCGCTGGCCTGGCCCGGGCTCTTGATGCTGCTGCTGCTGTTCCCGCCACTGTCACTGCTTGAAGACCGTGTCCCAGGAATCGTGAAAGACAGGGTTTCTACTCTCCTTTTGGTCTCTGGGGGGAGATGGTGGTCTTCTTCACTGCCTTTCCTTCTCCTTTTCCTGGTGCGGAGGCGCTCACTCACGGCAGACGATGGAGGCCAGCGACGCGGCGCCGCTCCGCGAGGAGAGGGAACAGAGAGTTTTGCGTTTCGGCGGCCGCCACGCACTCCCCCTCGCGCCTTGGCTCTCGCCGCGGCTCTGGTGGAAGCTTCCGGCCAAAAGATTGCTCTTTTGCTTTGAATTATGTATGCTGCCTTTTTGCCTTCTGAATATACCCCACTTTGAACTAATATATAGTTGTAAGTAAATCCAAGTTCTATGGTAGAAAATTCTTAGACATTTCAGAAGATAATACAACCCCAAATATTTTTAATCCATTAATTTAATTCATCCCTCAATTTACTACTTTACTAATAGTTTATTCCTTTATTTAACAAAAAGGTATATTTGAGGCATGACTGTGTAACTGGCCCCTGCACACGAACTGAATAAAATATAATCCTTGTGCTTGTACTTAGAGACTCAGGAGAATCTTTGTATAACTCAAGTTTCTTATTTATAGAAATCAATTCTAGTTAACCTAGTAGCAATGAATTTAAAACATAGCTCAAATATTTGTATAGTTCAAATAATGCTTGGGAAATGAGCAGGAACAGATAGTCTGATCCACAACAGATCCACAACAGATCATACTAAAATAAGTGTTGGGTTGGAATGCCATCATTACTGCTGCTGATGACGGAGGACCACTGTTGACATTACTCCCAGAGAACCTGGATGCTGTCATCACTATTTCTGGTCCTGCTGGCACAGCTGCTACTGGGCACTGGGTGCTCCTGATGATGAAATGAACGTTAAAGAGTCTTGCATCAGCCTTTACAAACTGAATTCAGGAAGATAGCGTTATGTGTGACTCAATACTTTCTCTCCTTCACTCACTTCACATCTAATCTTCCGGAAAATCTGTTCTCTTTAATTTTAAAATAAATGCATTATATGGCCACATTTCACTATGCCCACTGTACCCCAATCCAAGCATGCCGTGGTCTCTTGTCTAGATTACAGTAAATTTCCTCCTGCTTTCACTCTACTCTCTGTCCTCAAGGGTGCGACTAGGGTGATCCTTTTAAATCATAAATCAAACCGTTTCACTCTTCTGCTCAAACCTTTCCAATGTCTTGCTATTTCACTCAGAGGAAACCACAAATCAGCAAAACTCATTGAATGGCTAGGTACAAGCACCTGAGTAATCTGACTTCCTGTTAATTCCTCACCCTGCTTCAGTCCTACTGGCCTCCGCTATTCCTTCATAAAGGCAGATACGCTCCACTTTAGTGGAGCATTCACTTGCTAGTGACTAGCAAGCATTCACTTGCTAGTCCCTCTGCAGAAAGGCTCTTCCTCAGATACCCACATGACTAACTCCCTCTTCTTCCTCAAGTCTCTACTGACTACCCCATTTCCAAATGCAATCTGCCCTCTCCCCCTGGCATTCCCAATCCACTCAACCCAACTCTATTTTATCCCAAGGAAAACATCAACTTGCAATTTACTCTTTTATATGTATTTTTCTACTATTTGTCTCCCCTCCTTACTTTCCACCAGAAAAATAACCTATACTAGGGTACGGGTTGAGGAAAAGGGAGGAATGAATAAGCAGATCACAGATGATTTTTAGGGCAGTGAAACTGTTCTGTATGATAAAATAATGGTGGATACATGTAAGTATATATTTGTCAAAACCAACAGAAAGTGTAGCACCAAGAACGAACCCTAATGTAAACTATGGACTTTGGGTAAAACTGATGTGTCAGTGTAGGTCCATCAAGTGTAACAAATGTTCTACCCTGGTGTGGGGTTGCTAGTGGCAGATTGTGTCAATGTGTATATGGTAGTTCTCTGTATTTCCTGTTTAATTTTCCTGTGAACCTGAAGCTGCTTTGAAAATAGAGTCTATTAGAAAAACCCTCTAAAAAGGAAATAATTAACACAAATATAACTGAAAATAGATTAGTATCCAGAATATATCAAGAATTTCTAAATGTAAATTTAAAAAGATAAACCACCAAATCAAAAAATTAGGACATCAAAAAAATTCCAAGGAAATATGAATGGATACAAAAATATGCTATATCTCAAAAGGAGAATGTGAATCAAAATCATGTTTTCTAAAGTGAATTTTCATGTAATTCACACATTGAAAATAACATTCATAGTAATTATAATAATTAAAGTATATGGAACAATGGGACCTAGTTTATACTTCTGGTGATGTTTAAAATGATACAGCTGTTTGACATAACAATGTGAGTATCTGAAGTGTTACCTGACAGTCTGTCTTTAAAATTCCTTGAAGTATCTTTGCATTTTTCTCTCATTAGGCATAGTTACCTTGAAGAATGTTTCCTGGCCCCACTGAGAAGAGGCTAAGAGGAAAAACCCAAGTCCATACATCAGAAATTATTAGAGTCTCACAGGGGTATATAATCTTCCTTTCATTCAATGAGTTCTGAGTCTCTAAATTCACACATTTCTAGGAAATGTGTTAGGCACTATGACTCAAAATCTGTTTATAGGATTTTATTTTACACACATAAACACACCATATATATATGTATATGTGTGTGTATATATGTACATATACGTATGTGTGTGTAAATATACATGCAAATATATTTTTCAGTTATACAATCAAAAGTAAAATGTAATTAAAATAAAGATGACCTTTGAGAAACTGCCCTGTATTTCAGTCCTCAGGGTCATGAACAATTAGCATAAACCTACAAAAATTCCTTAAGGCATACCATCTTGATGACTATGCTAGATCTGAAATCTATCCTGACAACCATACCCATTTTGTCTCTTGAGCTCTGTGCCACTATTTGATCTCTGCTTCCTTGGGGTCATCTCACTCCCTTAATTGCAGTTGAATTGAATCCATTTCAACCACAGAAAATTCTACCAGCATCTATATTCTATACAAAATTGCCACAAAAATCACTTGTCAAAGATGATGACACGCCTCCTCAAAGTATATCCCTTGCCCTTGGTGGAGAAAGTGTCCTTTGGGCCCTTCCAGGGGATTTTTAGGGAGTGGATGGTCCATGTTAAATTCACTCCAGCATTTTTCTTTCTGTCAAAATTGTTTCACGTTCCTTCTCAAAATAGTACTTGGATTTGCTGGCATTTTCATTCAATTTATCATTGTCTATCAGTGCCACCTGGTCAATTGTGTGGCCCACTCACAGCTGTTATGTTACCATAGTGAATCTAGAAACTCTAGCAGATAGATTGATATTAATTCAGCCACTCTGTAATTATGTACTCAGAATACCTCCTATCTACAGTCCGCAGATTTTCTATAATATAAATACTAATGTAAATTATGAAAATGAAACACTGAAAATCTTTTGGTATAATGCCTCTTTTCAAAGTTGTCTTTAATTGACAATCCCCAGAGGATTTTCAGCTGCTACCTAATTCAGTGTTTCTCAACATTGGCTGTTTCAAAATCAGCTGGGGAGATTTAAAGATTCCTAATGTCCAAGTCATTCCCCAAACTAATTGCATTGGTATTCCTGGGGAGGAACTCTGGCATCAGGATTTTTTAAAGCTCCCGGGCAATTCCAATGCATAGACAAGGTTGAGAAATACTCCTTTCTTTACTGAGCCAAACTTGAGTCCCTTTGCCCACATGCAGTAAAGCCAATCTACTGACACCAGGTTGTGGTGATGGAAAGTGCAGCGTTTATTGCAGGGTGCCAAGCAAGGAATCTGAGTAGCTAGTGCTTAAAAGGCCTCAACTCCTTGAAGGCTTTCAGGGAAAGGGTTTTAAAGATAGGGTGAGGGAGGTGGGTGATGGGGTGCATGATCAGCTCGTGAACATTCTTCTGATTGGTTGGTGGTGAGGTAATTGGGAGTCAGCATCATTAACCTTCTGGTTCCAACCTGTGTGGGGTCTACATGCTTGTGGGCAGCATACAGTTAACTTCTTCCACCTGGGGGTGGTTTCAGTCTCTGCAAAACGCTCAAAGGATGTGGGTCAGAATATTATCTCTAACCCTTGAGGAAGAACTAAAAATCCTTGACTTTGTTTAATGGCTAAACCATTATTATTTTGTCTTGCTCGACTGTTTTCCTTTCTTTCTGTATTTTCTCACTTTGATTAAATTCACTCTTTGGAACTCAGGGGAAGCCTAGGGAGCTAAAGTTTTTCTACAGACAAGAGGCAGGCAAAGGACATGGGCAGGGAGGGTTCTGTTCTGGGAAGGCCCAATAGGGTCCTGCTCGGTTATGCTTTTAAAGACAGCGATAGAAGAGGAATATGGTAGGCTGAATGTTGGCCCTCCAAAAGGACAACTGTGACCAGCGGTCTCATTTCTGTGCTTCCAAAGGAGTTGAGGTAAGTAATTTTTGTTTCTTTTTTCATAGTGTTGGTATCTAAAATAATGGTATATTACTTTAACAGTTACTAGCGTCTTCAGTGTGATGAAATAGAGCAGTGATTCAGCAAAACATAGGATCAAACTTCATCTGCTTTCTTTACCCTGAGGCTACAGGCAATAAGATATTCTTTAGCAAGGTCACAGAATTCCTGGGTTGATGAATAAAATAAGAATTTTAGCATGGTATTTTCTTCCTCTATGCTTTCTGTGTTATTGGTGACAGCCAATCCACACTGCAGTTATTAAATTTCTTGTGTCCCTTTTCCTGTTTTAGGGAGTAGTCAACTAAAACCCTAAAGGCTCCAATGAGCACCTCATTCTAGTAGATCCTCTATATCAATTTAGTTACCTCTTTCATTAATGCATGTCTTGGAATCCCAGATTCTAATACTAAAACTAAATTTTTACCGCATTAAGTCTGAATTAAGCAAAATACCCAAGCTTCGAATTGTTTCTACTTCCTGAGGATCTGTTGCTAGAAACCTGTACCCTGTTTGCAGTATCTGTATCAGTCAAGATTGTTACCGAAAGTGGGGTTCTGGCTGCTTGCCCTCTGAAGCCAATAAAGAGGCAAGGTTGGTGGAAAGGAAAATTTGCTTTCAGAGGCTATCAAGTGGGGGAGGGGTGGAGGGAAGAGGGCCGACTCCTGCCCAAAGGCCTATTCCCCGCACTGACAATCAGTGGGCAAGAGCATTTATAGATGGAGGGAGGGGGCTAAGGCAGAAACAGCACAGTGGGCTCTGACAGTCATCTTGAAGTTAGTCATGCAGTGGTCTGATCAGTGTCATCTTCATTGTTTTAAATACAGTTAGTCTGTAGTACCAGGGTCGGTTTGTTCCCATTTCTTTGAGGCCAGTTCTTGGAATTGTGGCAACTTATGTCTGGTCATCATGTAGTTAACTTCTTCCACCTGGTGAGGGTTTTAGTCTCTGTAAGACAGCTCAAAGGATATGGTTCAGAATATTATCTACAGTCTTTGAGGAGGAACTAAAAGTCCTTGACTTTGCTTAATGACTAAACTATTGTTATTTTGTCTCCTTTGTTTTCCTTTGTTTCTGCATTCTCTCACTTCTCTGATTTAACTTATTCTTTGGCTAAAGTTTTTCCACAGGCAAGAGGCAGGCTAAGGACATGGGCAGGGAAGGATCATAGGGTTCTGCTCTGTTTCAAGATCGTGGTTGAGTATATCAGAGATCAACCACAGTTAACTACACAGAACATGAACTTACAGGAAATATATTGTTTATCTAACATGAAGGTTCTCTGCCATTATTATCTGAATTCAAAGCCCCAGATTGTATATCAAATGGGAATGTCTTTGGTACAATACACATACCCTACATGTCAGTTGTCAAAGGAACAGAGAAGTCTAGCATCTGAACTATGTGACTTTGGTAGTAGAAAGCAGAATATCACTTCTCCATAAGAACTACATGTTGATAAATTCTTCAAACATGGGAAGGGGTTTCAGATGCCAGTCTAGAGGGAGGATTCATTGTGTCTTCAAATTTACCTAAGAATTTTCTCAGGTATGTGTTAGGGATAAGGCAGGGAATAAAGAATATTCCAGGCTGTGGGAATAAAGGACACATGTCAGAATTATAATTTAGGATTCTAGTTTAAGATGGCAACTGCCACCCTTTATTTGTCCTCTACTAAAAATCCTGCTGAAATGACAGAAAAAAATGAGGTAAAAAATGAATAATTTTATTGAGAATAGAAAAAGGAGAAACAGTGGGAGACTTTTTTTTTTTTAATTTAGAAAGCAGAAATGCCACTGACCAACGAAAGTAGAAAATGAATGTGAGTATGTTTGGAATGGAAAGCAAGAATGCGTTGTGTGACAGAAATGCAGGTGCTTAAACAAAGGACTGTATAGTGAATAGCAGAGCTAGATCTTTCACCCTTCCCACATTTTTAGGAAGATAAATCTGCTGGCAGCACCAGTGTTGGTCCCCACGTTAAAACCCTAAAGGGCATGATCTGTCTGGGAAAGGCTTGGGCTCTGTGGTATTGGTTCCTCGGAGAAAAGGCACCTTTTCTTGGCATTGAATGGTTTCATTTTCAAAATTACCAATCTATTAAATTAGCCACCTTTATTAAATAGAATTCTCAGTCATCTCTTCCACTCAGGGAAGATATCTCTTAAAGAAACAGAACTATATAACTGGTGAAGAAATCCATGCCATCAATCTGTATTAAAAAAAATTTATTTATAAATTCAGAGCATACCCAAGGGGAATTTTGAGAGCCATTGACTTGACTCAAAATTAAAAGGCATTTATGGGAGTAAAGCAAGTTTAAAAATTTTAATGTTTTTATATCTATATCCCTCACTGCCTTAGTAGGAGTGTGTGTCTAAATTATGTGATGATTAAGTCTTCTCTGTTTAAAAAAGAAGAGGGAGAAGCTTCTCTCCTCCTTAGGATGTATTCTTGAGAACACAAGACCTTTTAATTTTACAACACAAGGTCCTGGGCCTTCTGATTCTTGAACTGTAAACACAAACCTCCAACATTAATTTAGGAGGCCCCCATAAGATAAGCAATCACAAAGTGTATTTTCTTGTCTCAAGGAAATGGGAGAAGTTTTTTTCTCTTATACTTTTTTCTATAAAGTGCATGAAATTCTGTGCAGACCCCATAATCACTCTTGTTTTACCTTACATTCGTATAATCTATTAGTACTTATCCAGTTATGTGATTGTTCTCTGCCCGTTCTCTGTTGGTAGGGAGAGGACTTTTGTTGACAAGATTACTTATTTTTCCTGATAAGATATAAGTGGGACTGGCGCTAACCATTTAGACTACTATTTCTGGAAGCAGAGCCTTCACTTCTAATCCATGTCTAAGAATTTTGTACTTAAATATAGGGTGTGTATCGGGAGCAGTACACTAAAAGAAAAAACAAATGATGTAATTTAAAGTAGCCTTTCAGCACTTTGTGTGAGATAGTCGGGGTAAACATAATTTCTGTAAAGTTCCTCAAACCATACTATACCTGAAATTATGCAATTTCTAGTCAGTTCATCGTATGTCCGCATTTGTCTATTTTACTATTTCCTGTGGCACACCGTTATTAGCTCTGAGAATTGAGAGTGGAAATGAGTTTGTTAATCTGATGGTCTATTTTATTCTGGCTTCCTTTTTTTTCCCAATTGAAAATATAGTCAGGGGCTTCCCAGGTGGCGCAGTGGTTGAGAGTCTGCCTGCTGATGCAGGGGACGCGGGTTCGAGCCCTGGCCTGGGAGGATCCCACATGCCGCGGAGCGGCTGGGCCCGTGAGCCACAACTGCTGAGCCTGCACGTCTGGAGCCTGTGCTCCGCAACGAGAGAGGCCGCGACGGTGAGAGGCCCGCGCATCGCGATGAAGAGTGGCCCCCGCTTGCCACAACTGGAGAAAGCCCTCGCACAGAAACGAAGACCCAACACAGCCAAAATCAATCAATCAATCAATCAAACATACGCATCTGATCCAAGATCCTCATTAAAAAAAAAAAAAAAAAAAGAAAATATAGTCAAAGATTCAAGTGGTGAATCATATTTATTTCTGTAATATAGATTTAAATATGCTTAATTCTGTTCATCTGTCTGAAATATATAATATTTAATAAATACATAAATTGTGATCTGTGTTTAGAAAATATGTGACTATACCATTATATTCTATTTTTAACCTTATATCTAGAACGTAAAGTTCTGCTGCAATTATTACACAGAGGCCACTTTCACTGTAATTCTGAGTTTTCATGGGTCCATTGGGAAAGCTTAAGATGTGTGTAATGGTAACGTGAGTTTTATTGGGCTTCCTTCATCAAGAAATAACCATACTAATTATTTTCTATGAAGTGTATGTGTCAGTTGCATTGTCCTGTACCGCCTTCAGTGTGAATGTGTCCCTTGGCTAGATGCTATATTGTGTGAAACTTCATGCCTGTATGTCAAGCATTTTGTAACTCCCTATATGGTGGTGCTGACTGGGGCTCTAGGGTAAGAAAAAAATTCTCCATAACCAGAATAGATGTCAATTTCTGTGAGAATGACTTGTTACCCCTGGTAACAAAGGATAATTTGTCTTCCCAAGGAAATATGCCATATGGGTGATTCAAAATTGGTTTTTTTTTTGTTTTTTTTTTTTCTGAGAGATTAAACTTTCTGAGAAGGCAGAAGCTAGATTGTTAGAATTCATGCTGCTGGGTTCCTGTGTGATCTCCATCTTTTACCCAGTGATTACTCCATTCCTATACCTGTCATGCCAGGTCTGGCATAGCCAATAACAAAGACTATTTAGTATCAACTGGCTGAGTAATTTTGTCTACGTGGTTGTTCAGTATTCTTTCCATGGTGAGTGCTCGCTGGTAGACATTTATATCTGACATGAAAAATGTCACTTGAAGTCCCTTTGCATACATCCACCTGCATGCCTCTCCCATAGACCCTCTTTTATCTGATATTCCAGTCTTTTAATTTTGAGGCCATTCACCACTGCCCATAATTCCATACATTCTCATCTCTGGCCACATCTCCTTTCCCATAAAGTCAGTGAATGGTTGTAACGAT